>NC_090936.1:1146306098-1146620449 GCF_040938575.1 Ambystoma mexicanum | reverse complement strand
CCCGCCGCCCACCCCCCGCTCAAGCCCCGTGTGTCTATCCCTCCCTCCCGCCCACCCCCCGCTCATGCCCCGTGTGTCTATCCCTCCCTCCCGCCCCACCCCCCGCTCATGCCCCGTTTGTCTATCCCTCCCGCCGCCCACCCCCCGCTCATGCCCCATGTTTCTATCCCTCCCGCCGCCCACCCCCCGCTCATGCCCTCTGTGTCTATCCCTCCCGGCCACCCCCCGCTCATGCTCCATGTGTATATCCCTCCCACCCAGCCCTGTGTGTCTATCCCTCCCGCCGCCCACCCCCCGCTCATGCCCCGTGTGTCTATCCCTCCCGTCGCCCTCCCCCCGCTCATGCCCCGTGTGTGTATCCCTCCCGCCCTCCCCCAGCTCATGCCCCGTGTGTCTATCCCTATTGCCCACCCCCGCTCATGCCCCGTGTGACTATCCCTCCCGCCGCCCACCCCCCGCTCATGCCCCGTGTGTCTATCCCTCCCGCCGCCCACCCCCCGCTCATGCCCCGTGTGTCTATCCCTCCCGCCGTCCACCCCCACTCATGCCCCGTGTGTCTATCCCTCCCGCCAGCCACCCCCCGCTCATGCCCCGTGTGTCTATCCCTCCTGCCGCCCACCCCCCGCTCATGCCCCGTGTGTCTATCCCTCCCGCCGTCCACCCCCACTTATGCCCCGTGTGTCTATCCCTCCCGCCAGCCACCCCCAGCTCATGCCACGTGTGTCTATCCCTCCCGCCCACCCCCCGCTCATGCCCCGTGTGGTCTATCCCTCCTGCCACCCACCCCCCGCTCATGTCCCGTGTGTCTATCCCTCCCGCCCACCCCCAGCTCATGCCCCGTGTGTCTATCCCTCCCGCCCACCCCCCGCTCATGCCCCGTGTGTCTAACCCTCCCGCCCACATTCCGCTCATGCCCCGTGTGTCTATCCCTCCCACCCACCCCACGCTCATGTCTATCCCTCCCGCCCACCCCCCCGCTCATGCCCCGTGTTTCTATCCCTCCCGCCGTCCACCCCCTGCTCATGCCCCGTGTCTCTATCCCTCCGCCGCCCTCCCCCCAATCATGCAACGTGTCTATCCCTCCCGCCTACCCCCCGCTCATGCCCCGTGTGTCTATCCCTGCCGCCCACCCACCGCTCATGCCCCGTGTGTCTATCCCTCCCGCCACCCACCCCCGCTCATGCCCCGTGTGACTATCCCTCCCGCCGCCCACCCCCCGCTCATGCCCCGTGTGTCTATCCCTCCCGCCGTCCACCCCCACTCATGCCCCATGTGTCTATCCCTCCCCGCCAGCCACCCCCGCTCATGCCCCGTGTGTCTATCCCTCCCGCCGCCCATCCCCCACTCATGCCCCGTGTCTCTATCCCTCTCGCGCTCATGCCCCGTGTCTCTATCCCTCCCGCCGCCCACGCCCCGTGTCTCTATCTCTCCCTCCGCCCACCCCCCCGGTCATGCCCCATGTCTCTATCCCTCCTGCCGCCCACCCCCGCTCATGCCCCATGTGTCTCTCCCCTCCCCCCACCCCCTGACCCCCCGCTCATGCACCGTGTGTCTATCCCTCCCGCCGCCCACCCCCCGCTCATGCCCCGTGTGTCTATCCCTCCTGCCACCCACCCCCCGCTCATGTCCCGTGTGTCTATCCCTCCCGCCCACCCCCAGCTCACGCCCCGTGTGTCTATCCCTCCCGCCCACCCCCCGCTCATGCCCCGTGTGTCTATCCCTCCCGCCACCCACTCCCGCTCATGCCCTGTGTGTCTATCCCTCCCGCCGCCCACCCCGCTCATTCCCCGTGTGTCTATCCCTCCCTCCGCCCACCCCCCGCTCATGCCCCGTGTGTCTATCCCTCCCGCCGCCCACCCCCCGCTCATGCCCCGTGTGTCTATCCCTCACGCCGCCCACCCCCCGCTCATGCCCCGTGTCTCTATCCCTCCAGCCGCCCACCCCCCGCTCAGGTCCTGTGTGTCTTTATCCCTCCCGCCACCCACCCCCCGCTCATGCCCCATGTGTCTCTCCCATCCCCCCACCCCCTGACCTCCCGCTCATGCCCTGTGTGTCTATCCCTCCCGCTGCCCACCCCCGCTCATGCCCCGTGTGTCTATCCCTCCCGCCGCCCACCCCCACTCATGCCCTGTGTGTCTATTACTCCCGCCCACCCCCTGCTCATGCCCCGTGTGTCTATCCCTCCCGCCGCCTACCCCCGCTCATGCCCTGTGTGTCTATCCCTCCCCCCGCTCATGCCCCGTGTCTCTATCCCTCCCCCGCTCATGCCCCGTGTCTCTATCCCTCCCACCGATGACCCCCCGCTCATGCTCCGTGTCTCTATCCCTCCCGCTGCCCACCCCCCGCTCATGCCCCGTGTCTCTATCCCTCCCGCCGCCCACCCTCCGCTCATGCCCCGTGTCTCTATCCCTCCCGCCACCCACCCCCTGCTCATGCCCCGTGTATCTATCCCTCCCGCCGCCCACCCCCCGCTCAAGCCCCGTGTGTCTATCCCTCCCTCCCGCCCACCCCCCGCTCATGCCCCGTGTGTCTATCCCTCCCTCCCGCCCACCCCCCGCTCATGCCCCGTTTGTCTATCCCTCCCGCCGCCCACCCCCCGCTCATGCTCCATGTTTCTATCCCTCCCGCCGCCCACCCCCCGCTCATGCCCTCTGTGTCTATCCCTCCCGGCCACCCCCCGCTCATGCTCCATGTGTCTATCCCTCCCGCCCAGCCCTGTGTGTCTATCCCTCCCGCCGCCCACCCCCCCGCTCATGCCCCGTGTGTCTATCCCTCCCGTCGCCCTCCCCCCGCTCATGCCCCGTGTGTGTATCCCTCCCGCCCTCCCCCAGCTCATGCCCCGTGTGTCTATCCCTATTGCCCACCCCCGCTCATGCCCCGTGTGACTATCCCTCCCGCCGCCCACCCCCCCGCTCATGCCCCGTGTGTCTATCCCTCCCGCCGCCCACCCCCCGCTCATGCCCCGTGTGTCTATCCCTCCCGCCGTCCACCCCCACTCATGCCCCGTGTGTCTATCCCTCCCGCCAGCCACCCCCCGCTCATGCCCCGTGTGTCTATCCCTCCTGCCGCCCACCCCCCGCTCATGCCCCGTGTGTCTATCCCTCCCGCCGTCCACCCCCACTTATGCCCCGTGTGTCTATCCCTCCCGCCAGCCACCCCCAGCTCATGCCACGTGTGTCTATCCCTCCCGCCCACCCCCCGCTCATGCCCCGTGTGTCTATCCCTCCTGCCACCCACCCCCCGTTCATGTCCCGTGTGTCTATCCCTCCCGCCCACCCCCAGCTCATGCCCCGTGTGTCTATCCCTCCCGCCCACCCCCCGCTCATGCCCCGTGTGTCTAACCCTCCCGCCCACATTCCGCTCATGCCCCGTGTGTTTATCCCTCCCACCCACCCCACGCTCATGTCTATCCCTCCCGCCCACCCCCCGCTCATGCCCCGTGTTTCTATCCCTCCCGCCGTCCACCCCCTGCTCATGCCCCGTGTCTCTATCCCTCCGCCGCCCTCCCCCCAATCATGCAACGTGTCTATCCCTCCCGCCTACCCCCCGCTCATGCCCCGTGTGTCTATCCCTGCCGCCCACCCACCGCTCATGCCCCGTGTGTCTATCCCTCCCGCCACCCACCCCCGCTCATGCCCCGTGTGACTATCCCTCCCGCCGCCCACCCCCCGCTCATGCCCCGTGTGTCTATCCCTCCCGCCGTCCACCCCCACTCATGCCCCATGTGTCTATCCCTCCCGCCAGCCACCCCCGCTCATGCCCCGTGTGTCTATCCCTCCCGCCGCCCATCCCCCACTCATGCCCCGTGTCTCTATCCCTCTCGCGCTCATGCCCCGTGTCTCTATCCCTCCCGCCGCCCACGCCCCGTGTCTCTATCTCTCCCTCCGCCCACCCCCCCGGTCATGCCCCATGTCTCTATCCCTCCCGCCGCCCACCCCCGCTCATGCCCCATGTGTCTCTCCCCTCCCCCCCACCCCCTGACCCCCCGCTCATTCCCCGTGTGTCTATCCCTCCCGCCACCCACCCCCCGCTCATGCCCCGTGTGTCTATCCCTCCTGCCACCCACCCCCCGCTCATGTCCCGTGTGTCTATCCCTCCCGCCCACCCCCAGCTCATGCCCCGTGTGTCTATCCCTCCCGCCCACCCCCCGCTCATGCCCCGTGTGTCTATCCCTCCCGCCACCCACTCCCGCTCATGCCCTGTGTGTCTATCCCTCCCGCCGCCCACCCCCGCTCATTCCCCGTGTGTCTATCCCTCCCGCCGCCCACCCCCCGCTCATGCCCCGTGTGTCTATCCCTCCCGCCGCCCACCCCCCGCTCATGCCCCGTGTGTCTATCCCTCACGCCGCCCACCCCCCGCTCATGCCCCGTGTCTCTATCCCTCCCGCCGCCCACCCCCCGCTCATGTCCTGTGTGTCTTTATCCCTCCCGCCACCCACCCCCCGCTCATGCCCCATGTGTCTCTCCCATCCCCCCACCCCCTGACCTCCCGCTCATGCCCTGTGTGTCTATCCCTCCCGCTGCCCACCCCCGCTCATGCCCCGTGTGTCTATCCCTCCCGCCGCCCACCCCCACTCATGCCCCGTGTGTCTATTACTCCCGCCCACCCCCTGCTCATGCCCCGTGTGTCTATCCCTCCCGCCGCCTACCCCCGCTCATGCCCTGTGTGTCTATCCCTCCCCCCGCTCATGCCCCATGTCTCTATCCCTCCCCCGCTCATGCCCCGTGTCTCTATCCCTCCCACCGACGACCCCCCGCTCATGCTCCGTGTCTCTATCCCTCCCGCTGCCCACCCCCCGCTCATGCCCCGTGTCTCTATCCCTCCCGCCGCCCACCCTCCGCTCATGCCCCGTGTCTCTATCCCTCCCGCCACCCACCCCCGCTCATGCCCCGTGTATCTATCCCTCCCGCCGCCCACCCCCCGCTCAAGCCCCGTGTGTCTATCCCTCCCTCCCGCCCACCCCCCGCTCATGCCCCGTGTGTCTATCCCTCCCTCCCGCCCACCCCCCGCTCATGCCCCGTTTGTCTATCCCTCCCGCCGCCCACCCCCCGCTCATGCCCCATGTTTCTATCCCTCCCGCCGCCCACCCCCCGCTCATGCCCTCTGTGTCTATCCCTCCCGGCCACCCCCCGCTCATGCTCCATGTGTATATCCCTCCCACCCAGCCCTGTGTGTCTATCCCTCCCGCCGCCCACCCCCCGCTCATGCCCCGTGTGTCTATCCCTCCCGTCGCCCTCCCCCCGCTCATGCCCCGTGTGTGTATCCCTCCCGCCCTCCCCCAGCTCATGCCCCGTGTGTCTATCCCTATTGCCCACCCCCGCTCATGCCCCGTGTGTCTATACCTCCCGAACACCCCCGCGTGTCTATCCCTCCCACCGCCCACCCCCCGCTCATGCCCCGTGTGTCTATCCCTCCCGCTTCCCACCCCCCGCTCATGCCCCGTGTGTCTATTCCTCCCGCCACCCACCCCCGCTCATGCCCCGTGTGACTATCCCTCCCGCCGCCCACCCCCCGCTCATGCCCCGTGTGTCTATCCCTCCCGCCGCCCACCCCCCGCGTGTCTATCCCTCCCGCCATCCACCCCCACTCATGCCCCGTGTGTCTATCCCTCCCGCCAGCCACCCCCCGCTCATGCCCCGTGTGTCTATCCCTCCCGCCGCCCACCCCCCGCTCATGCCCCGTGTGTCTATCCCTCCCGCCGTCCACCCCCACTTATGCCCCGTGTGTCTATCCCTCCCGCCAGCCACCCCCAGCTCATGCCACGTGTGTCTATCCCTCCCGCCCACCCCCCGCTCATGCCCCGTGTGTCTATCCCTCCTGCCACCCACCCCCCGCTCATGTCCCGTGTGTCTATCCCTCCCGCCCACCCCCAGCTCATGCCCCGTGTGTCTATCCCTCCCGCCCACCCCCCGCTCATGCCCCGTGTGTCTATCCCTCCCGCCCACCCTCCGCTCATGCCCCGTGTGTCTATCCCTCCCACCCACCCCACGCTCATGTCTATCCCTCCCGCCCACCCCCCGCTCATGCCCCGTGTTTCTATCCCTCCCGCCGTCCACCCCCTGCTCATGCCCCGTGTCTCTATCCCTCCGCCGCCCTCCCCCCAATCATGCCCCGTGTCTATCCCTCCCGCCTACCCCCCGCTCATGCCCCGTGTGTCTATCCCTGCCGCCCACCCCCCGCGTGTCTATCCCTCCCGCCGCCCACCCTCCGCTCATGCCCCGTGTGTCTCCCCCCCACCCGCCTATCCCCCGCTCATGCCCCATGTGTCTATCCCTCCTGCCCCCCTCCCCCGCTCATGCCCAGTGTATCTATCCCTCCCGCCTACCCCCCGCTCATGCCCCGTGTGTCTATCCCTCCCGCCCACCCCTCGCTCATGCCCCGTGTGTCTATACCTCCCGCCCACCCCCCGCGTGTCTATCCCTCCCGCCGCCCACCCCCCACTCATGCCCTGTGTGTCTCCCCCCCTCCCCCGACCCTCTACTCATGCCCCGTGTGTCTATCCCTCCCGCCGCCCACCCCCCACTCATGCCCCATGTGTCTCTCCCCTCCTCCCCACCCCCCGACCCCCCGACCCCCCGCTCATGCCCCGTGTGTCTATCCCTCCTGCCACCCACTCCCCACTCATGCCCCATGTGTCTATCCCTCCTGCCGCCCTCCCCCCGCTCATGCCCCGTGTGTCTATCCCTCCCGCCCACCCCCGCTCATGTCCCGTGTGTCTATCCCTATCGCCCACCCCCCGCTCATGCCCCGTGTGTCTTTCCCTCCCGCCCACCCCCCGCTCATGACCCATGTGTCTATCCCTCCCACCGCCCACCCCCCGCTCATGCCCCGTGTGTCTATCCCTCCCGCCGCCCAACCCCCGCTCATGCCCCGTGTGTCTATCCCTCCCGCCACCCACTCCCGCTCATTCCCCATGTGTCTATCCCTCCCGCCGCCCACCCCCCGCTCATGCCCCGTGTGTCTATCCCTCCCGCCGCCCACCCCCCGCTCATGCCCCCTGTGTCTATCCCTCCCGCCGCCCACCCCCCGCTCATGCCCCGTGTGTCTATCCCTCCCGCTGCCCACCCCCCACTCATGCCCCGTGTCTCTATCCCTCCCCCGCTCATGCCCCGTGTCTCTATCCCTCCCGCTGCCCACGTCCCGTGTCTCTATCCCTCCCGCCAGCCACCCCCCACTCATGCCCCCTGTCTCTGTCCCTCCTGCCGCCCACCCCCGCTCATGCCCCGTGTGTCTCTCCCCTCCTCCCCAACCCCCGCTCATGCCCCGTGTGTCTATCCCTCCCGCCCACCCCCGCTCATGCCCCGTGTGTCTATCCCTCCCGCCCACCCCCCGCTCATGCCCAGTGTGTCTATCCCTCCTGCCCACCCCCCGCTCATGCCCCATGTGTCTATCCCTCCCACCACCCACCCCCCGCTCATTCCCCGTGTGTCTATCCCTCCCGCCGCCCACCCCCCGCTCATGCCCCGTGTGTCTATCCCTCCCACCACCCACCCCCGCTCATGCCCTGTGTGTCTATCCCTTCCGCCGCCCACCCCCCGCTCATTCCCTGTGTGTCTATCCCTCCCGCCGCCCAACCCCCGCTCATGCCCCGTGTGTCTATCCCTCCCGCTGCCCACCCCCCGCTCATGCCCCGTGTGTCTATCCCTCCGGCCGCGCACTCCCCGCTCATGCCCCGTGTGTCTATCCCTCCCGCCGCCCACCCCCCACTCATGCCCCGTGTCTCTATCCCTCCCGCCGCCCACGCCCCGTGTCTCTATCCCTCCCGCCAGCCACCCCCGCTCATACCCCGTGTCTCTATCCCTCCTGCCGCCCACCCCCGCTCATGCCCCGTGTGTCTCTCCCCTCCTCCCCACCCCCCGCTCATGCCCCGTGTGTCTATCCCTCCCGCCGCCCACCCCCCGCTCATGCCCCGTGTGTCTATCCCTCCTGCCACCCACCCCCCACTCCTGCCCCGTGTGTTTATCCCTCCCGCCCACCCCCAGCTCATGCCCCTTGTGTCTATCCCTCCCGCACACTCCCCGCTCATGCCTCGTGTGTCTATCACTCCCGCCCACCCACTGCTCATGCCCCGTATGTCTATCCCTCCCGCCCATCCCCTGCTCATGCCCCGTGTGTCTATCCCTCCCACCGCCCACCCCCCGCTCATGCCTCATGTGTCTATCCCTCCAGACGCCCACCCCCCCGCTCATGCCCCATGTGTCTATCCCTCCTGCCACCCACCCCCGCTCATGCCCTGTGTGTCTATCCCTTCCGCCGCCCACCCCCCGCTCATTCCCCGTGTGTCTATCCCTCCCGCCGCCCACCCCCGCTCATGCCCTGTGTGTCTATCCCTCCCGCCGCCCACCCCCCGCTCATGCCCCGTGTGTCTATCCCTCCCACCGCCCACCCCCGCTCATGCCCCGTGTGTCTATCCCTCCCGCCGCCCACCCCCCACTCATGCCCCGTGTCTCTATCCCTCCCCCGCTCATGCCCCGTGTCTCTATCCCTCCCACCGCCCACGCCCTGTGTCGCTATCCCTCCCGCCAGCCACCCCCCTCTCATGCCCCGTGTCTCTATCCCTCCTGCCGCCCACCCCCGCTCATGCCCCGTGTGTCTCTCCCTCCTCCCCACCCCCCGCTCATGCCCCGTGTGTCTATCCCTCCTGCCACCCACCCCCCACTCATGCCCCGTGTGTCTATCCATCCCGCCCACCCCCTGCCCATGCCCCGTGTGTCTATCCCTCCTGCCCACCCCCCGCTCATGCCTCATGTGTCTATCCCTCCCGCCGCCCACCCCCCCGCTCATGCCCCGTGTCTCTATCCCTCCCGCCCACCCCCGGCTCATGCCCCATGTGTCTATCCCTCCCGCCCACCCCCCACTCATGCCCCATGTCTCTATCCCTCCCCCCGGCCACCCCCAGCTCATGCCCTGTGTCTCTAACCCTCCCGCCGCCCACCCCCCGCTCATGCCCTGTGTCTCTATCCCTCCCACCGCCCACCCCCCGCTCATGCCCCGTGTCTCTATCCCTCCCGCTGCCCCCCCGCTCATGCCCCGTGTCTCTATCCCTCCTGCTGCCCACCCCCCGCTCATGCCCCGTGTCTCTATCCCTCCCGCTGCCCACCCCCGCTCATGCCCCGTGTGTCTATCCCTCCCGCCGGCCACTCCCCGCTCATGCCCCGTGTGTCTATTCCTCCCACCGCCCACCCCCCCGCTCATGCCCCGTGTGTCTATCCCTCCTGCCGCCCACCCCCCACTCATGCCCCGTGTCTCTATCCCTCCCCCGCTCATGCCCCGTGTCTCTATCCCTCCCGCCGCCCACGCCCCGTGTCTCTATCCCTCCCGCCAGCCACCACCGCTCATGCCCCATGTCTCTATCCCTCCTGCCGCCGACCCCCGCTCATGCCCCGTGTGTCTCTCCCCTCCTCCCCACCCCCCGCTCATGCCCCATGTGTCTATCCCTCCCGCCCACCCCCCGCTCATGCCCCCTGTGTCTATCCCTCCCGCCCACCCCCCGCTCATGCCCCATGTGTCTATTCCTCCCGCCCACCCCCCGCTCACGCCCTGTGTGTCTATCCCTCCCGCCCACCCCCACTCATGCCCCATGTGTCTATCCCTCCCACCGCCCACCCCCCGCTCATGCCCCGTGTGTCTATCCCTCCCGCCGCCCACCCCCCGCTCATGCCCCGTGTGTCTATCCCTCCCGCCACCCACCCCCGCTCATGCCCTGTGTGTCTATCCCTACCGCTGGCCACCCCCCGCTCATTCCCTTTGTGTCTATCCCTCCCGCCGCCCACCACCCGCTCATGCCCCGTGTGTCTATCCCTCCCGCCGCCCACCCCCCGCTCATGCCCCGTGTCTCTATCCCTCCCGCCGCCCACGCCCCGTGTCTCTATCCCTCCCGCCAGCCACCCCCCGCTCATGCCCCGTGTCTCTATCCCTCCCACCGCCCACCCCCCGCTCATGCCCCGTGTGTCTATCCCTCCCGCCACCCACCCCCTGCTCATGCCCTGTGTGTCTATCCCTCGCGCCACCCACCCCCGCTTATGCCCTGTGTGTCTATCCCTCCCGCCGGCCACCCCCCGCTCATTCCCTTTGTGTCTATCCCTCCCGCCACCCACCCCCCGCTCATGCCCCGTGTCTCTATCCCTCCCGTCCACCCCCCGCTCATGCCCCGTGTCTCTATCCCTCCCGCCCCCCGACCCCCCACTCATGCCCCGTTTCTCTATCCCTCCCCCGTTCATGCCCCGTGTCTCTATCCCTCCCGCCGCCCACGCCCCGTGTCTCTATCCCTCCGCCGCCCACCCCCGCTCATGCCCCGTGTCTCTATCCCCTCCTCCCCACCCCCCACTCATGCCCTGTGTGTCTATCCCTCCCGCCGCCCACCCCCCGCTCATGCCCCGTGTGTCTATCCCTCCTGCCACCCACCCCCCGCTCATGCCCCGTGTGTCTATCCCTCCCGCCCACCCCCAGCTCATGCCCCATTTGCCTATCCCTCCCGCCCACCCCCCGCTCATGCCTACGTGTCTATCACTCCCGCCCACCCACCGCTCATGCCCCGTATGTCTATCCCTCCCGCCCACCCCCTGCTCATGCCCCGTGTGTCTATCCCTCCTGCCCACTCCCCGCTCATGCCTCATGTGTCTATCCCTCCCGCCGCCCACCCTCCCGCTCATGCCCTGTGTCTCTATCCCTCCCGTCTACCCCCCGCTCATGCCCCATGTCTCTATCCCTCCCGCCGCCCACCCCCCGCTCATGCCCTGTGTCTCTATCCCTCCCGCCGCCCACCCCCCGCTCATGCCCCGTGTCTCTATCCCTCCCGCCGCCCACCCCCCACTCATGCCCCGTGTCTCTATCCCTCCGGCCGCCCACGCCCCCGCTCATGCCCCATGTGTCTATCCCTCCCGCCGCCCACCCCCCTGCTCATGCCCCGTGTGTCTATCCCTCCCACCGCCCACCCCCCACATATGCCCCGTGTGTCTATCCCTCCTGCCGCTCACCCCCCCGCTCATGCCCCGTGTGTCTATCCCTCGTGTCGCCCACCCCCGCTCATGCCCTGTGTCTCTTTCGCTCCCCCGCTCATGCCCCGTGTCTCTATCCCTCCCGCCGCCCCGTGTCTCTATCCCTCCTGCCGCCCCGTGTCTCTATCCCTCCCGCCGCCCACCCCCCGCTTATGCCACGTGCCTCTATCCCTCCCGCCGCCCACCCCCCGCTCATGCCCCGTGTCTCTATCCCTCCCGCCGCCCACCCCCGCTCATGCCCCGTGTCTCTATCCCTCCCACTGCCCCCGCTCATGCCCCGTGTCTCTATCCCTCCCGCTGCCCACCCCCCGCTCATGCCCCGTGTCTCTATCCCTCCTGCCGCCCACCCCCGCTCATGCCCCGTGTCTCTATCCCTCCCGCCGCCCACCCCCCGCTCATGCCCCATGTGTCTATCCCTCCTGCCCCCCTCCTCCGCTCATGCCCAGTGTATCTATCCCTCCCGCCTACCCCCCGCTCATGCCCCGTGTGTCTATCCCTCCCGCCCACCCCTCGCTCATGCCCCGTGTGTCTATCCCTCCCGCCCACCCCCCGCGTGTCTATCCCTCCCGCCGCCCACCCCCCACTCATGCCCTGTGTGTCTCCCCCCCTCCCCCGACCCTCTACTCATGCCCCGTGTGTCTATCCCTCCCGCCGCCCACCCCCCACTCATGCCCCATGTGTCTCTCCCCTCCTCCCCACCCCCCGACCCCCCGACCCCCCGCTCATGCCCCGTGTGTCTATCCCTCCTGCCACCCACTCCCCACTCATGCCCCGTGTGTCTAACCCTCCTGCCGCCCTCCCCCCGCTCATGCCCCGTGTGTCTATCCCTCCCGCCCACCCCCCGCTCATGTCCCGTGTGTCTATCCCTATCGCCCACCCCCCGCTCATGCCCCGTGTGTCTTTCCCTCCCGCCCACCCCTCGCTCATGACCCATGTGTCTATCCCTCCCACCGCCCACCCCCCGCTCATGCCCCGTGTGTCTATCCCTCCCGCCGCCCACCCCCCGCTCATGCCCCGTGTGTCTATCCCTCCCGCCACCCACTCCCGCTCATGCCCTGTGTGTCTATCCCTCCCGCCCCCCCCGCTCATTCCCCATGTGTCTATCCCTCCCGCCGCCCACCCCCCGCTCATGCCCCGTGTGTCTATCCCTCCCGCCGCCCACCCCCCGCTCATGCCCCCTGTGTCTATCCCTCCCGCCGCCCACCCCCCGCTCATGCCCCGTGTGTCTATCCCTCCCGCTGCCCACCCCCCACTCATGCCCCGTGTCTCTATCCCTCCCCCGCTCATGCCCCGTGTCTCTATCCCTCCCGCTGCCCACGTCCTGTGTCTCTATCCCTCCCGCCAGCCACCCCCCACTCATGCCCCCTGTCTCTGTCCCTCCTGCCGCCCACCCCCGCTCATGCCCCGTGTGTCTCTCCCCTCCTCCCCAACCCCCGCTCATGCCCCGTGTGTCTATCCCTCCCGCCCACCCCCGCTCATGCCCCGTGTGTCTATCCCTCTCGCCCACCCCCCGCTCATGCCCAGTGTGTCTATCCCTCCTGCCCACCCCCCGCTCATGCCCCATGTGTCTATCCCTCCCACCACCCACCCCCCGCTCATTCCCCGTGTGTCTATCCCTCCCGCCGCCCACCCCCCGCTCATGCCCCGTGTGTCTATCCCTCCCACCACCCACCCCCGCTCATGCCCTGTGTGTCTATCCCTTCCGCCGCCCACCCCCCGCTCATTCCCTGTGTGTCTATCCCTCCCGCCGCCCACCCCCCGCTCATGCCCCGTGTGTCTATCCCTCCCGCTGCCCACCCCCCGCTCATGCCCCGTGTGTCTATCCCTCCGGCCGCGCACTCCCCGCTCATGCCCCGTGTGTCTATCCCTCCCGCCGCCCACCCCCCACTCATGCCCCGTGTCTCTATCCCTCCCGCCGCCCACGCCCCGTGTCTCTATCCCTCCCGCCAGCCACCCCCGCTCATGCCCCGTGTCTCTATCCCTCCTGCCGCCCACCCCCGCTCATGCCCCGTGTGTCTCTCCCCTCCTCCCCACCCCCCGCTCATGCCCCGTGTGTCTATCCCTCCCGCCGCCCACCCCCCGCTCATGCCCCGTGTGTCTATCCCTCCTGCCACCCACCCCCCACTCCTGCCCCGTGTGTTTATCCCTCCCGCCCACCCCCAGCTCATGCCCCTTGTGTCTATCCCTCCCGCCCACTCCCCGCTCATGCCTCGTGTGTCTATCACTCCCGCCCACCCACTGCTCATGCCCCGTATGTCTATCCCTCCCGCCCATCCCCTGCTCATGCCCCGTGTGTCTATCCCTCCCACCGCCCACCCCCCGCTCATGCCTCATGTGTCTATCCCTCCAGACGCCCACCCCCCCGCTCATGCCCCATGTGTCTATCCCTCCTGCCACCCACCCCCGCTCATGCCCTGTGTGTCTATCCCTCCCGCCACCCACCCCCCGCTCATTCCCCGTGTGTCTATCCCTCCCGCCGCCCACCCCCGCTCATGCCCTGTGTGTCTATCCCTCCCGCCGCCCACCCCCCACTCATGCCCCGTGTCTCTATCCCTCCCCTGCTCATGCCCCGTGTCTCTATCCCTCCCACCGCCCACGCCCTGTGTCGCTATCCCTCCCGCCAGCCACCCCCCGCTCATGCCCCGTGTCTCTATCCCTCCTGCCGCCCACCCCCGCTCATGCCCCGTGTGTCTCTCCCTCCTCCCCACCCCCCGCTCATGCCCCGTGTGTCTATCCCTCCTGCCACCCACCCCCCACTCATGCCCCGTGTGTCTATCCATCCCGCCCACCCCCTGCCCATGCCCCGTGTGTCTATCCCTCCTGCCCACCCCCCGCTCATGCCTCATGTGTCTATCCCTCCCGCCGCCCACCCCCCCCGCTCATGCCCCGTGTCTCTATCCCTCCCGCCCACCCCCGGCTCATGCCCCATGTGTCTATCCCTCCCGCCCACCCCCCACTCATGCCCCATGTCTCTATCCCTCCCCCCGGCCACCCCCAGCTCATGCCCTGTGTCTCTAACCCTCCCGCCGCCCACCCCCCGCTCATGCCCCGTGTCTCTATCCCTCCCACCCCCCACCCCCCGCTCATGCCCCGTGTCTCTATCCCTCCCGCTGCCCCCCCGCTCATGCCCCGTGTCTCTATCCCTCCTGCTGCCCACCCCCCGCTCATGCCCCGTGTCTCTATCCCTCCCGCTGCCCACCCCCGCTCATGCCCCGTGTGTCTATCCCTCCCGCCGGCCACTCCCCGCTCATGCCCCATGTGTCTATCCCTCCCACCGCCCACCCCCCCGCTCATGCCCTGTGTCTCTATCCCTCCTGCCGCCCACCCCCCACTCATGCCCCGTGTCTCTATCCCTCCCCCGCTCATGCCCCGTGTCTCTATCCCTCCCGCCGCCCACGCCCCGTGTCTCTATCCCTCCCGCCAGCCACCACCGCTCATGCCCCATGTCTCTATCCCTCCTGCCGCCGACCCCCGCTCATACCCCGTGTGTCTCTCCCCTCCTCCCCACCCCCCGCTCATGCCCCATGTGTCTATCCCTCCCGCCCACCCCCCGCTCATGCCCCCTGTGTCTATCCCTCCCGCCCACCCCCCGCTCATGCCCCATGTGTCTATTCCTCCCGCCCACCCCCCGCTCACGCCCCGTGTGTCTATCCCTCCCGCCCACCCCCACTCATGCCCCATGTGTCTATCCCTCCCACCGCCCACCCCCCGCTCATGCCCCGTGTGTCTATCCCTCCCGCCGCCCACCCCCCGCTCATGCCCCGTGTGTCTATCCCTCCCGCCACCCACCCCCGCTCATGCCCTGTGTGTCTATCCCTACCGCTGGCCACCCCCCGCTCATTCCCTTTGTGTCTATCCCTCCCGCCGCCCACCACCCGCTCATGCCCCGTGTGTCTATCCCTCCCGCCTCCCACCCCCCGCTCATGCCCCGTGTGTCTATCCCTCCCGCCGCCCACCCCCCACTCATGCCCTGTGTCTCTATCCCTCCCCCGCTCATGCCCTTTGTCTCTATCCCTCCCGCCGCCCACGCCCCGTGTCTCTATCCCTCCCGCCAGCCACCCCCCGCTCATGCCCCGTGTCTCTATCCCTCCCACCGCCCACCCCCCGCTCATGCCCCGTGTGTCTATCCCTCCCGCCACCCACCCCCTGCTCATGCCCTGTGTGTCTATCCCTCGCGCCACCCACCCCCGCTTATGCCCTGTGTGTCTATCCCTCCCGCCGGCCACCCCCCGCTCATTCCCTTTGTGTCTATCCCTCCCGCCACCCACCCCCCGCTCATGCCCCGTGTCTCTATCCCTCCCGTCCACCCCCCGCTCATGCCCCGTGTCTCTATCCCTCCCGCCCCCCGACCCCCCACTCATGCCCCGTTTCTCTATCCCTCCCCCGTTCATGCCCCGTGTCTCTATCCCTCCCGCCGCCCACGCCCCGTGTCTCTATCCCTCCGCCGCCCACCCCCGCTCATGCCCCGTGTCTCTATCCCCTCCTCCCCACCCCCCACTCATGCCCTGTGTGTCTATCCCTCCCGCCGCCCACCCCCCGCTCATGCCCCGTGTGTCTATCCCTCCTGCCACCCACCCCCCGCTCATGCCCCGTGTGCCTATCCCTCCCGCCCACCCCCAGCTCATGCCCCATTTGCCTATCCCTCCCGCCCACCCCCCGCTCATGCCTACGTGTCTATCACTCCCGCCCACCCACCGCTCATGCCCCGTATGTCTATCCCTCCCGCCCACCCCCTGCTCATGCCCCGTGTGTCTATCCCTCCTGCCCACTCCCCGCTCATGCCTCATGTGTCTATCCCTCCCGCCGCCCACCCTCCCGCTCATGCCCTGTGTCTCTATCCCTCCCGTCTACCCCCCGCTCATGCCCCGTGTGTCTATCCCACCGCCCACCCCCCTCTCATGCCCCATGTCTCTATCCCTCCCGCCGCCCACCCCCCGCTCATGCCCTGTGTCTCTATCCCTCCCGCCGCCCACCCCCCGCTCATGCCCCGTGTCTCTATCCCTCCCGCCGCCCACCCCCCACTCATGCCCCGTGTCTCTATCCCTCCCGCCGCCCACGCCCCCGCTCATGCCCCATGTGTCTATCCCTCCCGCCGCCCACCCCCCTGCTCATGCCCCGTGTGTCTATCCCTCCCACCGCCCACCCCCCACATATGCCCCGTGTGTCTATCCCTCCTGCCGCTCACCCCCCCGCTCATGCCCCGTGTGTCTATCCCTCGTGTCGCCCACCCCCGCTCATTCCCTGTGTCTCTTTCGCTCCCCCGCTCATGCCCCGTGTCTCTATCCCTCCCGCCGCCCCGTGTCTCTATCCCTCCTGCCGCCCCGTGTCTCTATCCCTCCCGCCGCCCACCCCCCGCTTATGCCACGTGCCTCTATCCCTCCCGCCGCCCACCCCCCGCTCATGCCCCGTGTCTCTATCCCTCCCGCCGCCCACCCCCGCTCATGCCCCGTGTCTCTATCCCTCCCACTGCCCCCGCTCATGCCCCGTGTCTCTATCCCTCCCGCTGCCCACCCCCCGCTCATGCCCCGTGTCTCTATCCCTCCTGCCGCCCACCCCCGCTCATGCCCCGTGTCTCTATCCCTCCCGCCGCCCACCCCCCGCTCATGCCCCGTGTCTCCATCCCTCCCGCCACCCACCCTCGCTCATGCCCCGTGTCTCTTTCCCTCCCGCCGCCCACCCCCCGCTTATGCCCCGTGTCTCTAACCCTCCCGCCGCCCACCCACCGCTCATGCCCCGTGTCTCTATCCCTCCCACCGCCCACCCCCCGCTCATGCCCCGTGTCTCTATCCCTCCCTCCCACCCACCCCCCGCTCATGCCCCGTGTCTGTCTCCTATTTTCCCCCACCCGCTCATGACCCGTGTCTGTCTCCTGTTTCCCCCCACCCGCTCATGACCCGTGTATGTCTCCTGTTTCCCCCCACCCGCTCATGCCCCGTGTCTGTCTCCTGTTCCCCCCACCCGCTCATGCCCCGTCGGTACACCCCGTTTCAGTGTCGCCTGTTCGGCGATGGGATGTTTTGGCGCGCCGCACACCAGTGCACATCGCCTGCTGTTTAGGGAAACGTTCAGTGCCGTGCACTGAAAATGCGAGTTTCAACTTCACCCCACACTATTTTAAAATGAAGCTATTCTAGAGCGGTTTCATTTTAAAATAGTGTGGGATGAAGTTGAAACTCGCACTTTCAGTGCACTGCACTGAACGTTTCCCTAAACAGCAGGCGATGTGCACAGGGGTGCGGCGCACAGAGCAGAATTGATCTGCCGGGCTCACGAGGGTGGAGGCTGTGCTGCTCGGAGCAGACTGCTCCGAGCAGCACAGCCCCCACCTTCGCGGGCCCGGCTGTGTACTCTGCGTGGCTGTGGTGCCTGCATGATGAACTCGCAGGACATTAATGTCTGGCCAGTTCGGCGTGGGCTGCCGCGCCGTGCCGCGCCGAACCGGCTCCTGCGCCGAACCGGCTGCGCCAAATCGTCCCGCGCCTAACCGGCTGCCCCGAAATGTCCTGCTCTGTGCCCCGTGTCTCTCTCCTGTTGCCCCCCACCCCCCGCTCATGCCCCGTGTCTGTCTCCTGTACCCCCCCACCCCCCGCTCATGCCCCGTGTCTGTCTCCTGTTCCCCTCCACCCCCCTGCTCATGCCACGTGTCTGTCTCCTGTTCCTCCACCCCCCGCTCATGCCCTGTGTCTGTCTCCTGTTCTCCCCACCCCCTGCTCATGCCCCGTGTCTCTCTCCTGTTGCCCCCCACCCCCTGGTCATGCCCCGTGTCTGTCTCCTGTACCCCCCCACCCCCCCTCATGCCCCGTGTCTTCCTCCTGTTCCCTCCCACCCCCTGCTCATGCCCCGTGTCTTCCTCTTGTCACCCCCTCCTATGATGCCTCTTGTTGACCTCTTGTTCCCCCCACCCCCCGCTCATGCCCCGTGTCTCCCTTCTTCCCCCCACCCCCGCTCATGCCCTGTCTTCCTTTCCCCCCCACTCCCCGCTCATGCCCCGTGTCTCTCTTCTCCCTCCCCCGCCCCCGCTCATGCCCCGTGTCTGCACTGTTGGAATGACATTTGTGATGTCATCTTTGATGTCCTGGGTGTTAGTGTTAGCAGTGCACGGTGGCGCGAGTTATGGTTGCTTATCTTACCATAACTGCCGAATTTCAGGGGTTTTTCGCTTTTACTTTGAACCATAACGTCCCTTTAACAAAGTTTTTTCACTGAATTTCATAGGTTTTTAGTAGCGCAACTTAACCATAACGTCCCTTTAACAAAGTTTTTTTAACTGAATTACATGGCCACGGTAGTGGTCATGTAGTTATGGTTAAGTTGATGTTTCCATAGGAAGAGCACTTTTTGGGTGGCTTATAACTTCGCTCTCCCTGGACGGATCCTCACCAAACTTTGCAAAAAGAAGTATTTGGGTCACTCTGAATTTTTTTGCAAAGTTTGGTGAGGATTCGTCCAGGGGGGGCAAAGTTATAGGGGGGTCCCAAAACTTTTTTTTTTCCCATAGACTGAATGGGAAAAAAATGTTGCTCGCGCCTACAGCCAAACCGCTTGACGGATTTCCACCAAATTCGGACCAGGAACAGCGGCTTGGTCCCGAAAGCGTGCTTTTGCAAATTTGGTGAAAATCCATCCAGTAGTTTTTTTTTAAATGACCAAAAAGTAGGTAAAAAAAAATTAGTGATATCTGTGTTCGGTTCGTGGACACACTTCCCTGTTCGCTCCGCGGACAGTGTCCTGATTGGTCACGGACGTGATGTTCGCGGACATCCAACGTGTTCGCTGATTGGACGGCGTGGAGCGTGAAGCGCGTCAGATTTTTCAGTAGCGCCCGCCATCTTGGATTCGCGGACGTCCGCAGACAGCACGGTGAAACTTTGTTCAAAATGTGTATTTTGTAGAGTGTGTTGGTGTGTAGGAGTGTTTGGGGAGGGTGGGAGTGTATGAGATAGGATGAAAGTTGTGTTTTTTATGTGTTAGACGTTCTTTTTGTGTTCGATTTGTTTGCGGACATCACGGGTGTCCTGAAATGTTCTAAATAAACTGACTGGGGGGGTGTTCTAAGGACTCAATATGTGTTCGTTTTGTTCGCAAGCAAAGTGAAACTGTTCTAAGAACACTCGCGGTGTCCGGGGAGTGTTCCTAGGGGGTGTCCTGAGGACGCTGTCCGTATTGTTCTCTGTCAAGTTGAATGTGTTCTAAGAACACCTGCGGTTTCCTGAAATGTTCGCAAATAAACAAAATGGGGGTGTTCTGAAGAGGTTTTTGAGAACACTCCCGGTGTCCTGAAATGTTCATAGGGGGTGTCCTGAGGACGCTGTCCGTATTGTTCTCTGTCAAGTTGAATGTGTTCTAAGAACACCCGCGGTGTCCTGAAATGTTCGCAAATAAACAAAATGGGGGTGTTCTGAAGAAGCTTCTAAGAACACTCACGGTGTCCGGGGAGTGTTCGTAGGGGGTGTCCTGAGGACGCTGTCCGTATTGTTCTCTGTCAAGTTGAATGTGTCCTAAGAACACTCGCGGTGTCCTGAAATGTTCGCAAATAAACAAAATGGGGGTGTTCTGAAGACGCTTCTAAGAACACTTGCGGTGTCCGGGGAGTGTTCGTAGGGGGTGTCCTGAGGACGCTGTCCGTATTGTTCTCTGTCAAGTTGAATGTGTCCTAAGAACACTCGCGGTGTCCTGAAATGTTCGCAAATAAACAAAATTGGGGTGTTCTGAAGACGTTTTTGAGAACACTCCCGGTGTCCTGAAATGTTCGTAGGGGGTGTCCTGAGGACGCTGTCCGTATTGTTCTCTGTCAAGTTGAATGTGTTCTAAGAACCCCCGCAGTGTCCTGAAATGTTCGCAAATAAACAAAATGGGGGTGTTCTGAAGAAGCTTCTAAGAACACTCCCGGTGTCCTGGAATGTTCGTAGGGGGTAGCCTGAGGACGCTGTCCCTATTGTTCTCTGTCAAGTTGAATGTGTTCTAAGAACACTTGCGGTGTCCTGAAATGTTCACAAATAAACAAGATGGTGGTGTTCTGAAGACGCTTCTAAGAACACTCGCGGTGTCCGGGGAGTGTTCGTAGGTGGTGTCCTGAGGACGCTGTCCGTATTGTTCTCTGTCAAGTTGAATGTGTTCTAAGAACACCCGCGGTGTCCTGAAATGTTCGCAAATAAACAAAATGGGGGTGTTCTGAAGACGTTTTTGAGAACACTCCCGGTGTCCTGGAATGTTCGTAGGGGGTGTCCTTAGGACGCTGTCCGTATTGTTCGTTGTTAAGTTGAAAGTGTTCTAAGAACTATCGTGTTGTTCTGAAATGTTCGTAGCGTGTGTCCTGAAAACGGTGTCCGTATTGTTCGCTGGCAAGTTCAAAGTGTTCTAAGAACACTCACATTGTTCGCGGACATTAAAAGTTTCCCATAGATCATAGATGAAATGTTTGACTCTATGGGTGTGATATGCTGCGGTGGTTGTTGCCAGGGCATAGAGCCTTGGGTGCATGGCCATTTGGCCATGCACCCAAGACTCTATGCCCTGGCAACAACCACCGCAGCATATCACATTCATATTTGCTTATAACTTTGGGTGAAAAACAAATGTATAAGGAACAAAGGTATTAGATACTATGGATGTGATATTCTGCTATGGTTGTCCTTATTATTGTATACTTACTGTTTGGTCTAGTAATGGGAGTCCATGTTTTTCTTCTTCATTTCTGTGATAAAAGAAAATAGCATGTTAGTATTAGTATTTTGTAATGACTTATTACATTGTATAAGCAATATACTTTTATTTTTTTTTTACCCTCATATTTAGTAGAGTACAAATCAGAATACTGTGCAATTTGCTCAGTTTCTGTATTTGTTGCTAAAATCATTGGGTCTGTGGGAGAAAAAAAAATCCATGTTGGATTAAAACAAAAACCTTTTTCTGTTATGCTACAGTTTATTTGTTTGTTTGTTTTCTGTGTTCACTTGTTGTTTCTGGCTAATGCTTTATACTTTGTTTTGTTGTATTTTTTTTGGAGCAGTAACAGATTCTTCATTTGTTTTGATATTATAAAATTTTGGAGCAGTTAGATACCAATTGGCATATTCTAAATGTCTATTTTTTAAATATATTTTAGTGGTTTTGATTTATCTATTTGGATATTGTTAATTTTTGGGACAGTTAGATACCAATTGGCGTATTCTAACTGTGTACTTTTTGGCCTAATTTAGTGGTATTCATTTATCTGATTAGTTGTTGTAGAATCTTTGAGCTGTTAGATAGCTTTTGGAGTATTCTAACAGTTTATATTATCTTAACACAAATTTATAATTTTGGGACAGTTAGATACCAATTGGCATATTCTAACTGTGTATTTTTTGGTCTAATTTAGTGGTATTCATTTATCTGATTAGTTGTTGTAGAATCTTTGAGCAGTTAGATAGCTTTTGGAGTATTCTAACAGTTTATATTTTTTTAACACAAATTTACTTAAAGGTTTAAATACAGTTTATTTATCAAATTTTGGTTTTAAGAACATCAAATAAGCGTTTGTAAGATTTGCTGGTAATCTCTGCTTTAGAGTAATGGTACCATCATTACATTCAAACCATCCACATTTCTTTTTTATATATGCCGTGTAGTGCCCTGAATTGGTTGTGGCTCCTGTGTGGTAGATTATACCTATTGTTGTGAAGGTTTTCTTACCAAGTGATATTTGACTATGTGTGAATCCAGTCAGCTTGCAGTTGTTTTTGGTACTATCTGCATTGTAACGTAGAAGCATTAGTATTATGTATTTACTATGTGTTTGCATTACTAACGTGGAGCGATTATCTGAATTGCAGGTAGAGCATAATCTACCATGGTTTGCATTTTGTACAAGTTGCTGAAATGGAATGGATTCACAATTTGATATTGATATATATATGAAGCGTTCATTGGGAATTTCTTCTTGTGTCACATTGTTGCACAGAGTGCATGTATGTTTCCACATGTATGAAATCTGCAAGATTTCATTTATAGGTATGTTTTTGTTTTCCAGTACTAATAGTAAGTACATTAGAAATTCTTGTGGATCTTCCTGTGAGCTTATAGTGAATTTCACCATTCCAGCACAGTAGTCCAATTGTCGTCTTATTCCAAAAACACTAAATGTGTTGTCAGGATTGTTTGCTGTATTTCTGTGAAGTACTAACATTTGCAAACACAAAGGGTCTGTACTGTGTAAGTAAATGTTGTCAACAATTGGTGGTAATTGAAATAGATTATTAATTGCTACATTTGCCTAGCAACTTACACCAACTATATTTGAGAATTTAAATGGTCCAGGTAGTTCTGTATCTAACTGCTTTTTTTGGAGTTTGTCTTCCTTCTTTAAAGAAGTACCTGGTTTACTTTCTCTAATTGATTCTTTTTTGTTTGTGGTACTTGATGAAGTATTAGTTTCTTTTACTCTCTTTGGAGGATTTGCAGTGACGTCCTGTTGCATTTCTGTTTGATTTAGTTTTCTTTTACAACGTTTTAGTTTTTGTGGAACAGAATATGTGTTTAGATGGGGAGTGTATAGTGAGCGAAGTCTATTATATTCTAAAATGCAAGGAATATCAGCGTTTACTTTACTTGCATCAAAGTTGATTAGAAATAGACCGTCAAGTGTACATAAGCGTGATAGTGCAACGTAGCTCATGCCTTCTTTAAAGACTGTGTTACCAATATCTATCATTGCTTTGTCTAGGGTAAGACCTTGTGATTTATGAATCGTGACTGCGTATGCAAGAGTTAGAGAAAATTGTTCTCTGCGTACATACATATCTTTGAAGAGAAGGAATCTAGCTGTTGAGCGTCCTATCTGTTTTACTTCTGAAAGTTTGTCAAAGAGTATATTGACAAACTGAATTTTGTTGTCACGTGGGTATGTTTGAAAGCCAACAACTGTACCCAATGCTCCATTAACTAGTCCTTGGTCCACGTCAAGGTTACGTTTAAGCATTACTCTGCAATTTAAGGATAATTTTAACATCTTTTCTAAGCCTGCTGTGTTTGAGATAGATTTTTCTAAATTATTTAGTCTTGTGGCTTGGTCACACATGGGTAGTGTCATACCATGTACATCTAGTTTGTCTGTGGCGCTAATTTCCATTATTGGTTGCATTTCTTTACTTAACATTATTTAATTGAATTTGAGACAGCTTGCAAGAGTTGGCATTAAGGCCATACAATTGACATTTTTGTGGGCTAATTGTTCCATAATATCTGTAGCACATGCATTATCGCCATAAAGTGCATTAATGTGCCGGGTTTTCAATGTTGCTTCTGCTTCTTTAGAAAGTATACCAACTCTCAAACTTTTTAAAATGTTGGCATATGTTAGATCTGCAGATTGGCGCATGTTTTCTGTTAATTCTCTGTATTGGAAATGTTGCCAAAGGTTGACATTTCCAATGCTGCCAACAGTTTTACAGCAGAGTTTGTGCCCTAATGTTTTAAAAATAGGTTCACCTTTTACTGGTGTTAATTGAAGCAGATCTCCAAAAACAATAATGTGTTTTCCTGCAAAGAGCTCTTCATAGTCTGTTTTGAGTACTTCTTGTAATCTGAGGTGAATCAAAGCTAACATCAGGTTGGAGACCATGCTCACTTCATCTATTAGTAGCATTTTCATTTGTTTCAATACTCTGCGTAATTCCATTGCAGCTTCTGCAGAAAGTTTGTAATAGTCTAATTTGTTCTGGTGTTCTACTGGTAATAGTAGTAATCGGTGTAATGTAACACCACCTATGTTGTAGGCAGCTAAACCTGTGGGGGCAGTGACAACAGCTGACAGTTTGTTGTTTGTCAATTGTTGAAGGAACTTAGTAATGATTTTGATTAGGAATGTTTTGCCAGAACCAGCTTCACCACTGACGTACAGCAGTATAGGTTTATAATTATGCCAGGAACATTCTTTATTTTCATGTTTTACACCATGTGCAATTTGTTTTGTTACTTCTTGAAAAATGCTACTTTGCTCATTGTTTAGTTTTGATTGTAGTATAGTCTTCCTTATCTTCATACTGACACATGGTGTTTTCTACTTCTATCATAGCTAATTCTGCCTCATTTGTTATTAGTGGTTCTCCCAGTGGTTCTTGGCTTCCTGTTACAGAAGGTTGACTACTGTCAGGAGTATCCTTATCTAGCTGGGCTTGGAGTTCTTCTTCATGTTGCTGTTCATTGTGCAACATTGTTTTGTACTGTGTAAAGATTACATCAGTTATAGTGCTTTCATTTGCTTTGAAAGCATCCTCATATGAGTCATAGTTATCTAGTAATTGTTCTTCTTTTCTCCATGGTTTGAAGAGTTGTAGCAGGGACATGTAATATACTTCTTTATGTTGAGGAGTCTTCAATGACAATTTGATATGATTAATTAAATTTGGTTTAGTGAGTTTAACTAAGCTGCCTTCACAGTCTGTCACTCTATATTAACCTTTTTTTCATCAGGTTTCATATTATTTGTGTATGTGTAGTTTTGGGCTATTTGGTATAGACACATATTTTCCAAAGTATTACTTCTGTTTGGGTAGTATGTGTCCAATAAATTGTTTTTTAAAATGTCTTGGCTGTTGGGATCATGTTTGGCTATTGTTTCTATATCTTCATATGATTTTAGAACTCTTTTTCTAGATTTAGCTGGACCAAGACTTAGCCATACTATATTTTCAGATTTACAATACAATGAAGTACCAGTTAAACGATCAGCTGCTTCATAAGATCCACATTCTCTATGGGTGAGCATTCTTATGCCCAAGCTGTATAATTTCTGAGATACTTTTTTATCTGATGACAGGTCATTCCAGAGGTCTTGGAGCTCTGTCTTTTCTGCTTTAGTTAAGTATGCTGTGACATATCGTGCAACTGCAGTAGAATTGTCTGCAATGTACTGCACATCTATGTTTGCATTCCATAAGTGGGCAATGATTGCATTATAATCATTGATATATTTTTCTTCTTCTTTTCTTTTTATGTAATATGTATTTTTAGGTGACTTACCTTTAACACTATGTCTAACTGAAGACATGAGGTTGTTTACTTGACCTGTATTTGTAACTGGCCTAGGGAAACCAAATCGGCATTTGGTGTAGTATTTGCCTTTGTTTTTGTATTTGCGACGACAATATTTTCCACATTTGTGTCTTTGAAATTGTAAAATTTGTGCATGAAGATCACTATTTGTGGCTTCTCTGGAATTTCACAAGTGACATATTTTTCAATAAACTGTAAAACAGTGGCATCACTGTCTTGACCAAATTTAGGAGCATATTTAATCCATAAAAGCATGTGGATATGTGGTGCTCCTCTGGCTTGGTATTCTTTTCTCCAAAAGAAGTGTTGCACTTCTCCAAGGGGTGAACAGTTTTATTACAAATAAAATGTAGCATAGCAATGAAGCGATGGTGAAAATATCTTGAAACATTAACAGGATCCAAAGAACAAAGTTCTCCAGGTGTTAGAATATCTATGTTTGTTTTGTTTTTATTTGATATGCGTAGGAAATCATGTAAATCTTCCCATGCATATTCTGCACAACTTGATGTAACAAACCGAGTGGGTGGGCCAAGGTTTCTGATCATACAACGTACATCTCCATGACGTCGAAACCAGTACTCTTTAGTACCACTCATATTTGCTAATAGATTTGTAATATTTGATTGTAAAACCTCAACCTTTTGTTGCACTTTCTCTAATAATTGTGTAGCTGTCATATTTTGAAAGTGTGATCCTGATTTTAATATGTGTGCAACTCCGTAACATAAAGTTGCTAGTTCACTTTCAAAGAGTAGGTGGAATATTATTCCACATTTTGTCTAAATCTGGGATCTTCAGAATACATCCGTAATGAGCGGTATTCTGAAGCTGATATTTGAATAGGTCTATCATCATACCTTCCTCCTTTGCCAGTAGGAAAGAGTAGAGGAAAAGCACGTGCTTCTATACTTTTTTCCCATATACTGATTGGCGATCCTTTTGTTTGACGCATTTGGTAAGTTTCCAGTACATCTTGTACGGTGTCATTACAGTGCAAAGGATGAATTGTATAATGGTCTAAAGTATTTGATATTGTAGCAGGATCTAGTAGCTCAAATTGACCAGCTTCTTGTGTTTCTTGAATTATTTCAGTTGTATCTTTCAAGTTTTCTTCAATATTAATTTCTTTGTAATATTCATTATTATCTTTAAGATATTGGAAGGCTTGTCTAACTTTATATAAATCTACCAGCTGTTGCCATATATTTTTGTCTTTTGTAGGTACTCCATTTACTAATATAATTAAAGATTGCTGCATTGGACGTTGCACTCCTAGAGTATGCACATGTTCTTTTAGATTTAATGGTAAATAAACTACTTTTCCACGAATGCCTTTTAACAATTCAGAGGGAGGTAATTTTGCTGTTTTTGGCTGAAGGCGTATTATTGCTTGAAATGAGTGCACTGTTTGAATTATGATGCTCTCATATAAATTAAGTTGTTGTAGAGGTTTTGGTACTGGGTATAATTCCAAATTATTTGTGATAGAACATGAAGGAGTTTGGTTGTTGTCAAGTTTTGTAGTGCAATAACTGCAAAGTATTAAGGCCTCAGTTATTTCATATTTGTTTTCTGCTACAAGGTAGAGAGCTAATTCAAACCATTTAGAATCTTCATTGTCTTCTATTTTGTATGATAGGTCCACAGTTTTTGTGTTACTTTTATAAAAAATTCTACGGCAACATACACATACATGGTTTGGTACTTCAGCTGATGTACTTTTAAATTTTAGTATTTCTTTTTTGTATGTGTTTAGCAAAAGGTTGCCATGTGTAGAATTGTTGCTTAATTGGTTTAAAGCTATTTCATTCTGTAAATGGCTTTCACTTCCGAAATATTTTTTCTGGATATAGTGAATTTCTTCAAGTAGGTCTTTTGCTGTACCATGTAGAAGGATGTTATTTAACTTTGCTAGTGCTAAAGCAGGACTTTTAGCATAGTACAGTTTATAGACTAGATTTCTTATAGTTGAATGATGTGTTGATATCCTTTTGATATCATGGAAAGTGGTTTTACAAGTGGGTCCTGTAATGCAGGCCAATGAATTTCCTTGTAGTCCTGTGTACTTGCGCACTGGACAGGTATCTATATTTTGCAGTAATTTAATTTTGATTTTTTGTTTGCTTTTTACATATTTATTGAAGAATTGGCGTAAAGATTTGAAACATTGTTTGGGAATGTTACACATTGACGTGCATGGCCATTTGTACACTAGACGTTCTGATTCAGTTGAATGCAGGGGTAATTCTAAGTTTTCAGGGCATATTTTTGTAAGAAGTACTTCTTGTTCCATTATGGTATTATTCACTTTTTCATAACCTCGACCACTGCTATGTATGGCAATTGTATTTGTTTGCTTTTGTTTGTACGCTTCTTCATTAAAATAAGGTTCTGTGCTTGTAGTGTGATTCCATTCACCTCCGCTGATACTTAAGAAGTTCTTTCTGTTGATATTTCGCTTATTGAGAAGTCTTTTTTGTAATTTAGTTATTAGTTTTGTTAGTGGTTTCATTTTGTTTAACAGTAAAATAAATACATTTCTTTTGAGAAGAATTGCACTGTCCATCAATGCTTCTAAGATTAATTTCCTACGATAGGTTTTAAGCTTTGAACCTGATTTCTCTCCTGTTTTTATAAGATTTTGAAGGACTTTGTGATGGTATATTTTGGCTAAAATACTTTTCTTGGTATGCTTACTTTGCACTATATTAAAATTTGAAGAAGTAGTTTTATCTGTACTGATTTTCTGTTAATTGTTTTTTGGTTTGTTTTACATTTTGATAGAGGAAGCGAAGTTGTTGTATTTGAAACTTCTTGTGTTTCACTAAATGATTGTATTAGCTGTTTTGTTTCAACTTTTTTTACAAATTCTGCTAGAGATGGATGCTTATGTTGGACACCTTTATTTTCATTTGCTCTACTTTTGCGTTGCTTTCTACGGACTTGACTTTTGGTAGGCATTCTTTAGAGTCTGTTGAAAAAAATAAAGAAGATATGGGTGGGGTGTTCTGGAATGTATGTGTGCTGTGTGCATGAGTGTTTGAGTAAGATGGTAAAGATGTATGTAATGGTGTGTGATTGTGCATTGGGAACTAAAACTAGTAGGGATAGGTATTCTTGAATTTATGTGTTACTAAACTGGGGTTCAGATGACAAAAAAAAGTAAGCTAGTGGTGTGGAAAAGTACAAATAGTAAATCTAATGTATACAATTAAAACAGTTGTTTGTTCTATAATATGAAAATTGTAGTGGTTCAGTTGGGTAATTTGTGTGTCCAAAAATAGAAATTTCTGGGCCATTCTGGCTCTAAATCGCTGTTTAAGACATGGAAATTTTTGGACAAAATGGTACAAAATCTCTATTTTTAGAAACCGAAATAGCTCGTATTAACGTTATAGTATATTTGATTAATAATACAAATATTATGGTGATATTTTACTTACTTTTTTTTAAATTAACAGGTAACTTCTTAGTTTTTCTTTCTTCTTCGAATTCGGCTGCTTCTTTTCAGGAAACTCGTCTTCACTGCAATTGTAAAAGCTTCAAATTAGTAACTTTGTTTGTATATAGCACTGTTTTTAATTTAGATATTGATTTTTTTATTCGAAATCCTCAGTGCCTTCTGTAAAACCATTAAACTAATTTATTTACATAAGATACATTGCATCAGTTCAGTACATATGATATGTTCTTAATGAACAAATTGTATTGAATGACTAACTGTAGCAAAAAAAAATATCTTTACTATGTCTTGTGAAATTTATAATATATTAGTGAATACCACTATTTCTGTAAGTAAACTGTTCTAGGTAATAGCGCCTCAATGTCATGTCTAATTTAAAGTAATTAAGTAAATAAATAAATAAAAACAAAAAATATGAAATTGTATAAGTATTTTTATAAAGGTTTAAACATAGATTTTGTTTGCATGCAATTTTGTTTGAATATATGTAGTCTATATATTTCATTTAAAAAATGTTAGTTTAACATGATTTGAGTGTGTGTGTATAAAGAAAGTAAATAGTATAAAGGTTTATAAGTGATAGTTGATTTTAGGAAATTGAAAAAAGTACAGTAAATTAATTTTACAGATTTTATAAGGTAAAAGTCTGTTTGAAAATATGTTCATCTACTATACAGAAAATATGCATACCTGAAGTTTGTGTTCATGCATATGGATATGCATGGAGCTGCAAGTAGAAATCTTGAAGACTTGTACAGTATTTCTGGTCGATGCTGCTTGCCAATGATATGACACTTGTACTCAGAGAGATTCAGAGTACATTTGCATTGCTGATCTATGATGATGCAGTTAGATGTAGAGGTCTTGAATGTGATTGGTGCATGGTCATGTGATTTTTGAGGTACATCCAATGAGGGAATGGAAGAGAGAGTGTAGTGGAAATGGTAGAAGGGCTGTTCATGTTACGATATGTCCGCGGACATGGCGGTAGTTCACGGACATCGGGAGTTACATCCGGGGATTTTTGGGTTCAGAAGTCATGCAAATGAGAATAAACACTGAAAGGGATTGGTCAGGAAAGTTTGGTGGGTGTGTTGTGCCAGATACTCTTTTTGCTGAGAGAACAAAAGGTAGCTATGGCTGTGTGTTTCAGAAAACAGATTGTTTGGATTTTAGGAGATTCGTGGATACATTGGTTGAAGGTGAATGCAGAAAGCTGTGGAGTAGCTGTAGATCTTGGATTACCACATGTGGAAGTACACTGGCATGGAGTACGTGGAATGAAGTGGTTGGACTTGCTACCTCTCTGTGCTACTTTGGAGACAGAGCAACATCCAGACATAATTGTAATTCATTGTGGAGGGAACAGTTTAGGACATGTGACTGGATTTTTTTTGCAATTTGCTATGAAAGAAGGACTTAGGAAGGTTATGGACATGTTTCCTAATTCTCAAGTGATATTTTCACGGATTGCGCAGAGACAAATGTGGCTTCGTTCTTCTTCATTTGGTCCACAAATGGAAAAAGCAAGGCACAATGTTAATAAGGCTGTTTGTGCCTTTCTAAGAGATTTTGGCATGTCTTCTTTTCACAATGAAAATATTATGTTTTGTAGTACATACATTTTTCGCAGAGATGGAGTCCATCTTACTTATGCTGGCAATCAGATTTTTCTGAGAAATGTGCAAAATGCATTGCAACCTTTTTTGGAATTACAACAACGATTTTGAAGTAGATGTTAAGCATTTACAATTTTTGACTTACAAACACCACCCAAAGGCTCTTTTCAGAGCCACCACTTCTTTCCAGAGAAAATTACAATGTTTGTGGAGTAGAAACCCAATTTTTTTAATGTTCGCGAACTGTCCGCGGACTTCTAAAAAATACAAAGAGCCCTGCTTCATTTATTTTCACTTCTATTTTTTAACTGGGAAAGGCGGCTCTGAAAAGAGCCTTATTTTTTTTTTATTTTTATAATTTTGTATTTTTTTTGGTTTTTCAGACACGACACACTAGGAGAGGAGGGTAAAGGAGGGCAAAGGGGGGGACACCAACCACAGGGATAAGAAAGGGCGAGCTTAGAGAGAAAGATGTAGAGTGTGTTTTATTTGGGTAGTGAGCAGGTCTTCTCGTGCTCTGAGACGATAGTCTCAAAAGCACTCCGAAGTTGCTCCCCCTGCAGAGTACTGTGTCACAGTACATACATACAACTGTGACCCTCGAAAGGTAAGGGTCATCAGCATTCTGTATGGCCTGTGAGGCAGCTTGAGGAAGACGCTGTCCCACAGAGGTGGTCCTTGTGGTGACAGGATCAGAAACAGAGGATGAAGTAGAGGAAATCAACCTGCTACGTTCTTCGCAAGGTACAACCCTGCGAATAGCCCCAGAGTGAAATGACCTCAGGTGTCGCTTCATAGTAGTGGTCCCAAAGCTGTACTTACCGTGCTTCCTGCGACTGAGTATCATTTTGCACTCATTGCAGGTAACACGGTTCGCACGAGCCTTAGGAACATTACCATGAATGGTAAATAACCGCCACACCCAAGACTCACGCCTAGTGCGGGTAGTAGGGTTTTCCTCTACCTCATTCCCATCATCCTCTTCTTCCTTCTCTGCATCCTCACTCCTGTTCCCCTCTTCAGGCCCTTGGGGAGGTGGTGGTGGTGGAGGGGGTGAGGGTGGTGCTGAAGTAGGTGCAGCACCAAGTGGCAGTTCAGCAGCCAAGGATGCCATCTCGATGATGGTGTAGTCTGCAGGTGGCAGCAAAAATCACTGTGTTCTGAAGATAGCCAGAAACACAATGGAAATAAGCTCTTGGGCGTGGTCTTTTATAGGGGTGCTTGTGCGCGGTTCGCAGACATGCGTACTGTCCGCGGACAGATCGAACACAAAAAAAGGATCAGAAAGTTTCAAAAGGTATATAGAAACTCAAGATTGCTTTGTGGGACTTGTGCCATGGTGAGATTTTATTGAAAAATATTATGGATTAACTGAAAATGTACTTTTAAATTGTTCGGGGACACGAACAGTGTCCGCATTTCAGGACACACGATGAGCGTGGGCGCGGTCATATGATCCGTTCGCGAACTAGTCCGCGAAGGAAGCGCCTGTCCGCAGGACACCAAGTGCACGGAGATTGGTTAGCGCATGCGCATTGATGTCCTACGGACACTGTTCGGGTTCTGAAGTAATTAAAAGTGCGTCACACGTGAAACGAACATTTCAGGACACCGCATGTGTTCTTAGAACAGTTTAAACTTGGAAGCGAACAGTAAGGACAGATATAGTGTTCTTCAGGACACGTGTAATTTCGTTTATGTACGAACATTTCAGGACACCAATTGTGTTCTTAGAACAGTTTCAATTGGGTAGCGAACACTACGAACAGGTATAGTGTTCTTCAGGACACCTCCATTTTCGTTTACGTACGAACATTTCAGGACACCAATAGCGTTCTTAGAACAGTTTGAACTTGCTAGCGAACAGTACCTGACAGGTATAGTGTTCTTTAGGACACTTTAATTTTTGTTTGTTTACGAACAATTCAGGACACCGCGTGTGTTCTTAGTACAGTTTCATGTTGCTAGCGAACACTACGAACAGTTGTACTGTTGTTCAGGACACATCATTTTCGTTTATTTACGAACATTTCAGGACACCAATTGTGTTCTTAGGACAGTTTTAAGTTGATAGCGAACATTACGGACAGATATAGTGTTCTTTAGAACACTTTAATTTTTGTTTCTTTACGAACATTTCAGGACACCACGTGTGTTCTTAGAACAGTTTCAACTTGCTAGCGAACACTACGAACAGGTGTGGTGTTCTTCAGGACACCTCCATTTTCGTTTATGTACGAACATTTCAGAACACTTGCACTGTCCGCGGACACTTTTATTGTTTTAAAAAACAAACGGAAACTATTCACAATACAATATAAAAATTTAACTTTATTTAACATATATTAATAATTTATGACAGAGAAGGTGAGGCAGAAACAGAAACAAAAACAGGAGAATTTGGGGTTTCAACTTGATTGGTATTAGGTGAAGAAGGGATGGAAGTCTCATCAAAACATTTTGGATTATGGAGAGGGTTTGGGGATAATTGACTGGGATATGGTGAGGAGGGACAAGTACATGTGGGGCAATGGTACAAGGTTTTTGGTTTGAAATGATTTTCTACAAAAGTTTTTAAATTATAAAAATTAGCCAAAAATGCATCCATTTTTTCTTCTATATTGTGAAGACTGTTATCCATAACAGGGTTTTCTGAAGTTTTTTCTATTTTGGTATGCTCTGTACAAAAAAATAATATATATGTTAAATGTATATAAAAAAATAATAAATAAATGGTTTATATTATAAAGTGTTTACCATGAGTTTCACTATCTTGTGACATTTCTTCATGTGGGAAATTGTCCTCTAGCCATTCCAGAGTACTAGACATTTCTGTGAGAAAAAAAAAAAGATAATATATTTTTTAATCTAATACAGAAAGTTTATAAATATATGAATAAAATGAAGTACACTTACTATTTCTGGTAAGATAAGCCCTATGTATTCAGTGGGTGTGGTCTTGTTCTCAGTTCTGTTGTGTCTGTGAGGTAATTATGTTGGAAGCCAATTTATCTTCTTGTGGTATATTCCATTTCAGAACATATTGTATTTAAATGAATGGTAAGTATGTTACATATATGGGTTACATTTCTTATGTATTACTATATATAATGTGTTTGTGTGCTGCTTTTTGAATTTGTTAAATGTTCCTATATTATGATATAACAATCAAACATACCCCACCACCCTCCCCCCACAGTTTTTAGGTAGTGGTACTGTTCTCCGAACATGTCCGCGAACATTAAATAAGTTCGCGGACATCAAGTTCATAAGAAGAGATCTAGTCAGTTCCATATGACATGTATATAAAGTCAAAGTCATTATTGTTAAGTTGTGCTACTAAACAACTATGAAATTCAGTGAAAAGACTTTGTTAAAGGGACGTTATGGTTAAGTTGCGCTACTAAAAACCTATGAAATTCAGTGAAAAAAACGTTGTTAAAGGGACGTTATGGTTAAGTTGCGCTACTAAAAACCTATGAAATTCAGTGAAAAAACTTTGTTAAAGGGACGTTATGGTTCCAAGTAAAACCGAAAAACCCTTGAAATTTGCCAGTTATGGTAAGCTAAGCAACCATAACTCGCGCCACCACCGTGCACTGCTAAGACTAACACCCAGGACATCAAAGATGACATCACAAATGTCATTGATGACATCACTGATGACATCACATGTGTATGTACTTCTCATGAAATATGTGTAGAAGGGATTCTTATTATGTTGCGAAAAAAGTGTCAAGAATCATTGCAAGAAATATACCCTAATAAGTGCATTGAACGATGCATTGATATAAATAGCATCCTATTATGGGGTTCTATCTAGTATACTAAGCTACTCATACAGAAACATAACATTGTGTGCAGCGTACAAGATGAAGGTATGATATTCGTAATGTTAATATGTTGAATAATGAAATGATAATTGTTTTCTTAATAGATTTTTGTGTACTGTGAAATATGTAATAAGTAGCTAATAAAACCCATGTATTTCATAATTGCATTACTATAGACAAAACACAGAGACACAAGAACACATACCAATATGGGTATATACAGGGAAAGTGAAGTTAGCAAAAAAGCACAAGTAGTAGCAGAAACAATCCATAACTTAACTGATTAGTTTCATGCAAATAAATAATTGCTCTGTTTCAAAGCTGCTATTTACCCCATGTATATGTATCACTTGATGTGATTGGACCCTAAGGAAAGTAGTGTGAGTACAATGTATACAAATATGACCATATACAGGGAAAGGACAGCCATAAAAAAAACAGAGCTATCAGAAAGTGCTCATAAGTCTATTGATTATCTTTATGCACAAAAAGGATTGCTGTCTTTCAAGCTTGTGTCTTCCCGTATGTATATGTTTCATATGATGTGACTGGACTCTAAGGGAATTACTGTAAGAACCTACTTGAAGGATACGTCTACAAATAAAATAAAATGTTTAGTTTCTGACTGTTAGTGAAGAAGACCATGTGGCCTAGATATGTCAGCAAAAGAAAAAAGAGTGAGCCAGACATGTGATGTCATCAGTGATGTCATCAATGACATTTGTGATGTCATCTTTGATGTCCTGGGTGTAAGTCTTAGCAGTGCACAGTGGTGGCGCGAGTTATGGTTGCTTAGCTTACCATAACTGGCGAATTGCAAGGGTTTTTCGGTTTTACTTGGAACCATAACGTCCCTTTAACAAAGTTTTTTCACTGAATTTCATAGGTTTTTAGTAGCGCAACTTAACCATAACGTCCCTTTAACAAAGTTTTTTTCACTGAATATATATATATATATATATATATATATATATATATATATATAGTAGTGGGGCAAAGGGGTAAAATGGGTAGGGGTTGGGTTGGGGTGTGGTTCAAAGGGTAGAAAAACAGAGGGCTTGGGAGGACCCCCCAAAAATAAATAAATCAAAGACAATCTGTATTTTCTCTGTATTCTGGCCACTCTGAAATTTACCACTCTGACTTTACCTTTGGTAAAATCACATATAACCAAAATAAACTGTTCAATAGAAGCATAGTTTGTATTTTTGTGCATGCGTGGGAGTCCCTTGTGGGGCTTGTGTGAGGAGACTGGGATGTGTCTTCTTTCAAATCGTTTGCCTTGTGGCTCCAGCAAGCCACTGACACACAAAAGGATTGATTACATCAATTAGCCCCCTGCTGACTGCTGAAGTGCTACTGATTACAAACCTTTGGGTTGCCAAAGCCTTGCTTTCTACCTGTGGTACTGAGTGGGAATGAGGCATTTGAAAAATGTCTTTTCATTAATAGATTCCTTTTTTTCCTTTTTTCGGGTGGGGTATGTTTGTGGTGTTTTAGTGCATGGTGAAAGACACTAGACAACAATCTATAGGGAATTCGGATTCCTCCACGGTTCTCGACTGACCATATAGGGAAGAGACAGTGCAGAGTTTCAGTTCTTTAATTGGCATGTGCATGTTTATTTTACTTATTTGTTTCACTTATACAGCCATTTGATCCAATGTTTCTAAATTGTAAATTTGTATCTCCTTGTCTTTATTACAGAAATATCCCTCTTTTTGAACTCTTTAAGGTTGGGAGGAATATTTCAGCTGCCACAGACTAGAGCTTTAGCAACATTCCACTCAATTCAAAGAGACTCATTTTGGCAACGCGATAAAGTTGGAGGGCATGAATTGCAAATCTATGTTTCAATACTACAAGCACATCTCTGCCGCAGGCACACTTCCCACTGAGCCATCTTATTTGATTTATTGAGATACAAGTTAGGGAACTAGAACAAGGGGATCACTGCGCTCATCAAACAAAATCAGTGGTACCCTGCTGTGTGTGTTGGGGTTCTAGGAAGGCGGTGCCCTTCTGTCCCAAGTGAGGGTCTAGCAAATCTACTGGGGAGAGACCTTATCACATGTGCTGAGTAAGTGTTTGTTTCAGACTGCAATGTCTATGATCATAACAACACACAGATTCTGTTGGTTTTACACAACCAATATTTATTCTTGTAGCTAGCACTTGTTTCGACTCTCCTGGGTCATTATCAAGGAAATCGTAGATGCAGATTATATTACTGGAATAGCTGGGTTGCAGATAGCAACTTCTGAAGGTGGTCCTGTGGATCTGGCGGTCAGGTATTTGGTAAGATGGCCGCTGGAAGTAATTGAGGTAGAATCCTTCAGTTCGGACAATCTGTCACAGCGAAAGCCAGAAACGTGTTTCGACACTGCTGGGTCATTATCAAGGCTAAGGTGAAGATAAGTATGAAAAAGATGTGTGAGAGAGTTAACTACCTGAATTATGTTTTTCTCAATTTGAAAGACCTGGTAGACAAGATGAGTGCATCAAGAATTCAGCAAAATTAATGATATAAAGGTTTAAATTTGAACATCACATTGTAAATTTAACAATTGTTGCCATCATCCAACCATGAAAAGTAATTAGGAAAGGATCAGTAATTAATGACATCAAGTGTGAGCAGTATAATGCACGAATGGGGGAGAGAAGATGGAGAAAGGATAATTGGGTAATTGGTGTGAAATGTTTGGCCCACCTGGGCCCAATGCCAAGTGCAAGGATGGGCTGTCATGACATGGAGGACTGAGTTTACCAATCTTAGATGCAGAGTATATTACTTGAATAGCTGGGCTGCAGATAGAAACTTCTGAAGGTCATCATGTTGATCTGATGGTCCACGGACATGGAGGACTTTACGGACATGGAGGACTGAGCTTACCAATCTTAGATGCAGAGTTTATTAACCGAATAGCATGTTGCAGATAGAAACTTCTGAAGGTCATTATGTGGATCTGACGGCCAGGTATCTAATAAGAACAATGATATGGATTTACTGTTTGGGAAAATAGGGTAAAAAGTCCTGCGTAATGATTAATGCCTACAGAATACACAGTAGTAGGTTCACCTGGTAAGATGGCCGATGGAGGAAATTGATGTAGAATCCTTCAGTCTGGACAATCTGTCATGGCGATAGCCTCATTGCGATATATAGTCAAATGACGGAGCGGGCGGCCCTAAGTCTGTTGGATAGGAAGGAATTTAGGTGAGAGTCAACCAGTACGGCCTGTATATACCATATTGCTTATAACATGACTGGTGCCCACATATATACTTTATCACTATGAGCCTCCAAGAGTATGAACCGTTCTGGTGTAGGGAGAGATTCCAGGATGTCTTAACAAGGGCAGGTGCCCATGAACAGTCTACGAATTGCTACAGCACACAATGTGGTCCAATAGGGGGAGAGTGTGGTACCGTGTTGACTACTTGGGTCACGTATCTGGTGTGACATTACAAGTGCTGAGATAAACCTATTTTATCCCTGTTGGCTCTAGCATAGAAGAACCATTTGGGCGTATGCTGCCAGTCCTTGATTGGGGTTCCGTAATAAGTGCTGATGACATGCATACACATTTCAGAGGTGCGAAATGTTATTAGGTGAATAACGAAGGTGCTGGTGAAATCAATGGTGTGGATCGCGATAGTAACTGGGTTGTAAATATATGCAAAAAAGGTGTCTGAGACGTTGATTACACACTGTTGGTGGCATATGTTTAATGCAGCATTCAGTAACTGTGGTAATCATCAGAGGTGTGTCCTCTATTAGTGGATATCGATATTGCTCTGCAGTTAAGCCCAATTTTGGGTCTTGTAATCTAGTGTGGCTTCTCAAGAAAGGAATATTCAACGGGTCACATAACGTACCTATGGAGGCGTGTAAGGCCTATCTCCTATGCCGATCGACGGGCACTGTCATTACAGTGCCGGCAGCCATGTTGGGCACTCTATTAATGATCACAGAGTGTAGGCATGATGACATGCACATTTATGATGTGATACTGTTACAGGAAGCGTAGTATTGTGCAAAATTACATTAGTCTGAGTTCCTATATTGTCGTAATAGTCCTCTATGTGGAACACATGTTGAAAGGACAAGCATGAGGGTAAGGTTTGCATCAGTCCTCCAAGACGAAATATACCTAATTGATAGCTCACGCTGGTGGCTGAACCATCTTGCTATCAGTAAGAAATGGTCTGTGTGTATTTCACCTTAGACATATTCGAGGGCACTAATTGTGTGTGGCTAAGCATCTGGCCAGAGAGCCCAGTTCTTAAGTGGGTTCTGGGATGTTATGCTTTGTGTTGCCTAAAGTGGTCCCTAAGTGCATATTAGAAGTAATGGTAATGTATTGGTGTTATCACGCTGTCAATGGTGGTCTCCATCTTGATAAGAGGTTGCTTGTTCCTTCATGTCAGAGATAACCCTTGCATTGAGCATGAAGTGCAAGCACATATGTTGTGACTTGGTCTTTAATGTTCCTTGGAATAAAATCATTATATATATGATGAAATTGGTACATGCAACTGCAACAGCAGAGCAGTTATAAGTTGGTGCAGGTGTTGTGAAGAAGCACAGTCACAGGAATACATTGAATTCATCTTCAGTATTCAGGCCAGTTGTCATACATCTGTATTTGCAAATTAATCTTGCTTCTTTTTCTCCAAGATGCAGTTCCCAATCCCCACCTCTGATATCACTGGGGACCATTTCCAGCCCTGCAAAGATAACATCTTTTTGATTGTCCAATTGGTGTTTTTCTTGACAGTGGGTGGCCAGTGGATATCTTGTATATGATTTATTGACTTGACCTGCAGGCTGAATACACGTCTTTTTTGCAGGCAGACTACCTCCTGAGCTATTTAACTCAGGGTTTGGAACTTCCTAGGATCTCTGCAACTGTTATGTTAATCCGTTTAATGATATTACTTGGATTTAGAATTGGTGGTATTGGAAACTGTAACTTTCAGATTTCTCACACAGGTTATCAGAAAATCAAAAAGCGCCTAAAGAAAATACGATATTCTGATAGCGATGTCATAAACTATTGCTCGAGATCATTGGTTTTCACTTGCAAGATACAGGGGAGGCCAGAGATACAGTCAACATATTAGGAGTTTTGCTTCAGGTCATCTCTCCCCAGCAAACCACCAGATGAACGTCACATTAAGGGCAGGTATTTCTTTGCACTTTCACACCTCTGCTCTGCCCACACTCAATCAAAAAAGTGACAGCAGCATTTGTTTATTGATCCCCATAAAGGATAAACATGATATGTTTGAATGATTCCAGTCATGCAGTCAAAGCAGTCCTTAATGTATTTTGCAATGGAAACTATTTGGCTTGAAGTCATAATTAAGTATTCAAAGCCGAATATGCCATTTTCAGCTGGAATTCAGCCGAATACTTACTCAAAGTCGTATTTCGGTACACCCCTAGTTGTACGTAACTGGAAACATTTCGAATTTAGTTCGGTTTCTCGATAGTCCTGAGCACTCAATATCGGACTCAATCAGGGCTAAATTAGTGTCTGGATTTCTGACACACAAAAGAATATCTTCCACAAATAGTGAAACAATTTCAGGATCAGCAGTAAGCCGTATCTCGTGCCGGCTGTGTCTATATCTCAGGAGATCAGCTAAAAGTTCAATAATCATGGCAAAGAGTAGCGGACAAAAGGGACTCCCATCCCTGGTTCCCTTCCCAGTATGAATGACAATGAAATGGCACCACCCACTTTAAACTTGGTACTTGGTTGGGCATTTAGTAGCTTGATACAGGGAGTGCCATACCTACTGTGAAGGCAAATGAAGCAAGACACAGACAACAGATTCACCTTTTAAACAAGAAGGATTTTTATTTTATATGTTAGGATAGATTAAAGCCTAACTTGCCCTATGCTAAGGTGGGATTTCCCTACCTAAAGAAACTAAGGATCGTCTGTGTCATTGAGTTCAACTTAAAAGTCTGTCTGTGTCCAACCAAAACCTATGCTTGCCCTCACAACTAAGACATACAATGTGCAGGGATGGTAGTACCAAAAGAAACAGTATTCAAAATACAATTCTGAGCTTCTTCCAGCTCGAGCTTGGGTCAGCTTACCCTTCCACAAGTTAAAATAGTTTTACAAAGAAAAAGCACTTGGGGTTCCCTCCCCCAAGTATAACCCAACTCCAAAACGCTCAGGGGTCTTTTCCCCAAGTTTGCCACAGTTCCAAGGTATCTCAGGGTTTCCTTCCCCAAGAATGACACAGTTCCAAATAGTTCAAGTCTCCTAGTTTTCACCAATGTCATCAACTTCCACTGGTACTCCTTTTGCCTTGTACCAAAACCACCTGCTATCTTTTATTTCAGCATTTTCGTCATGCAGCCTTTGTCTTTAGGCTTTTCTCAACTTTTTCCCAGGTTGGGCAACTCGGTCTAGGCGCAGTTGTCGTACTACACGCTCCACTCATCGAAGGTCATGCAACTGATAACCCTTGGCACTGGGTATAGGCATCTTTGGTTAACACTGGTTTTCCACTTTGCACCAGTGTTAGCATTCAGCGGTTTCTCTTTCTCTCTTTGGCACCTTCATCAGCATTTGTGGTTTGGTAGTCTTTTGGCTTTGCCGCAACTTGCATTCAGCTTGTTTGAAGGTGTATGTCTTCTTCCACCAGTTTGCATTCAATTTGCCCCTCTGAGTTCAACAACTATCCTTTTCCACATGCCTTTTGTTCAGTTCAAAAATGTTCAGCAACAATTAGATTTTTCCACGTCTTTCAGTCAGTTTATAAATGTCCATAATATCTTTCACTTCGTTTCTTATAGTTTGTAACCAGTTTCACTCCTTTTAACGAAGCACGTATCTGTTTCCACTTGTGCCACAATTTCACATGATTTGCATATCATTTCTGCAGTTAGTATTCAATATTGGCCGCCTGGTTCCAAAACCTCTTGTTATGCGTCTTTAATTTGTATGCAAACATTAACAGTCTCACGTTTGCCCCAGAAAATCCTGGTACGACTATCCTGTCTCTCGTACTTACCAGAGCTCCTCTGCTTTGTCAGGCGGCTTTGCGCTTCACTTCATTCAGCTCTTTGCTCCCGAATAGGTGTTGGGAGTAACAGCAAGTAGCGTTCTCTCTCGAAAAACCTTTGGGCAGCATCCCCCAGCAATCAGGAGTTCTCTGTATTCCCCAGCTCCAGCAGGGAACGCGTAACACTGGCAAGTGCTGGGGTTTTGGTCCTCTCGTCGGCCGCGGCACCTCCTTCCTGCCTTGAGAACACACAGCATCCTTCCAGCCAGTCCTGCGCCGGCCTGTTCCTCGCTGCACATCTGCCACCTTCTCTCCAGGCAGGTGGGTCTGCTTTTAAGCACCTGTAGACTCTCAACAGGCTGCAGCTGTGAGTAGTTTTCCTGACCATCATTGTAGTAATTAACATGACATGTCTGATCCTTTGCAGGCATCTTCCTCAACCCAGTAACACAGTGGTGAAACTGACTAGGAGTGTATATACCTCCTAGTCGCCCCTTCCTCGCCCCAGTTTTAAAGAGATACCCTTTTAGGTCATTCTGTGTGTGGGGAAGTGGGGATGATGGATAATAACCTATTTTGGTGGGGGGAAAGGAAGGTTGTATTTTGCCAATTTCTCTATTCAATCAGGGAAGGGGAATGTGCGTCTAACCTGCGCATGTAGGGAGGTGTTCTCATTATTGTTCTCTTCCCTGTTTTTCTATACAGACGATTTACCTTAGGGTCATCGTGAAAGGCTAAAAGGAAGGAGAATTGCTAGTACCCTCTAAAAGCTTCCCGGACTGATGGTTCATCATATGATGGAGATGGGAAATACTGTGTCTCGCCTGTGGGCATCTTCTCCCCAATCCCCAAGAACCCTCCACCCAAGGTGACCCTCCCTCGCATCTCCACCCCAAGGTCAGGATCCAAAAGCAATATCCTTTCCCTGGCCACCTGAGCAGAAGATCTGAGGGGAGTAGGTGTGAGGACGCCCTCACATTTCTCTCACCACCAAATCCCTAACACTCAACAAAACCTAAACGTCACAGTCCCCTGCTCCCACTGGTATGACCTACCTATTTCTCCTTGTATACTAACCATTCTAAAAATGTGCATGTGATCATATCCTGGCTGTATAAATTGCATTTCTCTTGCATCAAAATGTATATATTGTATGTATTGTACCATGTAACCATGTAACCATGTGCCCAGATACCCTTGGGTCAGGTGCGCATTATAAATAAAACAAACAAACAAACAAACTCCCTAACATCAAACAGAAAGTCCCACCACACGAAGCCAAATGCCTTCTCGGAATCAAGGGCGACTGTAATGGTGCAGTGGGGTCAGTTTGGGATAGGATATTAAATAGACGTCTACGGTTCAATGACACGGAGTGTCTGGGAATAAATCCCAATTGATCTGCATGAATTATGATGGCATCAGGGATATAAGTTGAGTTGCCAGGACATGGAAAAAGATCTTAGTATCAACATTTAATAATTATAACGGTCGATACGATTCCCAGGCATACAGAGGTTTATTGGACTGGAGCTTGGCGCTTTATTTATCAGCAGCCTAAAGATGTCTGCATGTATCTCCTCGATGGACAGTGGAGTGTCAAGTCCTTCTCTAGCTTTTGTCGATAATGGAGAGACTGGTAAGGAGTTAAGGAACCATATGTGTTCAGCCCTCGTTTTAACGCCTCAGCAGGAGAACAAAGCCATATAGTATTTGAAAAAAGGCATTTGTTAATTCAGCACACTCTATATATAGTTTACTAACATTTAATTTTCAATAAGCCTAGCCAGAGGATGCCGGGCGTGTCGGACTCCCCATATTTCCGCGCCAAGCAGGAACATCAAAATAGCGTGTTTCTCTTTCAGCTATGGCGCGGACGTTGTCTAGTCATTCTTGATATCAGTGTTCCTAGGGGCTGTGCAATGGGGGCCTCATAGTTAACCCCTTAAGTGCCAAGGGCGTGGTATCTCGTCCTTGGGATTACCTCCCTGTTGCCAAGGACGAGATACCTTGTCCTTGGCACTTAAGGGGTTAATGAAACAGAAAACTTTAGAAGGCATTGAATGGCGAAATACCAAAATCACCAATAAAGGCCTTGGCACTGGGGGAGAAAACCCATGGCAGTTTTAAGGTGGAATAGCTTGCAACACCTGCCAAATTTCAGTGGTCTTGTTACAATAAGTAGGCACCTTCGCGTCACTTCAGCTAACGTTAGAGTTGTAGCATAACATCCAAGAACCATAGACATTTGGCAGTTCTAGTAAACCATGCAACTCTATCTCATGCCCACATGATGCACTGTTCATACCCACACACATAACTTCCCTTATGACATCACAAATGGCATCATTGTCACTGATGACATCACCATTCTGTAGAGATCCTAACAGAAAGTGCTTTCTATAGGTTATGTTCAAGATATTGCTGTCAGCATATTTAGGGTGACAGGTATGACTCCCATGAACTAGGCTAGGTTTCACAATATATACATATAGCAGGACAAATTGTCTAGTTCTGTTGAGGAAATAGAAACCTTAAAATGCATCACCATGGGCAATAGCTAGAGCACGCAGCATAGCAATAAAGCATGCCTTCTATGCTGTACTCGGCAGCGGCATAATGCGTCTGGGCCGATTAGAACTCTGAGTAAAGTTAAACCTATAGTCAAGGGCCAAATATACATCAAGCACTAGACACATGTCTGGATATAGAGAGTGTGCTTTGAACATTGGGAGCATCCAAAGCTGATGCGCAGTCATGTGACATCCGGCAAGGTGGAAATAAATATGATGACCAGAGCATGAACAATTGTGTGGGCCGGATCTATTGTGTAACCCTTTTACATCGTTTTTAAAAGAAAGTGCTGCCATGTCCATATGATGCATTTGAGAATGACCTATGTAATGCCATCAGTGATGTCATTGATGGTTCAATGTGTGATTCATCTGTGAAATGATGTGTGTATGTAAGAGCAGTAACTTTGCCAAAACATTCTAAGTTGGGTCTATGTTTTTGGGAACATTTTCGTGTGGATAGATCAAACGGGGCAAAAGTTATAAGCCTCCCACTAGTGATCTGCCTATGAGGAGTGCAATTTAGCCATCTCTCTTTCTCTCTCTCTATCCTCGTACAATTGACATGTTTGCAAACACACTTTTTTAGACCTTTCAGATTCTACCCCATCCTCATCACGCCTCCCCGTCCCATTGGCTATTTCATTTGTAAGATAAGTGCACTGTTGTGTTTTTGAATTTTTTATTACTGCTCAGTTCACAGACTGTGGCTACAGTTTGTGAATCCAACATGGCTTCCATTTCTAATTTTGACATTCGTCATATTACTCAATTAACCAATCACCAGCTTTACCTGACGTCTGCAAATGTTGCACACCTCCCTGATTGATCCCGAAGTGTCTACAGACCCAGAATCAGGAAATTAATACGTGGGCCCGACAAGCTATCACTGATGTTTCCTTTCATCAACTTTTTGCCCATTTCTCAAAAATCTGCAAGAAGGATTTGAAATTGGTCGCAAAAGTGGCAGTTTTCATTTATGAAAAGTCCTCCCTTGCTACAGTACAATATGGGAGAAAACCAAGGGATGCTTTTGTGCCCCGGTGCTCAGTTCTCTACTATGTTTTTTCAAAACCTACTGTAGACATTTACACCAAACCTTTAGAAGTCACTATTGCACGGCTTTGTGCCCAACTTGTTTTGAATTTGGTGAAAATCCATCCAGAGGTTTTCACCAAACTAATGCAAAAAGTGAAAAGCATCCCTAATTAATTACCTCCCCTTCGCTTTCATCTGTATCTTCTATATTCTGGTTGTAAACAGCGCCTAGATGCCCATGGGCTTCATGCGCTGCTTTATACATGCACAAATAAATAAATAAATAAACGAAGCCAGAAGCAGGAGCAATCCAGCATCAAATGAAATTTAAAAAACAGACGTTATTATTCTACTCATTTTACTCCGGTGTCTGTAGTACATCTAACAACACACGCCTGAGGAACTGCACTGCCATCCTGGGATGAAGAGTGCATTGGCAAACCTTCGGATCTATTTAATACTTAGGCAGAAACCATCAAACACGTTAGGCCCTTCCCCTTCCAATGCCACTAGGGCGAGTACAATAAACCCCTCATCCACTATCTTAATGTCAGGCCGTCTGTTTGGAGTCTCCCTCTGACAGCTCCCAGCACAGTGCCTTGGTACCGCCCCCCCCCCCTCTGACACGTAGCACTTGGTGCAGCCCGAACAGACAGGACCAGCAGGTGAAAACCTACAGGGGACACCCATGGCCCTGTGAGCCTTGCAGAGCACCGAGCCCAACCAACAGACAAAGCCCCAAGATACCTTCTCATCTGTTGCTAAGGGAACACGGAAGTGTAGTCTAAAAATAAACCCGCGCAGGAAGAAACGGGGAGATGCAGAGAAGGAGGGGCGGGGAGGAAAGAGCAGAGGAACATCAACCAATAGAATAATAATCATGTTAAGACAGAGTAAGCAGTGTAAGACAATCGTCTGTGGGTCACACACTGTTCTGCAGGAATAGGGAGAGTAGGCGAATTCTTAGTAAATAGTTATTTGAGCTAGAGAGCTGCCTAGTAAAATGCATAGCGCCTAGCGCCATTTTGTTATTTCTATCTTTTCCAGTCTGTTGTGATGTTACTTGTTGAGGAAGCATGAGATGGCTTGGAACACTGTGAGTTCATGGAATGTTTGACTGTGAGCTCCGCTCCAGAGTTCCAATGCTAGCAGTTGAGCCTGGGTGATGGGACCCGGTGGTCCTTCTCTTGTAACAGCTTAAGTAACCGTATAATAAAGAACTCTCAAGTAACCTTAAGAAGAGTATGAAGTTACTTTACAACAATGGCGACGAGGATTACCAAGAACCAAGATAAGAAGTAAGCTGAGCTGTGGTGGGGGAGCAGCAGAAGAAGCAGAGAGACCACTGCCCCCAGTCATCCAAGTAAGTCCCATCACCCAGGGGGGGCCATTAGCGCATGGGATTATGGACAGTAATAAGGGGTGTGGAGGAAGAAACCCTGAGAAGCCCCTATGGGAAGCACAACCCCACAGTGACACACTGGCCCCACAAGGTTGAAGATAAGGCTTGAAGTAGTGTAAGCATAAATGAAGCAAGCGCTACAAGCAAGTGGTGGAGTTCAGGGCACTCTGCGCCAATATGAGGGGTGATGTAGTAGAAGTAGTACTTTGGAAAGTACTTTGGAAACATAACCATATTTGATAGAGGAAACCCCTGAATTGAAGTAAGAAGTTCGATTTGGAGCAACTGTAACTGGGGAAAGCAGTGCATGTTCTGATATTGAAGCAAAGCCCCTAAAAGGAAGTAGGATCCAATATTGCATGTTGGTGCACATGTGCTTGGCCCAATACGGGGTTAATGAGAGTCCAAGATGAGAAGCCCCAATCATGGAGCATGAAGCGAGTCACATGCCGTGTGTGCCGGCAGCAGTGGGACTCTGTGGGCTCAGATATGTCCGTTGGTACGGGAGCTCTATGCCTGCCCAGGTCCCCTGTGAGACTGATGACGTAGCAATACTACTGCAGGAGCTGGCGGAGCAAATAGAACGCTGTGGCGTAATAAAGCAAACTGTTCGGAGCGAGAGTAAATTACGCACCTCTGGTGAACTTTAGATGTGCGTGTCTTTGGAGATGACGCTTGCTGCGCTGTTAAGGAGCATTTGAAAAAAAAGGGTTAGAGTAAAGAACCCTAATGAAACGTCTAGCGTGATGACGTTCACCGGAGCAAAGTAAATTAAAGGAAGTGTGTTCAGAGCGAGAACTGACGTGAAGCCTGTGAACCGTCAGCATTGGAGAGGCGGAGTGTGAATGCCTACAGTGCAGACAAGAAGAGGAAGTTCCCGTACTGAAGGGATGTCAACGGAAGAAACAGATCTGGACAGGAAGAAACTGGAAACTGGACCGATTCCCGGACGGCCGTCATATGCGCACTTTGTGAGAGGATAGTGAAAAACGGCGTAATGTCCGCCATGATGGGACATTTCCAAATATGTCTCAAAATGAAAGTGTACGGCGAGCTGGAAGTGGTGCATCGGGGTGCCACAACAGCAGAGGGAGCGGAAGAACAACATGAAGCTTATGGCTGCAGCGTGATTACAAATCAGCTGCCACGAACGCTGGACTCATAGGAGAAGTTCGAGCGGCCAGCGTGTATCCTTTAAAAATTTTGATGTATTTGCAGTCTCATGCGTGCATAGATCAGTTTATGATTAATGATCAGTGTGTGTGTGGGAACTGCACGTGAGGTTGAGAAAGTGTTGTCTGAAGAAGTTTGCAAGTATGTGAGGTTGAGAAGTTAAAGTGTAATAGATGTAACACATTTTGAGGCATTTCAGGATAAAATGGACTCATGTGGACTTTCATAAATATGCACAATTTATGCAAGTATGTGAGTTACGGGTGTGGTGTCGAGCAGCTAGATTTGACATTTTGAGGCAGTCGAGCAGCTAGATTTGACATTTTGAGGCATTTCAGGTTAGGTTGCAAATAGCAACATGGACACATAGAAATGGAAATGCTACTTTATGGGAATGTTTAAAAGGTTGTATTGACTTTTAGTAAAAATGAGTTACAAAATGCGATGCATGGAGGAAAATAGAGTTAAGGTTGTACGTGTGAAGTTATAGACATTGTGTTTGAAGTATAGAAGTTTTAGAGTGGAAGAAATATTATTGTACTCTGTAGGAGTTGTTGGTTAGTTCATTCCTAAATTTGGTGAAAAGAGTGAAGATGAAGATGAATAGGGATAGCGTCCCAGGGAGAAGGGATAGCGTCCCTCTGCGAATAGGGATAGCGTCCCAAAGTGTAGGGATAGCGTCCCACTGCGCATAGGGATAGCCTCCCATTGTGAAAGGATAGCGTCCCAGAGTGAAGGGATAGCGTCCCACTGCGCATAGGGATAGCGTCCCATTGTGAAAGGATAGCGTCCCAGAGTGAAGGGATAGCGTCCCACTGCGCATAGGGATAGCGTCCCATTGTGAAAGGATAGCGTCCCGGATTGAAGGGATAGCGTCCCACTGCGTATAGGGATAGCGTCCCATTTTGAAGGGATAGCGTCCCAAGGATGAGGGATAGCGTCCCACTTTTAAGGGGATCGCGTCCCATTGTGAAGGGATAGAGTCCCACTGTGAAGGGGATTGCGCCCCATTGTGAATAGGGATAGCGTCCCAATGTCAATAGGGATAGCGTCTCACTGTGTGAGGAGTTAATGTTTTTGAGTAGGTCAAAGTGTAAGGAGGTGGTTACTCCCAGTATGTTGGTTAGTATCACGTTTGGTAGGGAGTATCCTTCCATATGTGTATGGGTGACCGATACCATGGGGTCATTGGTGTCGCCCAGATGTTTTGAGTTGCATCATCTCTAAAAGATGATATTTCATCAGCATAGTTCTCCTTAGTGAAAGGTCCATTGAAGTTTACCTTGGGATGGGTCCTTCCTGGTAGTGTCATGTGAGGAGAGGTATGCATACAGTGAAATGTTTAGTTAGGTCCTCCAGCACAGCGTTTTCCTTTATGAGGTTGTCTGTGTCTAGGAGGGGTGTGAACAAGTTAAACATCTCTCTGACAGGTTGTCATCGGAAAGGGAAGAGATGTTATGATATTGACTGCGTTGGACATCTTTTTGCATTGTCAATAGAAAGGGAGATGTGTTGTGATGTTACTTGTTGAGGAAGCATGAGATGGCTTGGAACACTGTGAGTTCATGGAATGTTTGACTGTGAGCTCCGCTCCAGAGTTCCAATGCTAGCAGTTGAGCCTGGGTGATGGGACCCGGTGGTCCTTCTCTTGTAACAGCTTAAGTAACCGTATAATAAAGAACTCTCAAGTAACCTTAAGAAGAGTATGAAGTTACTTTACAACACAGTCCTTGCTTTTTAAAAAGCACCCAGTGTAAACTGGGAGTCACAGAAAACCCTTGCAATGCTGAACCACCAGTCCCAGCATGCAAAATGATATTAGTACATGCAGAGCCGGCCCTAGAATTTGTCAGGCCCTGGGTGGCAAAAGATATGTGGGGCCCCTTTGATTAGGGTGAGCAGATTTCCAAAACGAAAAACCGGGACGACCAACAACATAAAAGAGGGACTACCCCATCGCAGTCCACCAACTACCGCCCTCCCTCAACACGCCCCCACAACTACCACCCAATCAGATTTCCAGCACTTCTCCTTTCTATAAACTTTATATGATCTCATTTGTGCAGTTTTGTCTATGAATATTGGCATGTTAATTCAAAACAGGCGTTTGCTCTAATTGATATGACATGGCTTGCTGTACACCCATTTCCAATCCAGTCTCTGTGGAAAAGTCAGTGAGTGTTGTGACGTGTACTTGAAAGGTTGGGGGCGCGATCCAAACCTCCAACATAAAAATTCTATCTGAATTTTAACTGTTAAAGATATGGTTGTAGCAATATCAGGGGTGAGGCTTATTTTGGAGTAGCTGACCGAGTGAGCTGAATCATTTGTAGAGCTGGGTACATCAAAAGAAAGTACTGTGACTAGGAAGAGCGGGATAAAGAGTAATGAAGATCACTGGTAAGACAGCCAAGCATACCTAATGTGGCTGCACGTTCCAAGGATTAAGGGCAGGGATTGGCACTGGGCCAGGCAGGCAAAAGTGCTTTTGCTGCAGGATAGTGCAATCGTAACAAAGCCTATTTACCGGAAAGGTACTAAGGCAGTCAGAGTAAGCAATTCCGCAGTTCTTCAAATGTCATCAATAGGGCTCCAGAAAAAAGTGTGGGGGATCATTAACATACGCACAGGGCTGAACGTATCGTAAAGTGAAATATGCACATTTAATTCAAGTGGCCTTTCCTAATACAAGAAAATTTAAAATAGAAATTAGCAGTGTCTTTCACAAAATGAAACATCAATACCCAAGAAAAAAAACCAGCTAGAGGAGATGTTCCTATGTGTGTTTCAGCCTTAGGCTGGCAAAGTTTAAAAGGTGTGCACCTGTTAACTGAAAAATCTATATTGAAATATTCTATGAAAAACAAAATACCAATACAAGACTTGTGCTTTAAAGACACTTTCATCTGGTTTTGTGGGTTAGTGGGTTCAAATCCTGGTGGGCGAAAACTTGAGAAAACAAGATTTTTTGCATGCTTGCCTCAAAATCACCCAAGGGGGTGGAGTCGGCACTGTGAAAAAAGTGAGCGGACGCTGTCAACACACATGTAAACTCAACTTGTACTCTGAAAATCAGCACAGGGCCAGGTAGAACATCTTCAGTCCAGCAACCTTTCTCCCCACATCCATGGACCTGGTAAATCATCACAACAAATCTGCCCTCTGATCCGTGCCCCTCCTCAATGTGACATTTGGCTTCCAACAATACTCTGTTTTAATAATCAGACTTGAAAAATATACACATCATAATGAAAGTACTCCAGCAATATAGAAATCCTTATAGAAATATGGTAAACAAAAAGAGTGCAAATGTTGCATTTTATTTCACCCCATTTTGATGACTACAAATTCCAGAATGAAATTCCCAAAAATTATTTTAAAAAATGGCTTGTAGGCGGTCTTTGAAGACTTAATTATAACAAAATATATTGTGAAATTGTAACCTTTTGCTCCGTTTGATAAAGGCTTGCTTTATATGATGCCAAGTGAAATGTAACATTCTCCCCCCACCCCACATTTTTTTTATTTAACGCACCAAATGCGGACTTATGAATACTATCGAGATAGTGCAGAACTCTTTTTTGCCAACATATTTTAATTGTCTTCAAAGAAGACAGATTTAGGCGGCAACTCGTTTTTCTTTATGGGCTTTCAGAATAAAATGCCTCTTTTTGAACCCCTTATCCAAAACAAAGGTTCTTAAATGGACCATTACCTTAAACAAAGAGCATGATAAGCCTAATTGTGAGGCCCCACGGGCTGGATGGGATGCTGGGCGGGAGTTATTTGTCTCTAGAAGTGCATCAGAGGGGATTGGGAGCTGACAGCATGGCCTCGTTAAAACAGGCACAAAGAATAGCCCTGTGGCTGGAAGCAGCCCAGCCCTCGTTACTTCTTATACTCACGGCAGCAGGTAGCTGTGGGGCCCCCAAGTGCACAGGGCCCAGGGCGATGGCACAGTCTGCCCACGCCTCGGGCTGGCTCTGAGTACATAGAAGCAGGACTACAGTTTTAGTGGACATAAACACAAAAGAAAGACTAAAATACAAGTACTACTCCCATAAAACTGTAGTCCTACTTCTATGTCATGGCCTGTTACAGCGCAAAGTACAGGGGTGTGTTCACAGGCACAGACTCTCATTGGAGGAGAGAGGCCAGGGAGGAAGGGGGAGGAAATGGGGAGGTGAAAAGCGAGCAGGGGATTCCAGGATTTGTCAATCGGTCCCCAGCAAAAACCAGGACCGCAGCCACCCATCCCTCCAATCCCGGGACGGGGGTTTATAACCTGAAAATCTCTCGGGACGCCGGGACCAAGGGGAAATACCGGGACAGTCCCAGCAAAACCGGGACATCTGGTCACCCTAGACATGCTAGTCCAGTGCTGGTTTTAATTTTACAGTCTGGGACGTACCATCCTGGGTATACAATGGTGAAATCTGGCACTACAAGTCCCAGAATACAAATTTAAAACAAGGACTGGACTAGCATTTCCCTTATGGAATGGCATGTTGATATGCATGTGTTTGTTTAAACGTCAGGCCCCTTTTAAAGGAATCACGGCACTGACAAATATGCACATTACCTGAGCGTGAGGTGGGGGCTGTGTGCAGAGCGAGGAGTTCAGGTATGAGATATTTATTCATGTATTGTTGTGAAGTTCTAAAGGTTCCATGTAGTAATGTCCCTGCAAAAATGTCCCCCGACAAAAAAGTTGCTGTTTTTTCAGAGACATTATTACATTGAACATGCGGGGGGAGGGGGCCCCAGCAACCTCTGTTTTTTTTTTTTTATGGGATCGGGGAACATACCCGCAACCCTTCCCCATACATAATGTCACCATATATAATGTTGCCAATGGCTTTTCCCAGCGACATTGGGGACATTATATATGGGGGTATTATGTATGGGGACATTATGTATGGGGGTATTATGTATGGGGACATTATGTATGGGGACATTATGTATGGGGGTATTATGTATGGGGACATTATGTATGGGGACATTATGTATGGGGGTATTATGTATGGGGACATTATGTATGGAGACATTATGTATGGGGGTATTATGTATGGGGACATTATGTATGGGGACATTATGTATGGGGACATTATGTATAGGGGTATTATGTATGGGGATATTATGTATGGGGTATTATGTATGGGGACATTATGTATGGGGGTATTATGTATGGGGTATTATGTATGGGGACATTATGTATGGGGACATTATGTATGGGGGTATTATGTATGGGGACATTATGTATGGGGACATTATTACCTGATACCATTCTAAACAACATTACATAACTTTGGAGCACTATACGGAAAGAGAAGGGGCGTGGGTACGTTATGTCATGTTATGATAAGAGTTCTTTATACTGAATCAGTCTCCACCACAGTGGTCTAACGCTACGCCGCCACAAGAAAAGGGCAATTGAGAATATAAGGTTATAAGTCAACTGGGCAGAGAGGGGGCTAGTCTGGATACGACATCATAGACAGACTAACCTGTAACATCTAAGCGGAAAAACGTTCTAATGCACACATATGACGCTGCTCTATAAACTACCCTCACTGAATGCGTGCCTGTATACATCATTAAAGGCTGAGCCTTTGCAGAGGGCAGAGCAATGTATTCAATACAGCTAAGGTACCAGCTAAGGTACCAGCTAAGGTACCAGGGTCAATCACGCTTATGAGAATTATTAATGCACAAGTAAACAATTTAGTGTGAATAATTGTTTATGAATTTCAAAAAATGCCTACAATTCAAAAGGACAGCCAGCACGTGTTTCAACCCTCCCTGGTATTTTCAAGGCTAATATGCTTTGAGACATATAACATGCAACTGGCAAGTGAGGCGCCTTATCTGTATAGGATAAGTTGCTGTGCTGTCATTTCTTGGGTGGATCAGGGTAGGTTTCCACCATTTTCCTAGCCACTGGCAGCCAGGTCTTCTGATGACACATTTTGGGTATTGCGCAGTTAGAGAGCTGTTTTTTCCTTTCCCCGGTTCTCGTGTTTCTCCTTTGCAGGGGGCGACATGTGGGAGATGTTCCATCCATGAATTAATCTATAAATGTGCCCTGAATAGCACTGGGATTCTCTAGTGGACACTTGAAACACTGACCACATCAAGGCGCTTTTAAAATAAATCACAGGCAAAAAATCAAGCCATAGAGCTCTGGGTACAGGCAGACATATGGATACTTCCTTCTAAAGCCTAGATAAATGCAGTCCCAGAGGTAGAAATGGGCAGGAACTAACGGGAACAAGGTTCCCCCACCTTTTGGAAAAACTCGCCATGGTTAACTTACATTTTGTCACTCAGAGCGCCGTTCCAAGACAGCAGTCATGCCACTTTCCTTTTTCGCTCCTCCCTCCCCTACTGGGGATTTGAACCTGGGCCCCACTGGGAACTCTCTAGTGTCACATCTTGCATGATAGAACTCTCTTGCAGGTGTTGGTTTGCTTTTATGTATGTGACGAGCCACATAGCCCTGCACTGCTGAGTGTGAAATTGCTGCAGGCACAGCTTGCGTACAGTTAATTGTAGGGTGGGTGGCGGCTGCAGTTCTGGGCACGTCCCTAAAGAAGCGTGGGTGATGGGTGATTAGAAAGGGGGGACTCTTGAAGCTGCATGATGTGGGGTAGAATAACTTAAAGAAATGGTGTTAGTTTCAGATGCATTTCCGTTCACTGCGTTTATATCAGTATTTACAGTACAGTTCTAAACATAATGTTATGGGGTTGGGTGTAGGAAAGGCAGACCCAAGTATGAGGTATGTATAGGGGGCAGGGAAAGTAAGGGTGGGTGGTTGGTCAGTGGAAAGCCGGGACCTTCAGGGGGCAGTTAGGGGAGTTGGACAGAGGGTAACATAGCTCCACTACTTTTTGTGTACACTTTGGCCCCTGTGTACTGAAGGCGGAGAAGCAGTAGCATAAGGGAGCACAAGGTCCTACTCTTCAAGGAATGGCTCCTCCCAAACAACAACGATCCATACACCATCCACAAGAGCTTTGGTATTAGGTCTGTAAGAATCTGCAGCAATGGAAGTTGCAATACTTCTTCACGTCGGTTGCTATTGCCCATCACCACCATGCATGTGTAGAGGCGTCCAATAGGACTATTCGCATGCAGCGGATTAGGCAAAGAGACCCTGCATCGTGTCTATGTGGATAATGATTAGAACAGACAGAGCTTACCCCAGCCCGGATAGCAGATGAGGTCAAGATCTGCTCTGCCGGTTTCTTAGGAATAATTGAAATGAGTCTCTAAGTGTACTATTCACAGACTTCCGGTTTGTGTGTGTATCATCCTCTGTGTCATTGTTGATGTACGTGCTGGTTCCACCAGTTTGTGTAGGCAATCTAGGTGTGTTAACCAAGTTCTTTCTGGTTGGTGTATGTGGGTTTTAGCCACGCACATATTGTTTTCGTTGGGTTCTATCAGTGGTGTGGTCATTAAGGTTCCAGTGTGGCACACTTTGTGCTATTGACTGATAGGTCTGTGGGCAGCATCCACAGTAGCATGATATACTCTCCTCTTGACAGTAGCCTGGCTATTGATTCCCCTTCCTGGCACGGCACACATTTAGAGTTGCCCGCATACTTACTGTTGTCTGTATGTGGCATCCATTGTATCCTGATCTACCCTCCTGTTCTGTGGCATTATTTGCTTTGTTTCCGTATGTCCTGCGGGCTTACTTTGGCCACAGCTCAACATATTCATTTACAGATACAATCTTACAGTGGGGACAATGGTATTAATTGTTATGGAAGGCTGGATATTAATGTGTTGCCATTCAGTTCAAGCACCAATATAGTAGAATGTGATGGTATGAATGATTCAGCTATATCATGGGTATGTTTGGGCAGCAATGGGCTGAATGTTGTGGCTTGTGATATTTCTATACTAACGAATAATGATGATTGGCTGCAAGAGTTAGTTAAAAAAGAAAGATTGTGGAAATGACCAAGGAACAGGAAATGGCAGATCCCGCCACCGTCACGCATTCTGTAAATTATTCAGTGCAGCTCTAGTGTTGCCAACATGTTTCAGCCTTTCTGAATGTTGTGTTCTTCTGCAGGAGATCATTGTTTTACTCCTTTCTAATATTATTTCTGAATAATAGTTCTTTGAAACAATATGCCACGGTTAGGCTCTCTGAAACTACCACGGCTATTGATCGGTGTGCACATGGTGCTTACGTTCATTTGAATGTCATTTAAGACACCGGTTGCATATGCCATATCCACATGTGCAACTGCATTCCCCTTCTTAAGAATGCTCACCTGCGTCTTGAAGTGAGCACACATTTGCATGATTGCCGCAGTTTGCTTCTCTGTTGCAGCAAGGAGACGACAGTCATCATTAATGGCCTGTCCTGTTATTACACTTGGCTCTTCAACCGTCAAGTGGTGGCTGGGTGAACTGTGTTTCTTCCACAAAAGAGTACTCATTGCCTACATCATCCACTACAGTAGGCATGGTCACTGCAGTACTGTCGCACTCAAAGTACTCCTAAAGAGTAATTTCAGTTTCACCTTCTAAGTCAGTTGATGCTGCCAAAGTGCGATCTTCCTCAGGTTCTTCATGCATAGAATGCTGTAAGTCGTCAACAGTCCCTGACGCTGGAGTTCCTGCCCACATAAAGACATTTTGTTAAAAATAATTTAACACAGGGCCTTCTCCGCATGCTCAAAATCCACAAAAACGCATGTTATTAGCATACCTATGCTGTCCACTCCTTCATTCCTGTCATAAAAGTAAAGTGATGGATGAGTGGTAGTCTTGACCTGCATTACATGGCACCGTCTGTAGAGGCAGTGAACCCCTGCTAACCTCGTCTGTGTTCTCACTGTTACACATTCTTGGACCAGCACATACACCTGTGCCCTACCATGCAAGTTACTGAGGTTTCGATGCCACATTCAAGCCCTCCGCAACTTTCCCGCCAAGAGCACCTGTGCTGCACAACATCTGCTGTCATGATGCCTTCCCCGGGGATCCAGATCAAGTCCAGCAACCCCGGAAGCAGGCATCAAGTTATTCCAAGCAAGCCCAACAACCCCTGCTAGGGGCTATTTGGGTGCAGGCCTGGCGTCTATGGTGCCAGGTTCATATGGAGAGTCAGTCCTGGCACCATAGGTGCCAGGCTCATAGATTAAAATTTACCTGATGCAGACCATGCTGCAAACTTACCTGATGCTCACCTTGCTGCAAGAGCTCCAAGCCAAAAGAGGCTTGGAAGGGACTACTTTACCTAGGGACTATTTTTTTACTCTGGTGGGGTCGTGGAGGAATACTTATCTGGGTCTACTTTGGAGGCTATTTAAACCACGCCCGAAGTGCAGCACACGCTTCGTGTTATTCTGCATCCAGCAGCATAATGCTCACCGTGCCTGCAAGTCTGCATCCAGTCTTCTGCAACGCCCGCCTCAAGTCTGGAGCTCCTAGAAAAAGGGAGAAAGAAGGAGAAAAGGTTAGAACAAGAGCAATACCTTTGATCCTTACCTGAATTCCCGATCCACCGCACCTTCGAGCTGGAAGAAAGAAGTTATTTTATGCGCGTCGCCTCGCCTGCTGCAGCGCAGCGCTGAACTCACCGGCCTTCGCAGCATCTTCACTATCCACCGCATCCTTCTGCATGTTCCCGCCGCACTCCGGCACCTAAGGGGAACACAAGAACAGCAAGGTGAGCCAAGGGAATAAACAGAGGCAATATTAGTTACCCCCCATAGATTTACCTGATTTTACCGCCGGGGTACTATTCCTCTTCACGGGTCGGCGCAGCCTCCACCGCATCTTCGCCGTACCCCGGACTCTAAGGGGAACAAAAGGACAGCAAGGTGAAACAAAGGGACAAACAAGGGGAATCCTTCTCACCACAATAGGCTTACCTAATTTTACCGCCAGGGGCATTATTCCCCAAGACTTCATAATTTCTCTCAACACCTTAATAAGGGAGAAAGCAACAGGTTACATACTGACATTATTTTATCGAACTGTGTTGGATAATACAAATCCTTACCTGAATGTTACCGGTTGCCACGAGGAACTCTTCGCTAGGGTCAAGCTGCAACCTGCAAGGAATCGGACAAGAGTGAAAGTCAGACATTTGAACTCTTACGAACTATATACTTACGGCGCCTCGACGGAAATCTCAGAGTCAATATTGTTCTGGAACTCACCAATTCCTTCGAACCAGTGAAGCAACTGGTTATCTACACGCCCCTGCGCTCAATGCAGGATGGAGGGCTCATCTTTCCAAACCATCAGGTGAGACTATAAGAGGGGCCATTAAAGGTGATCAGTGGGGAGAACAGCGGGGGTGGGGGTTAACACTCAACTCCACGGGTGGTTAATTCCCTTTCTCCATTTGCAGAAGAATACTCCTACGGGCCAAGCAAACGAAGCTAGGTGGGCCAGTCCAGTCTGTCATCTCGGCACTACGCGTCACATTGGTGGAGACCGCAGCTGTCCAGTTCAGATCGACGCCCCTGTGGGAGCTAGGCGAGCGTAACAGAACGCGAAGCCTACCCACAAATTCCCACCCGGGCGTTATGGATACCTCAGAAACTGTCCAATTGGCCCAATTACTAGGGGAACTGAGGGCTGAAGTGCATTCCGCCCGTCAAGAAACCAATGCTCTTAGGAGAGAACTGATTTTGTCAAAGGAGCGAACTGATGACCTTGCTAGACAACTACTGAAAAGCCAGGCTGGACAAACACCCCTACCAGGACTCGGGGGAAATCCAGCTCCTGTGTCATTGAGTAACCCTGTGAAAATAAACCTACCAGGAACTATTCCATTAGCTCCGCCCGAACGCTTTGCCGGGGACCCCAAGAGGTTTGCCGTGTTTATGAACCAATGCCGCTTGCACTTTTTATGCAGACCTGGGGCCTTCCCAAACGATCAAGCCAAGGTTTGATTGATTGATTGATTTATTTATTTATATAGCGCTTTATACCAAGGCGCTGTACAGTGGAACAACAAAATACAAAATAACAACATTTAACAATGAGAGCAAAATTTACATCATGAATCATTCAACAAAACAGTGCAAAGAGCAATTAACTTAGGTGGGGGGTGGAAAGGGGAGAGGGAAGAGGTTGGGGGAGTAGGAGATGGACAGGGCGAGGGAGAATGGAAGGGGAAAAGAGAGGAGTAGGAGAGGGGAGAGAAGAATCAGATGAGGGTAAGAAGAGGGGGCTGGGGGGAAGTGAAGAGGGCAGAGGAGAAGTTTTCAAGGAGGAGAATGGAGGAGGAGGGATTTAAGGGAAGTGCGAAATGAGGTGAAGGTTGTGGTAGAGCGGATTGTGAGAGGGAGAGAGTTCCAATGTAGGGGTGCAAGGAGTCGGAATGAGCGGAAACGGGAGGAAGCGCAAGGGGAAGGAGGAACAGTGAGAAGGAAATGGTCAGCGGAGCGAAGGGAGCGGGAGGGGGAGTAGAAGGAGAGGAGGGAGGAGAGATAAGGAGGAGCAAGACCATAGAGGGATTTGAAGACAAGGCAGAGAAAGTAGAACTTTAGTTGTGAGTGGAAAGGTAGCCAGCCAAGGTGAGAGTGCGAGGAAGAGATGGAGTCGCGGGAGGTAAGGACACAAAGGGTACGGACAGCAGAGTGGTATATGGATTTTAGAGGGGTAAGCTGAGATGCGGGAAGTCCAAAGATTAGAGAGGAGCAGTAGAAGAGGCGGGAAAAGATGAGAGAGGAAATTAGGAGTTTGGTGGCGTGGAATGTGAGGGAGGGACGGATTTTGCGTATATTGTAGAGGTGGTATCGGCGGGAGGTGGGTGAAATGTGTTGTGAGAAGGTGAGAGAGGAGTCAAAGAGAACGCCTAGATTACGAGCTTGGGGGGAGATAGGGAGATTGGAGGGAGGAAAGTGGATGAAAGGAGGAGGGGAGGGAGAGGGAATAGAGTTAGAGGGGAAGAAAAGGACTTTGGTTTTATCGGTGTTCAGAGAGAGAAAGCGGGAGGACATCCAGTTCTTGATAGCAGTGAGACAGGAGGAGAGTTTAAGGTGGAGGTCAGGCGAGAAGGAGGAGAAAGAAAGAAAGAGTTGAGTATCGTCAGCATAAAAGTGGTGAGAAATGCCAAACGAAGAGATAACAGGGGCAATGAGAGAGGTGTAAAGAGAGAAAAGGAAAGGACCAAGTACAGAGCCTTGAGGAACACCGTAGTTAAGAGGGAAGGAAGGAGAGGACTGGCCTCCCCACGATACAGCAAAGGAACGGGAGGAGAGGTAGGAGGATAGCCATTTTAGAACAGGGCCGTCAACCCCGAAGGAGGAAAGAGTATGAAGCAGGAGTGGGTGATCGACAGTGTCAAAGGCTGCGGAGAGATCAAGTAGAATAAGGATAGAGGATTGCTTAGCATGTCGAGCAGAGAGGAGTGAGTTAAGGATAGAGGTGAGAGCAGTTTCAGTGGAATGTTTGGGACTGAAGCCAGATTGGAAGGGAGGAAGGAGAGAGGAAGAAGTAACAAAGGATGAGAGTTGAGAGTAGGCAAGGCGCTCAAGAAGCTTAGAGAGGAAAGGTAGAAGAGAAATAGGTCTGTAGTTAGCAGTGAGCAGTGGATCAGCAGAGGGCTTCTTTAGAATAGGAATAATTGTTACATGTTTGAACTCAGAGGGAAAGATTGATGAGGAGAGGCAATAGTTGAAGAAGGTGGTAAGGTAAGGGATAAGAAGAGGGTAGATCTTGGGGATAAGAACGGAGGGGAGAGGGTCAGAGGGGGCGGACGTGGGGTGGGCTTTGGAAAGAAGGGAGGAGACTTCAGAAGGGGAAACAGGAGAGAAGATGGACATAGTAGATGAGGGAGGTGAGGAGGGAGGAGGAGAGGGGGAGTCAGAAAGGGAGTTAATTTTTTGCAAGAGAGTGAGGATTTTGGAGGAGAAGAAGTTGGCAATGTCAGAAGGAGAGAGTGTGGAATTGGTTGAGGGATCAGGCATAGGAGGAGAGAGAAGACGGGAGAGAGTTTGGAAAATCCGACGAGGGTGGGTGGCTTGAGACTGGAGAAGGTTAGAGTAGTAGGAGGATTTGGCTGCTGCAAGACAGGAGTTGTAAAGTGCATGGTAAGAAAAGTAAGAGGTTTGATTAGATAGCAAGGGAGATTTGAGCCAGAGTCTCTCTAACCGCCGGAGAAGGCGCTGCATAGAAGAGAGATGAGAGGTAAGCCAGGGTTGAGAAGGCTTCTGAGTAGGACGAAAGAGAGAAAGAAGGTAGAGTTGATCCAGGGCAGTGGAGATGGAAGAGGATAGGGAAGAGAGAGCATCATCTGCAGAGAGTAGAGCAAAATCATGGGGAGATGGAAGAGAAGCTGAACAGGTGTCAGAAAAGAGGGTAGCATCAAAGTCCCGAAGGTCACGACACGAGTACATTGGAGGGGAGGGATTAGCAGTAGTGGAGTGTGAGAGAGGGGATAGGGAGAATGTGAGTAAGGCATGGTCTGAGAGATAAACAGGAAGAGAAGAGACAGGGGAGGAGGGATATGAGGAATTGAAGATGAAGTCAAGAGTGGAGCCAGAGGAGTGAGTGGGAGAAGAAGGAAGGAGGGAGAGGAGGTAGGAGTCGAGGATGGAAAGGAGGGGGGAAGATTGAGGGGGAGGAGGAAGATGGATGTTAAAGTCACCAAGTACAGTAAGAGGAGAGGGGGAGGGAGAGATAAGTGAGAGGAGGTGATCAAGGTCTTCATAGAAGGAAGAGAGAGGGCCAGGGGGGCGATAAATGATCAGGAAGGAGATAGGGTGAGGAGAGGAGAAATACTTGTTCAGGAATTCAAAGGAAGGGAAAGAGGGGAGAGTTGGAGAGGAAGAGGAGGAGATATATTTGGAGAGGTAGAGGAGACCAACGCCACCACCACGGCCAGAGGGACGGGGAATATGGAGGAAAGAAGAAGAGGAAGTCGTAAAGGAAGCGGGGACAGAGGTGTTATGAGGAGGAATCCAGGTTTCAGTGAGGCAGAGGAAATGAAGGTTGAGACGGAAGAATAGATGAAGTGTAGCCGCGGTTTTGTTACAGATGGATCTGGCGTTCCAGAGAGCAATGTTCATGAGGGCAGCGTGGTTGGCAGTTGGGGGGGTAGAGAAGGTAAGGATGGTGTGAAGGGGAAGGGGAGTGGCTAGGGGAGTGAGGGAGCGGATAGTGAAGTGGACTAGGCATAAGGAGGAAAGAGGAGAGTAGAAGGGAGAGGAGGAGGGGGAATGGAGAGGGGAGGGGGAGAAGACAAGGTGGAAGGGAGACATGGCGGATTGCATAAGGTCAGCGGGAGCAAGTGTAGGGGATTCAAGTTGGGGAGTCCAAATTGGGGATGGCATCCGAGGTGGACTAGAGACAGTGGTAAGAGACAGCTGGAGGGAGTCAAAAGAGTCTGGAGGCGTAGGTATTCGAGTCTGTGGTTGGAGGAGTCCAGATGCTTTAGGCTGGAAAATGAGGTGGTAGATCTGAATTGTAGTAAGGAGGTCACGAGCTCAAAGTTGAGGGATGATCGGCGGAGGAGTCCAGATGCTTGAGGCCGGAAAATGAGGTGGTAGTTCTGAATTGTAGTAAGGAGGTCACAGGCTCAAAGCTGAGGGAAGATTGCCAGGAAACAATAGGGTTAGAGGGAGTAGACACTCCGGTCGTGGCTGGAGGAGAAGAGGCACCTGAGGCAAGAAAAGAGAAGCTGATACAGGCCGATGTGTGAGAGCGGGAGATAAAAGGGGCTCCAGGAGGGTCCGACTCATGGTCTGTAAGTGACAAAAGGCTCTCCAGGATCCCGTAGAGTGGAGAGAGGGTTGGTAGAGGAACGGAGAGCTACGAAGCCACAGAGTGGACACACTGAGCTGACCAGGTCAGGTCAGAACCTGCGTAGTGCATTGGGGGCTCAGCAGCGATGCAGGTCCTGCGGGACCCCATGTGAGGAAAAGGAGAGACCAGATCCCGTGTGGTGAAGAGGGGCTCCAAGGGCTGAGTGGAGCACGGTGTACATAGGGGATCACAAAGCTGGTCAATGGTTGCTGGACACATGGATGGCTGCAGCTGCGTCCAAACACCGATCCAAGGTGAGGTGCTCTGGGGGCAGAATCGGGTGCACTGAGGTTTCGGATCCAATCCTCAATGCTCACCTGGATCCCATGTGCAAAAGAGGAGGGTAGGATTTGGATACAAGGAGAGGGGCTCCGGGGGCAGAATCGGGTGCACGGAGGTTTGGGGTCCAATCCTCAATGCTCACCAGGATCCCATGTGCAAAAGAGGAGGGCCGTATCTGGAAGAAGGCGGGCTCCAGGGGCAGCGCGAGGTCTGGCAGCTGGGATAGACTCCTACTCTAGTCCGATGGCGGCTCCGTGGATGGCTGAAGCCACTCCCAGGACCCGATCCAGGAGGGGGGGCTCGGAGGCCGCGCAGGTTGGCTGGCTGCACGGGGACTGGCAGCCAGGGGAGACCCCAACGACGCTCAGATACTGGCTCCGTGGGCGGCCGCGGCCGCACTCAGTCCTCGAATCAGGAGAGGGGCTCCGGGGGTTGCCTTGTATTGTCATATCTCAGCGGCGCTGCAGCTGATTGGTCAATTCCACTAGTTACTCAGAATGACCCAATTCTTCGGGATTTTCAGGGCTTTCAAACTAGCATGGAAAGACTATTTGCCCGGCACTCACAAGGACAGGCCATGGATAACTAACTTTTTTCCCTACGACAGGGTAACCAGGACCTTCTATCCTACATCGCAACCTATAATAGGTTGATAGTGGAAACTGGATGGTTCGAGGTAAAACTAATCACGTTATTTCATCGAGGGCTTCGAGGAGAACTCAAGGATGTCTTGGCTCAAGTTGTGAACCCACCTCAAGACTGCGCTGAATATACAGACTTAGTGGTCCAGTTAGATCACAGACTTCAGAACAGAAAGGCTGATCGAGCCAAGTTTGAGAATCGGGTGTTGGTCAAAACCCACGCTAACCCCAAAGGAGCAGATGCTTCAGAACCCATGCAAATCGGAGGGGTTAAAGGACCCTTAACCCAGAAGGAAAGAGAAAAGAGACGGCAAATGCAAATGTGTCTATATTGCGGAACTTCTGGCCATTTTCTACAGGATTGTCCTGTAAAACCACCCAAGAAGGTGGTAGGAGCTGCTGATAAAAGCCATATGGAGTCAGACTTGGGAAATGACCACGCCCGACAAGCGTAGAGGTCCACTTGCCGAGCTTGAAGAAGGATACTCAGACCTCGCATTTCATCATACCAATGGTCCTTGTAGATCCAAGGCAGCCATCACGTATGCAGGCAGTAAGGGCATACATTGATAGCGGGGCCATAGGAAACTATGTGGACTACGAATTGGCTTCCAGGATGAATCTACCTCTCTGCCGAAAGACCACCACAGATGTCATCACCACAGTCGATGGAACTGAAATTACCTCCGGGCCTGTAACTCATTCCACCGCAGAGATGACACCATTGGGTCAGGATGGGCATCGAGAGACTATTGTGTTTGATCTAATCAAAGCCCCACAGTTCCAAATAATGCTGGGGACACATTGGTTGGAAACACATAATCCTTGTATTGATTGGCGAGAGAAGAGAATAACCTTCCCGGATTGTGCACAAACCTGTTACCCAAAGAAAAACATGAACGCAGGCCTGGCCACAGTCACCACATCAGTCGTGTAATTAGTTCCAGAATATCAAGAATTCCAGGATATCTTCCAAAAAGAACAGGCAAACACCTTACCACCTCAAAGATCGTACGATTGTCATATCGATCTCATACCCGGTGCACAACCCCCTTGTAGCAGGATCTACGCCCTTACGGAACCTGAGAACCTTCACCTACGGCAATACCTAGACCAGTACCTTGCTAATGGCTTCATTCGCCCATCCAAGTCCCCTGCATCTTGAGCTTTGTTCTTCGTGCCCAAAAAGGAAGGTGACCTCAGAACATGCATAGACTACCGCGCATTGAACCAGATCACTGTTAAGAACCGATACCCATTGCCTCTGATCCCCGAACTACTAGACCAAGTAAAGGACGCTTGCATATACACTAAGTTGGCTCTCCGGGGGGCATACCATCTGGTACGTGTGAAAGAGGGCGACGAATGGAAGACTGCTTTTCGCACTAAGTACGGGTTATTCGAATACCAGCTGATGCCCTTTGGGTTGTGCAATGCACCAGCAGCCTTCCAATACTTTATGAACAATGTCCTTCGTGAACTCATTGACGTTTGTGTTGTCGTATATATCGATGATATTCTAGTGTACTCCTCTTCAGAATCTGACCATGTGAAGCACGTCCGAGCAGTCCTTGATAAATTGCGCTAGCACAAACTATATGCAAAACTGGAAAAATGCGTTTTTCATGCCACGGAAGTTGAATTCCTTGGGTTTATCCTGAGTCCAAAATGGAGTCCGAATGGACTCACGAAAGGTGGACGCCTTAAGTGGTCATCACCAAGTTCAGTTAAAGGAGTACAAAGCATGCTCGGCTTTGCCAATTTCTACCGCAGATTCTTCCCGGATTTCTCACATGTTGTACATCCCATCACAGCACTCTTGCGAAAAACAAATGCTTTTTGTGGACTGAAGAAGCTGAAAATGCCTTCCAAGAGCTGAAAGCGAAATTCACATCTGCACCTGTACTAAAGCACCCAAGCCCTGAACTTCCATACATAGTGGAAACTGATGCATCCAGTTTAGCCATGGGAGCTGTCCTGTCCCAGAAGGATCCTGAAACCGGTCAACTTCACCCAGTAGAATTTTGGTCCAGAAAGTTCTCGGCACCAGAGTTATACTATGCGGTTACCGACAAGGAGTTATTAGCCATTAAATCCGCCTTCAAGGCTTGGCGGCACTATCTTCTCAGTGTCAGGCATACCATTACTGTGATCACTGATCACCGGAACTTGCAGTATTTAAAGACAGCCAAGGCACAATCGTCACGCCAACTCCGATGGGCATTGTTCTTTGCCGAGTTCGATTTCGTGATAACCTATCGACCAGGTTGCAAGAATGGTAAAGCAGACGCCTTATCCCGAATAGGGATGGGAGAGGCAGAAGTGAACCCTGAACCAGTACCTATAATTTCCGAACAAAGGATTCTTGGCATGACTACTCAACAGACACTAGAGGGCATTCAGGTAAAGATCCAGCAACTCTTTGATCCTACAGCCCTGCAGGACTGGGCAAAGAAAGGCCCGGACTACTCTGTCACCAATGACCTGCCTTATTACCAAGAGCGGCTATTTCTGCCACACAAGGAACTACAAGAGCTAGTCATTTCCCATTATCATGACACCCTAATGGAGGGGCACCCAGGTATCGTGAAGACTGAAGCTAAAATTAAGAGACAATTCTGGTGGCCCACCTGGCGAAAGGATATTAAATCATTTGTAATGTCTTGTGGCATTTGCGCCCAAAACAAAAGTCAGAAGAGAAAACCAGCTGGACTCTTACAACCTTTAGACATTCCACCTACACCATGGCATACCTTATCGTTAGACTTTATTACTGACCTACCTCCATGCAATGGATTTAACACCATTCTAGTTATTTTGGATCTTTTGTCCAAGATGGCCCACTTCATTCCTTTAAAGGGATTACCTTCAGCTTCAATCCTGGCCAAGGAGTTCCTCGAAAACATTGTTCGCATACACGGATTTCCGTCTGTATTGGTCTCTGACCGGGGCAGTCAATTCATTTCACATTTTTGGAGGAAATGTTGTCAATTGGCGCAAATCGATGTGAGGTTATCGACCAGTCACCACCCCCAAACCGAGGGTCAAATGGAGAGGACCAACCAGACTCTTGAACAATACCTGCTTTGTATGTTACATCAGACTGAGAGTAATTGGAAAGACATTCTTTGGATCGCCGAATATGCATACAATCATTCAGTACATTCTGGAACTGGACAAAAGCCCCTTTTATACCTTATATGGGCACCATCCTCGAACCTCAGACCTTGACTCACCCCAACACTTAGAAATGCCGCAGTGGACCATCTGCACGCTACGATTACACAAGCCTTTAAGGAAGCAACTGCACATTTAAAACAAGCGAAAGAAAAATACAAGGAAAATGCTGATTGGCATAGAAGTGATACTCCACAATACCAGATAGGGGACCAAGTATGGTTGGCCACAAAACACATAGCACTAAAGGGAACACGGACCTTTAACCCCAGATATTTGGGACCTTAATCTATTAAGGCCATTATCAACCCAGTGGCCGACAAGTTGGATTTACCTGCTAATATGCGAATTCACCCCGTCTTTCATGTGTCACTTTTGAAGCCAGTGCAACCAGGGACAAGACTAACCAAGCCACCAGACCCCATCCTTATAGACGGGGAACCCGAATTTGAGGTTAAGAACATCCTGGACTCCAAGCTGGTGAAGTCAAAGCTTTTTTATTTAATCGACTGGAAAGGTTACGGACCACAGGAAAGGTCATGGGAACCTAGTGACCACGTTCATGCACTCCGATTGGTGAAAAAATTCTACTGAAATTTCCCAGACAAACCAAAACCACAGGGAAGAACAACTTTAGGAGGGGCCTTGGGGGGGGGAGTGCTGTCATGATGCCCGGGGATCCAGATCAAGTCCAGCAACCCCGGAAGCAGGCATCAAGTTATTCCAAGCAAGCCCAACAACCCCTGCTAGGGGCTATTTGGGTGCAGTCCTGGCATCTATGGCGCCAGGCTCATATGGAGAGTCAGTCCTGGTGCCATACCGCCAGGCTCATAGATTAAAACTTACCTGATGCAGACCATGCTGCAAGAGCTCCAAGCCAAAAGAGGCTTGGAAGGGACTACTTTACCTAGGGACTATTTTTTTACTCGGGTGGGGTTGGGGAGGAATACTTACCTGGGACTACTTTGGAGGCTATTTAAACCACGCCCGAAGAGCAGCACACGCTTCGTGTTATTCTGCGTCCAGCAACGTAACGCTCACCGTGCCTGCAAGTCTGCATCCAGTCTTCTGCCACGCCCGCCTCGAGTCTGGAGCTCCTAGAAAAAGGGAGAAAGAAGGAGAAAAGGTTAGAACAAGAGCAATACCTTTGATCCTTACCTGAATTCCCGTTCCACTGCGCCTTCGAGCTGGAAGAAAGAAGTTATTTTATGTGCGTCGCCTCGCCTGCTGCAGCGCCGCGTTGAACTCACCGGCCTTCACAGCATCGTCACTATCCACCGCATCCTTCTGCCTGTTCCCGCCGCACTCCGGCACCTAAGGGGAACACAAGAACAGCAAGGTGAGCCAAGGGAATAAACAGAGGCAATATTAGTTACCCCCCATAGACTTACCTGATTTTACCGCCGGGGGTACTATTCCTCTTCACGGGTCGGCGCAGCCTCCACCGCATCTTCGCCGTACCCCGGCCCCTAAGGGGAACAAAAGGACAGCAAGGTGAAACAAAGGGACAAACAAGGGGAATCCTTCTCACCACAATAGACTTACCTAATTTTACCGCCGGAGGCATTATTCCCCGAGACTTCATAATTTCTCTCAGCACCTGAATAAGGGAGAAAGCAACAGGTTACATACTGACATTATTTTATCGAACTGTGTTGGATAATACAAATCTTTACCTGAATGTTACCGGTTGCCACGAGGAACTCTTCGCTAGGGTCAAGCTGCAACCTGCAAGGAATCGGACAAGAGTGAAAGTCAGAAATTTTAACTCTTACGAACTATATACTTACGGCGTCTCGCCGGAAATCTCAGAGTCAATATTGTTCTGGAACTCACCAATTCCTTCGAACCAGTGAAGCAACTGGTTATCTACACGCCCCTGTGCTCAATGAAGGATGGAGAGCTCATCTTTCCAAACCATCAGGTGAGACTATAAGAGGGGACATTAAAGGTGATCAGTGGGGAGAACAGCGGGGTGGGGGTTAACACTCAACTCCACGGGTGGTTAATTCCCTTTCTCCATTTGCAGAAGAATACTCCTATGGGCCAAGCAAACAAAGCTAGGTGGGCCAGTCCAGTCTGTCATCTCGGCACTACGCGTCACATTGGTGGAGACCGCAGCTGTCCAGTTCAGATCGACGCCCCTGTGGGTGCCAGGTGAGCGTAACACCTGCACAGACTTGCACATACCTGGTACACAAGTGAACACTAACGATCTGAATTACTCAACATGTTGGAGGATCCATGCAATTGCAAGGAACACGTACACACATCCTCTACACATGCCCAGACGTCACAAGACTTTCCACTTACCTGTGGTCAGTATGTCCATGCCTTCTCGGCCATCAAGGCTCCCCGAGTCCTTGACTGCAAGCACCTTCAATTCAATGGCCGAATAATTTGGCTCTAAGGGCGATCCTCCCCAGTGCCCCTGCTGTGTTCTTTACTCTGTATGTACTTTTTCGAACTCTGCGCCACACATTATACCATTTCTTCATTTCATCCACTGTATGCAGCATATTGGACACTGCATTGACTTTGTTTGTTATGCTTTCCCAAAGGCTATTCTTCACAGAAAGTGGTGTCTGGTGTGCCATTGCTCCAGAAAGTACCCTTTCATTGCCAAGTACATCGTCCACTAGTACCCCCAGGACTGCCTCTGTGAACTTGGCCTTACATTTGCGACCTCCAATGTGCTCATCCACATGTTGCTCAGCCATCATGACAGTATCCAATTTACTCACACCTTCCTTTGCAACTCCTTGCCTTTCCCCTACTGCAACAGTGCCAAAGAAATGCACTGCTGGACTGCACAGGTTACACAGAAAGTACCATGTGCACACACACAGTACACATGTAATGTTAAATGCAGAACATGTCCACAAAATATAGAAGCTACAAGTAGAAAAAGATATGTAGCAAGAAAGAAATGGTGCCCTTCACACGTTCCACTAGCTGCCCTGTGCTTTCTCCTGTGTTTGTTGTCTGCAGAGAAGCACGTGATTGTTCATGTGCTTCCCTAAAATATGGCCTCGTGTCCACAGCAACACTTCCAGACCTTGCTGCCAGACCTCTGGAATCCCTTTTATGACCCTCTGCACTGTTCTTTATGGCTTTGTGATTTTTTTTCCATCTGCCATGCATTCGCAAATGGAAGCTTTTACTTGTGTTTATCAACATTGGCAAGTGTAATTTCTCGGCAGCATTTTTGTAAAATAACGAATCTGTCGTTATTTTACAAAAATGCTGCCGAGATTGGATTGTGCCCGTAACACCTTGAAACAGGCGCAATCCTCACAGATCACTGTCGTGCACTACGAGGACGCCAGGCCCACTTGAGCATAGTAGTAGAGCCTGGGCGTCCTCTTTTGGCGCAGTGAACCGTGCTGTTTAGCACCTTCACTGCGCCAAGTTGAGAATAGGGCCCTCTGTCTCAACACTTAAAATCTTGTTTTTGTGCACCAATTGTTGTGATTGTGTGTTTAATAATTATTTTCAGTGGACTTTAACAGGCAGGAGACAATCATTTTCTTGCAATGTATTGTACCCTTCTTCCTTTAAGGCAACAATTTGCCCCGACAACAAGATTTTAAGTGTTTTGAAAGTCTCCCATTCTATGCACTTTCAGCATGATCCACACCTTTTTGGGTGACCCTAGGTGGGGCTCACAGATTCATGCACTACACAGTTTCACCGCCGAATGAGTTTAACATTATTTTTCTATGCGTATGTTATATGTTATATATATATATGGTTTGCTTCGGTCATCACACTCTCACCTGAGTGGGAGGGTGATGATCCCTGCATCTCCAGTTAAAGGGGTACCTGGCGGGAGTCTGCGCCACAATTCAGGAAGAGAAGCACTTTTTGTCTAAAGCCTGTAGCTCTCGCTTATGCACAGGAATTTTAGGCTTTAGAGAAAAGGCATTGGCTTTTAGGGACCTGATTGGCTTAGGTATGGGGAGTTTAAGGAGCCCGGGCAGTGCCCTGTCTCAGACACAATTTTCGGGTACTGCAAGGGCTCAGCACGGCTCACTCAAAGCCCAGGATATGGAATGATATCAGGGACCCTCTCTCCCTCCGTCTACCTCCATCCCGGTTCTCTCGTCCGCACCCTGTCTCTCCCCATAGCATTGAGATTTAGAAAACTTTTACTACCTACCACTAAAAGAAAACCCTTTACGTTTAAATTTCAGCAGCTTATTGGTCCACATAAGTAATGATGCTGCCAATTTCTGAGTTTCTAACATTATATATACGTAGTCAACTCATCGATCCGGCAGCGAACCCTTTCATAGGTTGCCCTCTTCGGCGGGAGGCCAGAAGAAAGTAGCGCCCAAGAAAAATCAGCAGAGATACCATTGATACCCAAGAAACGCAATACAAGCAATGGGCGAGGAAGGGATAGTGGGAGGACCAAGGGAGTCATCTATGGCACAATAAAGACAGCCATTGTTAAAGCCAACTGTTTTTGATTTTGGGTACCAAGGGAATAGGAATAAGCCAGGCATCAGCGTAACTGTAAAACTTGATCATAATATGGTAAGAGCTGGATATGGTGAGTACCTTGGCATATGATGTCAGTGCATGGAAAATGCCTACACATAAGCCGAAACAGTTGGCTTTGCCAATGCTTGGTGGCAGGTGTTACATAGAAGCAGATGAGATACAACTTCACAGACATGGACAGATGGTTTATTTCTTTATTTACTGGCAGTGGGTTCTTTACCTTTGTTCTCAGTGTGTCACCTATAGATGGGGAATGTTGCAAAGGTAGAATTTTTACAAATGATGTCCTTTAATATCATTGATTGCCTCTCACTTTATTCCTTTAATGAGCACAGGGTGTAAGAAACTTTATCAAGCCTCCAAGGCCCACCATTGAGGATTCACACGCCCTGACTTCCCTAGTTATTTCAAGCAAAGTACCTGAATGCATTTGAACTTCGGTCTTCAATAGTTCAAATACACCGATCAGGGAGTTCAGGACGAAAGTCAACGCTGATAGGGTTGAATTTGACAATGTGTTATCCAAATTGATGGTTGATGGAGGAGGGGGGTTGGTCCTTATTCTTAGTGTCTGTTCATAGATGCTCCTTCTGAAAGATGGAAGGACCTCCACAGTCAGTTCCGACGGATAGACCTGGCACGTGTGATGTTACATTGACCTCTTCTCTCATGTCCTCCTCTAGGTTTATTTGGTCTGGCGATCTTCCTTCGCACAGTGTACTATCACTGAGCGATCTTCTCTTATTTGACATCCCCCTTTTTATTATGCGCTTCATGGATGATGTTGGGAGTGTGTAATCCATGTCATTCCTTAGTGTAGCCCTCATGGGATGTGCTGCTGGGCATGGACTGGATGTCCATGTTGGTACTTGGTCTTGCCTGGGTTAGCATTCTACTTGTGGGGGAATTACTAGGGAAAGGGATATAGTAGATGCTTGTTCGATCTCTCTCGCCATATTTTCTGATCCCGGTGCCTTATAATCGTCCCGCCAGGTCACGCTGCTACTTCTCAGATTGTAGCAATTTGGTATCGACTCACTCCTGATAATACCCCCCAAATGTTATTAAACTAATAGGAAGGGAAGTGAGGAAGCAAATATATTTTAGCAGGATAAGATTTTCTCGCACTTCTAGGGTGCGGACGTAACTTTTACTGAGGAATCAATGCGGCTTAAAGAAGGAGTGCGGAAAGCAAATGCAGAATGCGAGCATTACAGGAATGTGTATTTGCAATCAAAACAAGTACCTGATACCTGCATCTGTGTCTCCACCGACAGTCTGCCAGAACGGTCCACTGTGCTCCAATGGGACTCCACAGGAACACACAGCAACACTCACTCTGCCACACTCGCTCCACATCGCTAGAAGCAGCACGTTGCTCTCTGTTATGGACCGCCTCCTCACATGGGCATAAGCAAAAGACTTAGTATCCAAGAGTCAATTCAAAGAGTCTCCACACAGCAACACGCACTCTACCACACTCGCTTCGCATCGCTAGAAGCAGCACGTTGTTCTCTGTTATGGACCGCCTCCTCACATGGGCATAAGCAAAAGACTTAGGCCCTCATTACGACCCTGGCGGAAATCGAAAAACGATGGCGGAAATGCAATACCGCCATCGAATAGCGCTCGGTGCGATCATGACCCGTCACCGCAAAGTACGATGCCATTAGTGACACCGTAGTGAACGCCAACGCTAACTGCACCAAGTACGCGCGCGCGCGCCATGCCAAACCGTAATTAGCACCATGGCGCAACGGTACGCGAATTCCGACCCTAGCGGACATGCACCTAACACCATCAAGCACGGCGGAAAGTACCATTCCGCCATGGTGAGAAGTACGGCATCGCGAACCAACCGTAAACGGCCCTACTGAGTGCTTGTACACCGCTCCCTGGCCACACTGTACAACCCCCCGTAGGTGCAATGAAGTCACACAATGCAACCAGTGAAATGTACTAGTCATCCATGCCTGCCAACGAACAAATGAATCTCAAGAGGGCCCAATGGGAGCTGCAGGGCACAGATGGCACGAATACAGAAGCCATACAAATGGACATGACCTCAGTCTCCCACCAAGAAACGCACGCAAACACAGGCACCTGTGACCAGCAATATTCCGATAATCACATCATTCCACCTATCCAACTGGCTGACCGGCATCTGTTACACAAAAGCTAATCCCCCGCCCCTGAGCATGACATCATGAAAACAGTCATAATGGCAGCCCTCATCCCTGACCTCACTGGGCTTCGTAGGCAAACGCGCCCAGCACAGTACCACGCAACTATACCCCAAAGCTGGAACCCAATGCAGATCTCCTCACAATACATCGCTCCCCAAATAGTAATATGCCACATCACTTGCAAAGAAGAACGCTACTTGCAAAGAAGAACGCTACACGGTTCATATCAGAATAGAAATTTAATGCACAACAAATTCTCCAAGCCCATACAGCCATTAGGCCATGAACTCCAAAATATATTTCATTATTGTGGGCTGCATCCGCAATAAATGACCAGCTACTTCTTGTGTGACGCCCTGTTCCTTCATGGTACACAGGGGCTACATTCCCATAGGAAAAGGCAACATGGAAGTGCCTAGAACCGCAGGGCCATCCCAATAGGGAGGCACTAGTCCAGCTGAAAGGCCGAAATGTTGCTCCTAGCCACTAGTACTGCGTAAGGGCATGTGGCCCATTGGCGATCGTCCCATAAGATCGTAATGCTGCTCCACTGATTAACACGAAGCAGCAGGTGTCGGGAGTAAAATCCATCTGCAGGAGTGGCATACAGATGGCAGTGGCAAAAGGGGAGGAGATACCTGTCAACCAAATGAAATGAAAAAGAATAGTATGGCCATCAGAACTACATTTGAATTACTCACTTCAATGATCACACCAAATCCACAGCCATATGCATGCTAGCCCACTCCAAAGGATCATCACCACCCAAAAACCACTTGCGAATCATAACTATCTATATCGAGGTGAAAACACTATCACAAACGAGTGTACCTGTGCATGCGTCTGTTAAAACAGAATCCATCAGATGGGATTGGTAACGTGCATAGACACAAGTGTCTGAAGGCGCGTGGAGACAGGGAGGGCTCAATAAGCCCAGATAGACGATGGTCCCACTATGGCAGCCCTGCATCACATAGCGCAGGGGAGGCGGATAGATTCCAAGAAGCCCTGTACATAGCAAACTCTGTATCAAATCATCTGTCCATGCATCCATACATCATTCCCTCATCCCGTAATGAAAACGCCTGTTTCCATACTCACATAACATGTGAAATTTCCATTGAGTCTGTGCGTTATGCAGCCTGCAAAATCCACTGTGCCCCAGCCCGTAATTCCAGTGTTGTGAAGTAACATGTATTTTGGAACGTCCGGCCTCATCGCCCACGTCGCTATTGCGCATCCCAAACTATTCATATCAATCATTGCATCCTCGCCATGGCCCCTGTCCCAAGGACATTGAACAATAGAACGTTATATTTGCAGTCAGACCTGTGGGCATCTCCTCGCCGCTAGCTGAAAACCGAAAGCGCCGCCCTTCGAATTCCTCATTTGCAACATCACGTCGAAAAGGCATCTGTGGCCGCTTGAAATCACAAATTAATCCATCTAGTGCGGCTGTGTGTGAAAATGGCAACTGCCTTCACTCACAAATGGGACGCCCCGCCCGTCGGTGAAGCTCGGTACAGTGTTGCATGAGGGTCCACCGTTACTCGAGTACTACGTTCCACTGACCCTTCACAAGTCTGTTCGCGACTGCAAAGATAGTATGTGAAACAATGGGACCATAGCCGAATGAACATATCAACCAATGTTACACTGCCATCGGGTACAAATACATGATTGCAATAGCAAGATGCCATTCGTCGAATTGCAGCGTTGTGTGCGGGACGTGCTCGCCCAAAGGGGAGTGCAGCTTGCACAGGTGGAATGAATCACCACAGGTGGAGGCCATACAGCCTGAAAACACATAAATTGCACACCCAGTCTCCTCCCACAACCACACCCACTCCGAAATGCTACCGGCAGGACTAGCTATGTTGGCCCTGGGGGACCTGATAGCACTGCAAGTACTCCAACTTCAAGAAGAAGACGAACACCAACTACAACCGGCCGCACGGCGGAGACGCAGGAGGAGGAGGAGGGCAAGGCAGGGCCAGCAAGGGCCGCCAGCACAGCCACTACCACCACGCAGGCAGCCCGCAATCCCACGCCTCCGAGCACATCCGTTCAACCTCACTGATGAGCAGATCCACACCCTCTACCGTTTGGACCGGGACACCATAACCGCCATTGTGGACATGACACAGGCTGACCTTGTCAGCATGATAGATAGCCCAACCGCCATCCCACCCCTACTGAAGGTGGTGTCTGTACTCCACTTCCTGGCCACAGGCACCTACCAGCACACAGTCGGACAGTTGCATGGCATATCACAGCCACTGTTGTCACGGACACTATTGCAAGTGCTCGATGCCCTCCTGAAGCACGCAGACGACTACATCTCTCTACCACGCTCGGAGCAGGAAATTACCAACACAAAAGTGGGATTCCATGCACTTGCCGGCATACCGGGTTGCATTGGTGCCATCGACTGCACCCATGTGGAATTGGTCGTCCCACATGCCATGGAGGCCCAGAACCGCAACCGAAAACAATTTCATTCTCTGAATGTACAAATGGTGTGTGACTCCAACAGGATCATTACACATTGTTGTGCCCGATTTCCTGGATCAACCCATGATTCTATGGTCTTGAGGAACTCTACTATACCACGCTACATGGAGCGACACGCAGGGAACAGATCCTGGCTACTCGGTGAGTCTCATTTCATGCATGATGATGTGGGGTATGTGATGCGGCAATGACCTGGCAGGAAGGGGGGGTGCGTACGTAGCAATGGCATTCCTCAAAATTCCTTTCTTGTCCACATACAGGTGATGCCGGGTATCCACTGAAGAGATGGCTCCTCACACCAGTCCGGAACCCACGGGACCAGCATGAGGAGGACTACAACCATGCCCACTCACGTACCCGTGTAGTCATAGAACAGGCATTCGGCCTACTGAAGACTCGTTTCCGCTGCCTCAGCAGGTCTGGCGGGGCACTCCTGTACCGCCATGTGAAGGTTGCAAAGATGGTCATGGCATGTGTCATGCTCCACAACATGTGCGTACGTAGAAATGTGCCCATGCCCCCTGACGCAGTACTGCAAGCACCTGATGATGGTCATGATGAGGGTGGGGATGTGGCAACCCCTTCAAGGAGTCTGCGAGGCACAGGAGGGCCGTGACATTCGTCAGCATCTCATAGATGCATGCTTCTAGCACTCACGCCTGGTGGCTGATACATGGACACGGGACTCGTGGCACTGTGTGTGTCTGGAACATGCACAATATGGACTGTACGCCTATAATGGCCTCGTACACAAAGATCAATGTCCACACATCTCATTGCATGATCGTGCATTGTTTATGGCATATGTGATATCATGTTAAACACCCTATCGACCCGCCACCCAAGTGAGCCCAACACACCCCCTCCACCCTCCTACCTCCCCCCCGAACACCAGTGTCCAAAGATGCTCATTGTCAGTGGGCTGTCGCTATTGCAAGCCCCCTCTGCGGGTATCAGGGGCACCCCTGCCTGTGGAGCGCAGGTTCCTCCCAGATCTACATTGGGGGCTGCCCTGGACGGAACTTGCAACGGATGATGTCTCTGCCTGCTCACGTCCATGCATGTCCCTAAGGGTTTGTGAGAGCTCAGTGAGCACACGGCGCACTGCGGCAAGTTCGGCACATACGTCTTTGGACGTCGCATGCAGTTCCCCCCTCAGGCTCTCGGTGCTTCTCTCCATTTGTACTCTCAGGCTCTCGGTGCTTCTCTCCATTTGTACTCTCAGGCTCTCAGTGCTACTCTCCATTTGTGCCCTTAGTGTCTCTGTACTTCTCTCCATTTCTGCCCTAAGTGTCTCAGTTGATGTTTCTATGTCTGCCTTAGTGCCCCCACATTCATCGGCATGGTCCTTGAGGAGCGTGGCCAGTTGCTGCTGTTGCACGATTACCTGGTCGAGGGACTGTTGCCTCTGCTGGGCCATGGCCATTTGCGGTGGTGTCACAGAGGGGCTGATCACCTCATGTTGCCTTGCCACAGGGCTTGTGGGGGATGGCCAGTCGTCGTCTTGTGGGTGCCCCTGCGTGGTATCCTCATGGTGTACGGGATGGAACAGACAGGGGGATTGAGACAGGTCATGGATGGATCTAACTTCGACATCCCCGTTTTCTGTGTCGGAGCATGCTGCCATTAATGCAGTATCACCTATGGTGCTGCTGCCACCAGAAGCAGTGCCTACTGTGGCATCCATTGGAGGGACCTGTGGTGGTGGTGTTGTGGGCATGCTGGCTGCTGGGGTGCCTGTTGGAGTTCCCTCCTGTGTGCTGTCACTTGATTTGTGCTGCTGCCGTGTCTTGATGCGTGCAGCTGAGGTGGAGGGTCTTTGGCCGTTGGTCTTGGCCCTCTTTGCAGGTGTGCTGGTAGGGGTGTCCTGGAGCTCGTCGTTTGGATCGGACCCTGTGGTGGAGTAAAGGAGGGCGAGCGTTATTAATGGGTCTGTGGGAATTGGAATGGCAATGTATCACATGCATTGGGGTGGTACCTGAGGGTGATTTGGGTCGGGGCCTTGGAGGTGGTTTCATTTGTGTGTGGAGTGAGGGTGCAGTTGTTTGGCAGCCTGCAGTTAGGGTGTGCCTGCTGCACGTGTAGAGGGTGGTTTTAGGATTTTTAATTATTTATGTATTTGATGTGAGTTTTAAAGTGTGCTATCAGGCCTATGTATGTGGACGTTCTCCTGGACATGTGTTCCTGTTGCACTATGTGGGCACGTGGTACTTCACATGATTGGACGTTGTGGTTTTGGCATTGTTTTATTTGGGACACCTACCTGAATCTTCGGATGTCTGCACTCCTTTCTCCATCCCTCCGACTCCCTCTATGCTCTCCATTCCAATGGTGGAGGCACAGATTTCTTCCCAGGGGGTCAACTTGATGGGTGATTCCGATCCTCCCCCGGTAGCTGTGGCAATGTTGCGGTTGGCAGAAAGTATGCTACGGACGCGTATCCGCAGGTCGTCCCATCGCTTTCTGCATTGCTGTGGGTTGCGGGGTGCGGTCCCCACCGCACTTACCCGCTGTGCCACCAGGGCCCATATGGCCTTCTTGTTCGCAAGTGCCGTCCTGGTCATTTGCGTGGAGAAGACGGCGGCAGCATTCTCCTGGAGGGTCTCCGTGAGCACGGTGAGTTCCTCACGGGAGAAGTGGACCTGCCGCTTGCGGTCGCACGCTTTCTTCGCTACTTTTCCCATTTTTCTTGGTTTCACTAGGGTGGATGACGGGTTGGGATGTGTCTCAGGGTAGTATTTTTAATGGTTGTGTGGAATTTGTGGTTTTATAGGTGTACGGCGGGATGTTTCCCGTTCCGGGACCATGCTTTTACTTCCGTTTCCGTATATTTACGGTCACCGTACTTTCCGGTTGGCGCTCACTGCGGTGTCCGCTGAGATGGGTGGCGGTATTGCACCTAGGGCGCCGTACGGCGGCGGTGTGGGCCGTTTTGGGGTCATTTCCGCCATCGCGGACTTTGCACTTCCGCCATGGCGTGGTGCTCGTGCCCGATGGGTCGGAATGAGCCGCACTTTGCTCCATCGTGCAATGGCGGAAACGCTATTTACGCTATGGCGGTCCGGTCGGTTGATTTCCGCAAGGGTCGTAATGAGGGCCTTAGTATCCAAGAGTCAATTTCAAAGAGTCTCCACACTGCAACACACACTCTGCCACACTCGCTCCGCATCGCTAGAAGCAGTACGTTGTTCTCTGTTATGGACCGCCTCCTCACATGGGCATAAGCAAAAGACTTAGTATCCAAGAGTCAATTTCAAAGAGTCTCCACACTGCAACACACACTCTGCCACACTCGCTTACGCTTGAAGCAGCAGGTTTTTCTCTGTTATGGGCCGCCTCCTAACATGGGAATAAACAAAAGACACGGTATCCAAAAGTCAATTTCAAAGAGTCTCCATACGCCAACACACACTCTGCCGCAATCAGGCAGTGCACCTCAAACGGTCCTGGGGCACACCGATATTACAGTGATTGGAAGTGACACACAGCTCTGGCAGTGCACATCAACCCCTGCCTGCTGCACACTATATAACTGCACTGATTGAGTCAACAAATAGTTCTGGATATGCACCTCAATCCTGACCTTCAGCAAACACTGCTGTTCCAGTAATTGAGAACAGAGAGCGCTCTGATGGTTCACCTTCACCCTGACCTGCAGCACACGTTGGCTCCAGTGATTGAGCCTATAGGCAGCTCTGGCAAGGCTCCTGAACCATAACCTATGCTGGTGATTGAGCACACAGGTAGCTCTGTCAGCGCACCACGATACAAACCTATGCCACCCTGTGCTTTTCTGGTAATTAGGCACAAGTAAAGGATACATGTGTGTGGACAGTGTCGCTTTTTTCACAGGGCAGACGCAACAGCCCGAGGGTGTTTTTGAGACTGGCAAGCTTGCCCAAGTGTTGCTACCAGGATTTCACGTTCCCAGTGCTGACGCTTACCCATAGGACCCCATAAAATTGTCATCAAAGCACATGTCTAATTTTTTTAATTTTGTTTTTCAGGGAATATTGCACTATAGATTGCTGGATTTAAATGGTGAGCACCTTGTATACTTTGAGAAGAATTATAGACACCACAAGCACACCCTCAGTCAAATATGTATTAGGAATAATAGATGTGGAGAAGAAAATACATGTAACTGAAGATGTCCTTTAAGGTGCAAGGGAGAAGGATGCAACCTTGACACCTAGGTTGCGTGATATGTAGACAATACAAAAAAGTTCCCTAGTCAGGAACTCACGTCCCCTGCACACTATCTTTTGTCTGGAAAATCAGACCAATAATAAGTAATGTTCAAAACATGCCGTTAATATAATTATCTATATTTTTAGAAACAGAATATTCATGAAAGAAAATTTCTCAATCAAACAATTTTAGGTCACAAGAAACCATCTTCTTTTTATTCATGATGTCGAAGTCAGGAGGGGCCCAACGCGTTTCGAGTGTAGCACACTCTTCATCAGGGGCAATAAGTGATTTCTAGAGAGAAATTGCAATTGTACTTATATTAATAATATTACATAGTTTTTTTAAACAATTTTGACAATATATGCTCAATACATTAGTACCATAAATCTGTCTTTACATCATCTTTGTATTCGTAGTGATCACTGTATTCATCTCTAAACATTTGTCATAACCATTTAGATACTCTGGTGATAGAAATATGGATGTTATTGATTATGTAAAGATCCTTAGGAGCCAAGTCTGTACTGTTTATCGTACTATTGGAAAGAATAATAATAATTGGTGAATAAGTGCTCCTAAATGTGCCGGTAAAGTGGCTAAAGGCAAGAGATATTATTATGTAGATGAATAAGCTAAAAAAGGAAGGCACATCGAAGATTCTAACCTTGTGTTTTTAATCTTTATCAAGCACTGTCAACAGGCCGATTTCCGGATGGGTCAGTGTTCAGGATTGGGATTTCCAACTTAAAATGCTAGATACGGTAAGAAGCTATCCAGGCTTCCACTTCTCAAACTGGTATCTGTTGAAAGGGTCCAAAATATGACCAGGTTATTGATCAAAGGCTGAGATAGATAGTCTCTATATAGTGCGTAGAAAAAGGGGGGGCTTACATGGAAGTTCAGATATTCACTCCTTAAGTGGGGGCAGCGGTAGGTACCGGCTTACAACGCAAATGGGTCCGGTTTACGGTCTCTATGAGCGCAGCCCAGGTCTAAGGAATATATAAAAAATATACAAAAAATAGGGCTGTGGTTAGACTATTGAGGATAACTCGTATATTTAGTCCACTAAAGTGTGGATCTAACACTGTCTGAGGGCAATGATCTTACCTTTAATCCGAAGTACTGTCCCTAGAAGTCAGGATCCCTCAGGATGGCTAGACTCCATTTTGTGTGTTGTTACGTGATTTATGTGTTGTTAGGCCATGACGTCATCACGCGCGTGCGCGTCTGACATAAATGCTCGACAGCACATTCTGTTTAGGATACATATTATGAACTGTGCCTGTATTCATTGCTCAATGGACGGAGAGGAGCAAAATCAACCTGCAATAAAGATAAAAAATTCGAGCCCTGACTAAATAGTTCCAGACATGCTGGATGTTTACATCGTGACGTAATCATGTGCATAACGTGCATTACGTCATATGTAAACAATGTCTGTCCTGGTTAAATCCCGGGCATGTTTAAGTAGCTAAAATTATGGAGAAACCAAGACACTTCTAGGTATTCTATCCATATGAAGACATTTCAACCGTTTTATCCTGTATTATTCAATTATTCATGTCCATATTATTGGATAGGAGGTCATGTTGACAATTAGATGTCCGCTGCCCTTCATTAGGTGCACATTATTAACATCTGTTGTTAAAAGGAAAAAACCCGGATTTACACATGTCTGAGCAGAAAAGTTGTGAAATGGTAATGCAAGTTCTCCTGTCCTGCAAATAAGGTTCACATTCTTTTCACTTGTATGAGCAGAAGTGTTCCTCATGTTAATAAAGGTTATACTGTCCTGTAAACCAGGTTCACATTCTTATAACTTGCTTTGGTTTGCAGTCTGATAACAAATCTAATTATCAAAAGCTAAAGTTGTGGAGAATGTGGGTATATGTTTCAAATGAATGGTCTTAGATAATATTCTTCATTGAGACCCAGGGGGGACATGGCATCAAGTTTGTGTATCCACAAGAGCTCTCTCTGTGCTAGTAATTTTGGTAGATCACCTCCCCTTGAGGGGGGGTGCATAACTTCCAAAATGGCAAATCTCATTTGAGAGATGTTGTGGTTATTATCTCTGAAATGTCGGAATACCGGTGATTTCAAGTTTTTGGTCCTGATTTGGGATTTATGTTCAGTCCATCTTTCTTTCGCACGACGACTGGTCTTACCCACGTAGTATTTACCACAAGGACATCTTATCGTGTAGATGACATTTTTGGAATCACATGTTGCGTAATGTCTTAATGGAATCTTTTTCCCATTGTTAGGATGCCTAATGTGGTCTCCTTTTATGATATTAGAGCAATGTTGGCAATTTAAACAGGGAAAGGTCCCTTGTTTTTGTTTGGTAAAAAGTCTTTGAGTGGATTTTTTCGGTTTCTCTGCTTTGATCAAAGTATCACGCACATTTCTACCTCTTTTGTATGCCATCATAGGAGGTGATGGAAAAAGACGACTGAGGTTGGGGTCTGTTTTAATCAAGTCCCAGTTTTTGTTAATGATTTTCTTGATTTGAAAGCTTTGTCCCGAGTACTTCAATGTGTAGATGAGGTTGGATTTCTCTGGGGTGAGTTGTTTGGTCAGCAGTGTCTCGCGGGAATTGGCTTCAGTCCTCTGAATGGCTTGGGTTATAATTTCATCTGGGAAACCTTGTTCTTGGAATCTAGCTCTCATGGTTTCAAATTCACTCTGTAGTCTTTCTGTGTTCGAAGTGATTTGTTTGGCTCGTAGAAGCTGACTATATGAGAGATTCTCTTTCAAGTGTCTTGGGTGAAAGCTGTTATAATGCAAAGAGTTATTGACATCAGTAGGTTTTCTGAAGATGGATGTAATGAACTCTGTATTCTTCCATTCAACTGTGACATCTAAGAAATGTACTTGTGGTTTACTGATTTCAATGGTGAATTTGATCCTTGGATTACAGAGGTTGATGTATTGCCAGAATTCCATCAATTCCTGTTCAGAACCATTCCATACTCCAAAATGTTGTCTATGTATCTTAACCAACAATGTATGTTATTCTTCCATTGAGGATGTTCCAGGACATGTGTTTTTTCAAAATTGAACATAAAAATGTTTGCGTATGATGGAGCCACGGCTGAGCCCATGGATGTGCCTGAGACTTGCATGTAATACTGCTCATTAAACCTGAAGTAGTTGTTGTATAAAATTAGGTTTATCAATTCAATTGCGAAAGTTTTGTGGATAGAAATGTTGTCATTACTTAGAAGAAACCACTCCAACGTTGCAATCCCCTCATTGTGAGGGATTGAAGTATACAAGCTGCTGACATCCATAGAAAACAGCAGTGGGTTAGAGAAATTTATGTCCAATGATCTGATTATCTGTAAGAAATGCATAGTATCTTTCAAGTACGTGGGGATCTTCTGTACTAGAGGCTGAAGTGCAGTGTCCAGACATATCGCCAGCGGTTGAAAGATGCTATTAGTTCCAGCCACAATTGGTCTAAAAGGAGGGTCTCTAGCATTTTTGTGAATTTTTGGTAATCCATAAAAAACTACATCTCCTAGTGTGCTGCTTTGGGTCAGGTGGCCCCCTTTAAACTGTACACTATGATACATTGTCTGGTTGACATACTATGTGATTTGTGTATGTTATAAAGGAAACTAAGACCAGAAGAACTCGCCACCTCAGAAGCTCCCAATCCCACCTTTGGGGGCATTCCTGTGGACATGGGAACACAGAGGAAAGAATGAATAAAAAAGTATTTGCCTTCCAGAGGAAGCTAGACCTTTGCAAAAGAACAGTCGGAGCTGGGCAAGCCATCTAGCAACATTAAGGTCCAGCTTTGATGAATACTTCCCTGAAGTAAATGCTGGCATTAATGACTGGGTGATGCAGACTTTTCTGGCAGAGGAGGTGGTGCATCATCCATTTGATGCCCAGGAAGAGCTGATTGAGGTTCAGTCGGACACTACTCTGCAATCTGAATTTAGGAACATTGCAGTGGGTGAATTTTGACTGAAGGTAATCCTGGAGTATCCTACATTTGCATGGTCTGTTATACAGTCGCTCTTACCCTTTGGGTCTTACTACTTGTGCGAAATATGCCTTTCAGCATTGGCTTTTTTACTGACTCCTTCATTTTTTGAATAAGGGGTGTTTCAAATGAATGTTGAAAACCCGGAAAGTGGGAGTTTTTGAAACATGGAGACAACCATGGCTACAACTTTTAGACGCGAGTGCTTCCATCAGTCCCAAACATCACCTGGGTGCAGGGTGAGCCTGGGTAGCTGCTTTTTAACATTGTCCACTACTTTACCAGAATTTCTGGTAAACTACAATGTTAAAAGCAGTTAACACTCTTCCCCCCAAGTCTGAACCCACACTTGATTGCATTATACTTCAGCCAGGATTGCATTATACTTCAGCAGCACATCTGATGTGTCCACTGAAAGGTTTAAGATTAAGCTACATCCCTAACTCTAGCTGGTTACCCAGAGGTAACATCTTAGTAAATTTCACTTGTGGCTGGCCAATCTACAGCAGCACTATTGTAAGTTTGAATTGTTGATGTTTTACTGAACTATTGCACCACACACGTCTTGCTTGGTAGTTTTTAATCGGGAAACGTCTTTCCTTCTCGTTTCCCTTGAATTGGGAACTTTTTTTTTTTGGTGGTGGTGGTGGTACTCCACCTTGCAGCTGTACCTTCTGTTTAACAAGCATTTCATTCTCCCATCCTAGTTGTGTTGCTGGACTATTATAGAGCGGTGGAGTAGGGGCAGTGATGTCTTACTGCAATGCAACTCGAAGGCTTAAATCTCCTTCTTTCTTGACTTTAGTATATGCAGTGCATGCTAGCCAATGCTTCCACTGTTCTGGGCTGCACGCGCCAACACCCGCCCCCAGCGCGCTGTTGCACCAAGTTGGCGGCTACATGCAAATTTGCGGTCATATAACTGCCAGTGATGTCACTTCCTGTATTTGCCCCCCCCCCCCCCCCCCCCGAGGAAATTCATAAGTCGGCTCCCCTGATGGAAAGGACTAAATTCTATGTGATACAATGCCTTTTATTCCACTCCCAATCCAGGCTAAGGCCTTTACTGGCAAAAGGACCAGCCTGACGGCGATGCGAACGGTGTAACCCTTTCACTCCCCTTAGGACGGCCACTGGCGCCCTAATTCCCTCAGGGAATCATTGAAGTCAAGGCTGCACTGCACTCACGTGGAGTCAGATGTTACTGGTTCCAGGCAAAGTGGCCACCTGAGGGCGTTGTTTACGGTTGAACGTTTTAACTGCCCTTAGGATGTTTATTTAAGTCCTAATCTCCGACAATTTCGAAAGCATTGGATGTCCCCTTTTAAGCAAACCATCTGTGGCTAATCCTCACATAAGCGCTTCTACCTGTTTTTTTTTGTGGTGTCAAAATTTGCCAACATATACCATTCCGAAGAACGTCGTCCGGTCCTGGGTTTTTTCTATGCATTGAGGGGCTTCTAGTCTTAGCTTTATAATGGGGAAATACAGGGATACACATCCCAGAATGGAAATTTAAAAAGCCAGGACTGGAGTAGCATCTCCTGAATGTTTGTTTGTTTATTCATTTATAATGCGCACCAGACCCGAGGGTATTAGGGCGTAGCAGTTAAAGGAAATGCAAGGCTTAGTCAAGTAGGTTACAAGATAGGGCAGAGATGAATAGAATAGTGCATGCAACGGTGCATGCTGGCAAGTATGTAGCTTGCACAATAGAATATGATTTGCAAATAAGCACTATGGGCTTCAAAAGAGTGTAAAAGTGCAGCCGACATTGCCCTTTCAGTTTTAGTTTTAGCTTATATTGAGGCATAAATATTGGCATAGCATGTAGAGAGAAGCATGACATTGTGGAACCAGACAAATTCATAGGTGTCCTTCATTTTGGATAGTTTTAGTCCATATGTGGTGCATTGCCAGTGCTTTATGTGGGCTACGAAATTGAGGGGGGGCCTCGTTTGGGGTGTGGCTTCCATGATGGGCGTGGCCTTAAAAGTACACAAACCATAGGAAGGTACGCAAACAAATATATAAATGCATGCAAGTTGTTATGTATTTGTGTGCGTACTTTACTATGTTTTGTGTACTTTTCAAGCCATCTTTTTTAAACACAGAAGATGTAACATTTTCTATGTTTATATAAGATGGCTTGAAAACTACACAATTCAAGACATCTTTTATAAGACTTTGCCGACGGACAAAGAAGCCTCTGGCTTGGTGATCTGTGTGCTGCAGAGCAGACTAGATCACAGAGCCCGAAGCGTCTTTGACCCTCGGTGAACCTGGGGGCTCTGTATTAGATCACGTAGCCCCCAGGTTCGACGAGGGTGAAAGATGCCTCAGTGCCCTGGGGACGGGGTGGGGAATCAAAGGGACAGTAACTTCCTCTTGTAACCCCTTGTGTGAGAGGCAGTTACAGTGACATGACAGAAGTGCCAGCCAAACACAGCATTGCTGAAACTGCAACTTCCAGCATGAGCGACTCTGTGGCTGGCTGGCCCTTCTGTCAATCACAGCTTGCCTGATTTGAAAATGGCGGGCGCATCTCTCGTCACGGCTGCGGCCGAAGGGATAATGTATCTCACTGTGGCGAGGTTGGACTAGAGGGCCCTGTCAGGGCCCCAGTTCAGCCCCACTTTTTGGAGACTGCCGGGCCCCGGCCCACTTAAAGCCCAGCATTACCATCACCACTATTAGTTTTGGACCCTGGCGGTCACTCTACCTCCACACAGATGGAACTGAGGATATTGGTTCAGATCTGAGACTAGTTACGCGACCTCCAGCAACAGAATGGAGAACTGCGTTTTGAAATGAAGATATCTATAATACAAGGCATGTTCCATGACATATCACGATAATTGGTTCTGTTCATGAACACGCTAGAAAATCATTATCTCTGCAGGTGCACGTCGGCCAGCGAGACTCTGCAAGATCAATACTTCATCAGCAATTTCAAGATTCGAACTTTCAGTGCCTGAGCTGTTTGTCACAGAGCAGTGAAAGCAAATACTTTTTCTAAAACTGCATGATGATGTAATACAGTCAACGTCGATTACATGCTTTTAAAAGGAGGACCTAAGGGGCACATACAGACACGCAAGTTGGAACATGTGCATGAGAAATAATAGGCTCTGAGGCCCTGAAGAAGGAATTATTATCTGAAAAACGTTGGCAATTATCACATCAGTAGAGGAGCTTATTAGATGTGAATGAACACACACATGTTGAAAAATTGTGTCTAGGATTGTGTACAATATAGTTGTGTGGAGCCTATAACACAACTGATGATTGTGATGTGACCAACTTATGTGAACAACCTCTGTACATATATATGAACACTTATTATCATTTCATTTAATTTCAATACCTTCAAACAACTGAGTTAATTAACGTGTACTGAGACAACCCGAGAATTCGGTTTAGCTCAATACTCGGGCAGAATTTGAATTTGGGATTTCCATATCCCCTGGGAGTCCATAGTAGGGCCACCTGTTAGCATATGACAGGTTACGCTTTTGTTTTCAGATCTGAGATGTGCCATACAAGAGACACGACGGAAGAGGGTGGGACAAGGGGAGTGCAGGGATGTTGCACTCGTCTCCCTCTTCAGTGTGCTTCCGGTCATGAAAGCCTCTTTATCACTGGTCTCTCTGCCTGGTACTGGGAGGAAGCCTGTGCGGCTAAAAGAGTTCCCTTTGGCAAAGCCAGAATCATTGGCCATTCCAATCAAGAAATTCCTCCACTGCCGAGTGGCGCTTCTTTCGGTTTACTATGTTGCTTCTCTTTATTCCCCACTGGTGGGACTATACTAGCACACAGCTTCCCTGTTGCTTTGCTTTCACATCCTTTCTCTGTGACCAATGAGGCAAAAGAGCCTTGTTTATTTTATCTGAACATCGTTTAACCCTACTAACAGATTGTGGCAGCCACCCATTTGACCTGCCGCATATTGGGGTTGGAAATGTTAGCATGGTAAACGTGGGGTAGGTAAAACCACACGGGTGGGAGAAAGGGGGAGCAGAGAGGGCAAAGATAGAGGTAGGTACGTGGTGGTGATGCTGAGCATATGGTATGGATGTCTGCCCTTCCCCCCTTAGAAATGCAGGGGTAATCTGTGGAAAGAGCCACAGATGGCATCATCTACTCTGCCCTCCTCCTCAAAGTGCACAATGGTTCTAGAATCACAAAGTGTCCCATTTTTTGTCTCTAAGTACAGGTCAGCATTGTCTAGCACTTACAAAGAATTAGGTCAATGAATCTCAAGCCCTGACGAAATTCACAGTGAAAGGTTTCAGCATGTGAATACGCCACATCAGTGGTTCTATCCTATGTCTTTACATCGATGCATTGGCATCTTTAGGTATTTGTATCAGGACTTCGGCATCTGTGCATTGATTCAAACTTTCAAGGAACAAGAAAACAGTTGTGACAAAAGAAGCACACAGAAAAGAATTTAGAGGGTCCTGAGAGTATTGGATTGCCAGAAGGCCCATTAGTGTGTCTGTTGCAGAGGGAGAGGTTATAATGTTAAGAAAGAGACTGCAGCGTTGAAAGAACCAAGGGCAATATATAAAGGGGACTCCAAATTCACTCCGAAGGCGAAGGGTCTCAACTGGCACAGAGAACGGCACATCCAAAATCGAGCTCAGCAGCTTGCCTTCAAGCTTACTCACCCAAGTCAATTTATCTTCCGGTATTACTGCGAGGCCATAAAGTATCCCGGGGAGAATGCTCCACCGATAAATGAGTGTCAAACTGTCATGCCTGTCATGTCTGTCCCACCTGTCAAGCCTGTCAAGCCTAGTCAACAGAGGTCACATGCCCATGCAGCTCACAGAACTGCCAGACCGTTTTATACTCGTTGGAGTCTGTTTAGCAAACTCCCGGGGAAACGTCTCTATTAGGCACGGCGTATGGTAAACACTTACATTACTCTGCATTCGCATTGAGGGATGCAGTACGAATTGTTTACTCGGGTACTGTCACGTGGTATGTCCAGACGTACGCGTACCATGCGAGTGTCCACGTGACAAGTATTTAACCCGGAAGTGTTCCTCGAACGATGCTTCTGATCGTTTCTTGTTTGGAGCTTGGAGTTCGTACCCATTACTCCGGCGTTCACCTGCGGTGCTGTGTATCCTGTTTCCAGTGCTCCGATTCCAACCGGAGCAGTCAGCGAGTTCAGCCGACGTTCACTACGGTGCTGTGTATCCTGTTTCCAGAGCTCCGATTCCATCCGGAGCAGTCATTGAGTTCAGCTGACTTACACCGTGTTCTCTTACGGTGAATATCTCTGCCTTTTTCAGTGCTCCGAGTCCGCTCGTAGCAGTCAACAAGATCAACAGCTGACCTTACACCGCGTTCTCCTGCGGTGCATCTCTACTGCTTTTCCAAGCGCTCTGATTCCACTCAGAGCAGTCAGCGAGGTTCAGCTGACATTTACTGCGTTCCCCGCGGTACATTTATTCAGTTTCCTGTACTCCATTACTTCCCAGAGCAGCTGCCGGTTCCATCAGTCAGTTATTATCCACTTCCCTTCCTGAACATTATCCTCTCTGATCCAACAAGGGCTTTTTTCATCTGGAACTACAATCACCCGTTTTTTCCACTGTCCATTGGGGGTTCTCCTTACAAGAATAGTGCACTGGACTCTATGGACGCTATGCTGGGTGCACCAACCCGACTCTAGTGCGGCCCTCATTCCTTTCGGGTTAGTTCCCTTACTAACTTCCTTCCTATTCGTTGGACTTGAGCTGTGACTGTCCTACTCACAGGTTTGTGTTACTTAGAAATATTCTTAGTTTCTTCTATGAGTTTTGGCATAAATTCTAAAGTTATCCTTCTTCTGTTCACAGTCCGGTGGTGTTGGTTTCTTACACGCCCTTTCCACTAATTGCTCTCTTTAGCTGTTGAATCATCCAGCTAGAGAGTGACATTAGTTGGAAGGTCTAATATTGACGGACGTCGCTCTACTCCTCGTGACTCAGGGGCAACTCCAACTGTATCCTTTTGAATATCCAACTTTATCCTTTGATTGGTGTACTAGTGGTATTGTCTGATTGTAACAGATCTCTACAATCCTTTCTTGGCTTTTCGAACTTTTACAGAAGGTTTATTCAGTATTTCTCTAAAGTGGTGTCTTCCCTCACGGCCTTAACTAGTCCAAAGAAACCATTTCGCTGGACACCATCTGCACAGAAGGCATTTGACCTGCTGAAAGAAGCTTTTACTACAGCCCCGGTCCTTCAACATCCCAATCCGGAGATAACGTTCATTATAGAAGCAGATGCTTCTAATTTGGCCATTGGGGCTATCCTATCCCAGGTATGTACTGACACTGGGGCGGAAGATCCTCTGGCATTTTTTTCTCGTAAATTGGCTCCCTACGAAATGAACTACACAGTAACAGAAAAGGAGTTGTTGGCTATCAAAGATGCATTCCTCACATGGCAACATCATCTACTTGTGGCACGACATCCTGTATCCGTCTATTCAGATCATCGCAATTTTCAAGCCATAAAGACTATGAAGTGCCTTAATGCACGACAAGCTCGATGGCATTCGTTTTTTGCCCAATTCGATTTTCGCATCTCGTATCGGCCTTCCAGAGACCATAGTAAAGCAAATGCACTATCCCGTCTTTATACGGGCAATGAAGGAATAGACATAAAAATCCTCCGTTATTAGCAGACAATGTTATATGCAGCTTTACTGCCCAATCCTCATTGAAGCAGGAGGTATTAGATTGGGTTTCACAAAACCCTCAGGAAGTGCTCGACCTCAGTTTGGAAACCAGAGACGGCCTCCCGCACAGCAATGGTGTGTTGTACTTACCCACAGAAGGTACTCGTATCAAAGCCTTGAGTTGGGGTCACGACTCCTTGGTAGCGGCCCATCCGGGCCAGAAGAAGACCTTGGAATTACTACAAAGGTGGTGTTGGTGGCCAAAGATGGCGAGGGATGTGGTAGACTACGTCTCTTCCTGTGCTATATGCGCACAATTTAAGACATCACCTACTAAACTTGTTGGGCTATTGCGCCCCTTACCTGTGCCACATAAATCCTGGTACATGGTATCCATGAATTTCGTGGTCGAATTACCTCCCGTTCATGGATATGATACGGTTTGGGATGTAGTAGATTATTTCACAAAAATGGCCTTGTTCATACCTTGTCAAGGTATTCCCACTGCAAGCATCTTGGCCGATTTGCTCTTAAAACATGTCTTTCGTTTCTTCGGTTTACCATCTGTGGTGATTACCGACAGGGGGTCGCAATTCGCATCCCGTTTCTGGAAGGCGCTGACGTCCGCCCTTCTTATGGACGAGCGCATGTCGAGTTCCTACCATCCTCAGACCGATGGTCAAACGGAACGGGTTAACGGAACCATGGAGCAGTATTTACGGTGCTTGTGTTTACAGTACCAAACCACTTGGCATTCGGTGCTGCCTGTGGCTGAGTTTGCATACAATAACTCAATGCATTCCTCAACTGGCGTCACTCCATTCTATGCTCTGTACGGCCAACATCCCAGATCCATCCCCGTGGACGTAGAGTTTCCTAGGGATGTTCCTGGGGCAGTCGACAAATTGATGACATTGACTTCATTGCATACCAGGGTTAAAAAAACATCTGGAGAAAGCACAAAACCGCTCCAAGTACTACGCAGATAAACATAGGACGGCTGCTCCACTCTACAAAACCGGTATGTCTGTTTGGTTGTCTAACACAAACCTTAAGATTCCAGGGAAACGGAAACTCCTGCCACGTTTCATTGGTCCCTATAAAATCTCCAGGGTTCTCAATCCTGCAGTTGTACGTTTGGAACTGCCCACGCGTTTGCGGGTACACCCGGTTTTCCATGTTTCTCTTGTAAAACTTTATGTGCCCGGAACCCGTTTACATGTTCGACCGTTGGCTGTCTTTGTTAAAGGCTCTGACGAATATGATGTACGTGCTATTTTGGATATGAAATTGAGGGATGGAGTTCCCACTACCTCATTGATTGGAAGGAATACGGCCCTGAAGATCGTTCCTGGGAGGCGGTATCTAATATCCATGCTCCGTTACTCCTACGTCATTTTCATGCTGCCAGAGGGGTGAGGCGCTCTTTGGGGGATGGCTCTGTCATGCCTGTAATGCCTGTCCCACCTGTCAAGCCTGTCAAGCCTAGTCAACAGAGGTCACATGCCCATACAGCTCACAGAACTGCCAGACCGTTTTATACTTCTTGGAGTCTGTTTAGCAAACTCCCGGGGAAACGTCTCTATTAGGCACGGCATATGGTAAACACTTATTACTCTGCATTCGCATTGAGTGATGCGGTACGAATTGTTTACTGGGGTACTGTCACGTGGTATGTCCAGATGTACGCGTATCACGCGAGTGTCCACGTGACAAGTATTTAACCCGGAAGTGTTCTTCGAACGATGCTTCTGATCGTTTCTTGTTAGGAGCTTGGAGTTCGTACCCGTTACTCCGGCGTTCACCGCGTTCACCTGCGATGCTGTGTATCCTGTTTCCAGTGCTCCGATTCCAACCGGAGCAGTCAGCGAGTTCAGCTGACGTTCACCGCGTTCACCTGCGGTGCTGTGTATCCTGTTTCCAGAGCTCCGATTCCATCCAGAGCAGTCAGTGAGTTCAGCTGACTTACACCGTGTTCTCTTACGGTGAATATCTCAGCCTTTTTCAGCGCTCTGAGTCCACTCGTAGCAGTCAGCAAGATCAACAGATGACCTTACACCGCGTTCTCCTGCGGTGCATCTCTACTGCTTTTCCAAGCGCTCTGATTCCACCCAGAGCAGTCAGCGAGGTTCGGCTGACGTTTACCGCATTCCCCGCGGTACATTCTATTCAGTTTCCTGTACTCCATTACTTTCCAGAGCAGCTGCCGGTTCCATCAGTCGGTTATTCTCCACTTCCCTTCCTGGGCATTATCCTCTCTGATCCAACAAGGGCTTTTTTCATCTGGAACTACAGTCACCCATTTTTTCCACTGTCCATTGGGGGTTCTCCTTACAGGAATAGTGCACTGGACTCTATGGACGCTATGCTGGGTGCACCAACCCGACTCTAGTGCGGCCCTCGTTCCATTCGGGTTAGTTCCCTTACTAACTTCCTTCCTATTCGTTGTTCCTTGGAATTCCTTTTGGACCTGGACTTGAGCTGTGACTGTCCTACTCACAGGTTAGTGTTACTTAGAAAGACTCTTAGTTTCTTCTATGACTTTTGGCATTAATTCTAAAGTTATCCTTCTTCTATTCACAGTCCGGTGGTGTTGGTTTCTTACACGCCCTTTCCACTAATTGCTCTCTTTAGCTGGTGAATCATCCAGCTAGAGTGACATTAGTTGGAAGGTCTAATATCGACGGACGTCGCTCTACTCCTCGTCACTCAGGGGCAACTCCAACTGTATCCTTTTGAATATCCAACTGTATCCTTTGATTGGTGTACTAGTGGTATTGTCTGATTGTAACACAAACCCCCAACATTGTGGCCCCCTTTTTTATCAGTACATATCTTTAGATAAAACCATTTCTTACGAATTTGTGGTCACATAATATCACCGTAGAAATCACCAGGGGTAGATGAACCAATAGGGGTTCCAAAATAAATATACCTATCCACCTTTTCCAATGGAGCGCTATTGAGTCGCCAGCAAAACTTAGACTCTTTCGATTTCGATTTACAACCAATGGTCAAAACTTTTGTTTTTGCAACATTGACTTTAAAATGGTATTTGGTGGCATAAGATGACAAGGCATCAATCGAGTGCTGCAAACCATATGGGTTTGGTCCAGCAGAATGGTGTCATCGGCATAGCCACGCCATGAGATGGGGTGCTGCTGATATGAGGGGGAAAGTTATGTGCTGTATCAATAGAATAACCCATATCAGCCATGTATATGTTGTAAAATAAAGGGGCTAATATGCAGACCTGTTTCAAGCCGATGTTGATGGGAATTCTTGAACAAAATTGTTCCCTCCCAATTTGTGCGCACCACTGTGTCGGAATACAAAGCAGATATAAAGTATAGTAAAGAAGGATCTGTCCCCCAGTCTATTATTTTCACCCAAAGGAGCGAGCCGGAAACCGTATCAAACGCCTTGGTGAAATCTACAAAATAGAGGTAGAGGTAGAGTTTGCTCTTGCTAGGGGCCATGCAAAAAGGAAGGGCACATACATTGTGCAGGGTGCTGTGCCCTTTGTGGAAACCCATTTGGAAAGGGGAAAGCAACCCTTTATCTTAGACCCAGCTGGACAATTGTTTCAGAAGGACATCCGCAACAAACCTTTGACTTATGTCTAACATTGCCAAGAGTCGGTAGTCATGTGGATCAGCACAGTGACCCGTCTTAAAAACGGGGACCAGAATTGATCTCCGCCAGCTAATCCGTATGGAACCGCTGATCAGAATGTTATGAAAAAGATGTTCCAACCCATGAGCCCAAAATTGGGAATTTTCCTTCTGCACAAGACTGGCCAAGGAATCGGGACCAGGAGCTTGTGAGCTTTAATTATGAGAAGAATGTCATCACTATCAAAGCCTAATAAAAAAAAAGTAGAGGGCGTATAAAGAGCGCTCTTGGTAGAGGAGATGGCGGAGTCATAATATATCGCTGGCATAGCCTGATCCGTAATAGGATTAGGTTCTAACACGGACTGCCCATGAAGGACATGTCTGGCCATAGACCAGAATTTCCTATTATCGGCACTTCGAGCAGCCCGAAAAGGAATTCCGAATGAGCGTGAGCCATAGAACATGTGCGGCTTCTAAGCCAGTTCCTGAATTTTGTGTGAGCATTACTAGTGAGTTTCTTTTTCTCGTTCATTGTGAGTCGTGGATTAAAACTAATAAGAGAACATGTCTTAGGGTGGGTCTTCCTAGCCTGCTGTATTGCTATGGCATAAATTCTGTGGGCAGTACCTGCTGTTGTCCTGGCGCCTAGGGGCAACAATTTACTCAGTAATTGCATTAGAGAAGAAAGGTCCCCATTATTCTTCCCTAGCCACTGTAAAAGAAACATGTATTAATACCCAAGTCATTCTTGCTGCTCTAGATGCTGCGATTCTCCTGAGTATTCAAGATGATGTGGGAGATGGTATGGGGAATATTGCGACAAGGGAGTTTGTAAATCCAGGACGAATAGGCATGATCACCGAGAGGGATAAAAGTGAGAGACAATGTACTACAGCGTTCCCAGAAGTTCCTGTCCACAGAGATCCAGGCAGGAAGAACTTTTGCCATTTGTCCACATACAAAGTTGCTTTCTTATATTACTGGACTTGCGATTCAGCCGCAGCAAATCAAATATGCTAAGAGGATTAACCCATCCGGAAACCCCACCAGCCAGTGAGGAGTTTAATGCCCAGCATATGTCCAGATAAGAGTCATTCGCTGAAGATGGTATAGCTGATAGTACTGTAGGGGCATTTAGGTCGCCTGCAATGACAATATTACCACTTGGGCATACTTGAGACCAATGAAGAAGAATGGTATCAATGGTAGCCTGGATTTATTTGTGGCAAGGCCCCCCGGGAGGATTGTAGACATTAATAATCAGAGTCGGGGGAAAAGAAAGATGGGGATTAGAAAAGGTGGCAGGCAGAATAAATGGGGCAGAAACTTCGTCACCAAAGGGTTTAAAATTAAACATGTATTGGGCTCTGATTGCAAGGCCTGCCACAGGGCGACCCCTTGTTCCTCATCTAGCGGAACAGTGAAGAATATAGTAACCATCAAGAATGAAGACATTAATGGACCAGGTTTCTTGTTAAATGCAAACACCACTGAACTGATTTGAGTAGCTTCCATTCTACTGCGTTTAAGTCCCTCTGAACCATTGCAAAAGGAGAACATGCTACTGCAAATCAGTCTGATATGGACCTGCCATCAATGGGCGCAGCCCGGCCCAACCTGCTAGGTCGTAGAGTAACTTCTAGTGGTCATGATGAATTCAGAGCTTTCCAACATCCCGCCTTAAAGTTTGACCTCCACTTACACAGCTGACACTTGAACAATCCTGTAGAGCCAGCTCCAAAGCACTGCCTCCCAGCCCTCACATAATGCCTGGGCATTATGTGAGGGCTGGGAGGCAGTGATTTGGGGGCACTGTAAGCAAATATGGAACCTGCACATTGTTCACTCATGGCGTCCTGGCTCATGCTGTCCCATGGAATAACATGCATCGGCAAATACAATAGTTCTGGCTTTGTAAACGTAGAGGATAAGATCTTTTGTAAAGCCCCTTACAAGACAAACAAAACAGCGTAGCCTCTAGATTTGCAGTGCCAGATCTATGGCCATTCCCAAAGCTTCGACCTCATGTCTGCCAGCTTGCCAAGCTCCCTGTTCGCTCTCCAGCCTTATTTCTTCATACATCGATCTCACGGAAGGTATCATGCATGCCCCAGAGAACCAATCTGGGCACATTGTATACCCAGGACTCCCTGTTGTTTGGATTATATGTTGCCACCTTGTCCCTGTAAATCATCTTCTGTTTTTACACAGGATTGAGAGTGGGGTGGGAATAAAGATGATCATATTAAACTTGGCCTACATTTTAGAAGTACTGGTATGAATACTAATTTCTTCTACTTTGCACTAGCTCAGGAGTCTGCAACCTTGGATTCTGATGTTTTGGACTACAGTTCTCATGATACCTTGCTACTGACTATGCTGGTTAGGGATGATGAGAATGCCAAAGTTTGCAGACCCGTGCACAGGTTTAAGTACAATACACGGACACAACTATCACCAGCTGCTTCATAAAAAGCCACACTCAAGTGATTATGCTACCGTGCACAGCCACTAACCTGTATACAATTTCTCTCCTCCAATGCATTACAGAGAAATACATTTACAAATCACTACAACATTTTGTAATATATGACTCCAAGAACAGGATCTTGATTACTACATATTAGACAGGATGTCAGTTAGTGATTACAATTATCTACATGACATGGGAGTGTGACCTGGTTTTACAAATTCCTAAAAAAACACAAACGAGAAATGCACACTGAACAGAAGTAACATTATAACAGAGCGTACATATAACATTCCTATGCACATCTTGTCATTCAAAAATGGCAACTGTGGCACTGCTTCTTTACTCAAAAACTATGGGGCCATGAATGGCACTTGCTGCACCAAAGGTACATGTCACAAGCTCCATTAACCAACAAGATCACAGAAACAACACAATGGCCCTGATTATGGGTCCGTCTGTAAAAATCGGGTGTTAATGTGATGGCGGTCGTACCGTTTCCGCCAACGTGTGGTGACGGAAACAAGGTAGGATTACGGCCTGGCGGTTGCACGTATTACTAATTCACACAGCAGTGCACCGCAATCACGGAAACACTGGCGGAGATAGATGTACCGCCACAAATGTTGGTGGTGCGTCCGCCTCTGCCGCGTGCATACCAGATATAGCGGTATGGTGTACGTGACCCAGAAACACCAGAACCGCAAATACTGTGATCGCTGGACAGTGGTTGAAGTGAGCGGGAGCGGTCGGGAGCGGTGCTCCACTACTTTTTAAAATTACGTTTTACAGCTCCTATACCTTTATTTTAAAAAGAAACTGTTCCGGAATGGTTTTGTTTTAAAATAAAAGTGTAGGAAGACGTTGCAGCTTGCACTCTCAGTGCACTGTACGGGACGTTCCCTTAAACAGCAGGTGCAAGTGTTTGAGGGGTTGTATTGTGTGTGGGAGGGGGCGTTGTGATGGGGTTTGTGGGGAGTGGGTGCAGGTCAGCAGGGAACATAATTCCACTACTTCTTTTCATACACTTCGACCACTGTCGCTGGATCTGGAAAGAGTGCAGCGGCCATTACAAAAATCACAATCCACTGCAATCCTCCTGTACCAGAAGCCATCCAGCAACAGTGAGTGGCCAAACACTTAGAGGGACATGGCTGCAAGAATCCCACAAAACCGCGTGCGCAAGCCACACTTCAGTGAAGCAGAACTCACCATGCTGATTGACCACATTGTGGAAAATGCAGGGGAGATATTCTCAGCTGAACAGTGGCGCAGCACGCAGCTGAGGCCCAGAAGTTGACAGCTGTGGATGTCACAGCCATAGCGTCAACGACTGCCACAAGTGATGGGATGACCTCTGCATGAGCCTGCACCCATGGGAGGAAAAGGGGAGCAACATGCTGCATCACAAGGGCATCGAGGGAGTTGGTACAGCGGAGGCAGGAGCTGGGACATCTGGCAAGGCTGGTGAGTACAGAAAGTGCACAAATATGAAGCTGAATCAAGCTAATCCTGTCCCCACCATCAACGCACAGAAATACACACCACTCACATAATACAGTGCAAAGCCAGTCAGATGCCCTGCCCCCAAGTATGACCCATACACACCCACATGACAATGCAGCACAGATCAATGTGTAACCACAGTGTGATCTAGCACGATGACTGTGTTGCATGTAATTGTACCATACACGTCCTGTAAGTCTAATAACAGCATGCCTTTCATTCACCCACAGGAACATCATCTGAGACCGATGGCGGACAACTAGGGATGTCATGTGAGACGGGACGTGAACGTCCCCCAGCACAATGTCCGTCAACATCTGCTGCAGGCACGCTGGCCATCCGTGAAGTCATGATGGCCCAGGTACACCACGCCCAGGATACCGACACCCCTTCTGCCCTTGGGACACAGCCAGCACACCAGCACAACATCCCTGCCACTCCGGGGACACATCAAGCACCTCAGCCCAACATCCCTGCTGCCCCAGCAATCCCACAGGGACATGCACCACCACCACCCCACCAGGCCAAGTCCCATAGCACGGACAGCAGTCCAGACGAAGTGGCAGTTGAGACAGCTGGAAATGGCAGTGAAGAAGACCCAAACACCCCAGAAGCACTGGGCACATTCAGCCCCATGCGCCCCCAGGAGTCCCATGTGCTCCCCCACCCCATCTTTGCAGGAAATCAGCTGTCACATACAACGGATGGAGGAATGGCAGGACCTGCTGGCTGCACTGGTTCAGCAGTACCTCAAGAAGTCTAGGCTGCAACATGAAAGCAACCAGACCACTGGGCGCCGGGTTGCATGCGCCATTGGGTGTTGTGCCACATCCAACATGCAGATGTCACAGAGGGTCATTGAGGGAAACAGTGTACAGTCAACCATAGCGGAAACAATGGCGCTGGCCATACAGGCCATCATGACGCACCTACCGCCACATAACCCCACAATGCCCTCCACCAGCACCACACCAACCAGCTCACAGGAAGGCAGCACCAGGAGGAGGCCCACGCGGCTGTCTGGGGCGTCTCAGAGGGACATTCATGCGCCCAAGCGTGGCAAGAAGTAGTGCATTTTGACTGACAATTGTTGCACATGTTGGCATATTGGGTCTGAGGCCTGAGAGGTGGGTGGGTACGTTTTGGGAGGTGGAGGGGGGTCCATAGTTGGGATAGGTAGTTGGGGCCTGGGAGGTGGATGGGTATGTTTGGGAGGTGGAGCAGGGGTCCATTATTGGGATAGGAAGTTGGGGCCTGGGAGGTGGGTAGATACGTTTGGGAGGTGGAAAGGGGTCCATAGTTGGGATAGGTAGTTGGGGCCTGGGAGGTGGGTGGGTACTTTTGGGTGTGTATTGTTGTAGCACCTGTTAAATATTGTCATAATAATACACTGGGTTGTTAATCTGAATAATGAGTGGACAATCTTCTTCTGTGTGTGAATGAATTATTTAATGCAAGTGTTCCAAATTACATGTGAGATAATGTGCTCAATGTGCTTGTGATGATTGTTCAGAAGAAATTGTGAATAAGTGTTTCCTGTGCATGTTGTCCATCCATGGCACCCCACCCTGGTTGCACACCCATCCCATCATCATCGTTGTCATCCTCTTCCTACTCATCTGCTGGCCCCATGTCCGGGGGCAGTGCAAAGTTCCGGTGTATACACATATTGTGCAGCATGGCACATGCCAGCACAATTTTGCCAACCTTTATGAGGCGCAGGACCTGCTGTGGCAGCGTAACCTGGCCTTTAGCAGTCCAAAAGTCTGCTCTATGATGCCCTGTGTACGGATGTGCGACGGGTTGTAGGCCTCCTCATGTCTGTTCCGTGGTTGTCTGATAGGTGTCATGAGCCATGGCGTGAGGGGGAATCCGGCATCACCTATATGGAGTGACAGAAAGGTGATTGGATGTTTATGGTGGGAATATGGTGTTGGCGATGATAGCATGTACACAGTCTCAGTATTTTGTTAGCACACAACATAGTACATGGCACAGATTTCAGAATGCAACCTTCTAAATTGTCTTAGATGTACTCTTCAATATTACAAAGTTGGCCCACTCATTCCTACTGAGAGTTTTTGGTGTGCTCAATGCCTGCATTCATGATACCATCTAGGCAACTACATGTCTTATTCCTTACAATTTACACAATGCTGTTTTTCTACAAACTAGGTGCCTCATGTCTTGTAAGGTGCTGTCAAAATCAGCGGCATGCACCCGCAGCACAAAGGGGAGTAGACACTGCTGCGCGGAGCAGGAGAAATAGGCATTTGCTACTTTCTTGTCGGTGCCAATACTCCCATTCACATGTCACCATTGCATGGTGTGCCACTCCATGGTTATGGGGTATTTCCATTAGCCAGTATATGGATTCCCGTGACATGGCAAACTGTCATTTACCTATTGCAGCGGTAAGCTGGGTGAACTCTGTTGGGTGTCTATTTGCCCTCCCCACTACACAGAGGTCATGCATTGGTCATTCCACTCACCCATCAGCCATGAACACTCTGGTTACTGCCTATTTGTCCCCCCCCACTAAACAGAGGTCCTGCATGGGTCATTCTACTCACCCAACAGCCAGGTGCTCTCTCCGATGTAACGTGCCATGTACCCTGGCAAGGCGGAGTTCCGCAAAACCATTGAGTCGTGTGTCGATCCCAGGAAACGTGAACAGCAATAGGTGATGAGTTGTTCTGCATCACAGACCATCTGCACGTTCATGGAGTGGAAATGTTTCCGATTTCTATACACCGCCTCAATGGCATGTCTGGCAGTTAACTCCATATGGGTGCAATCTAATGCACCAATGCAATTGGGCATGCCTGCAAGGCCATGGAAGGCCACTCTGGTGGCATTAACCTATGCAGGGGTTCGGGGTAGGGCAATGTGGTCTGACACATGGCGCAGCAGTGCATCCCGTACCTGGAACATTATCTTTGAAAAACAGGGTTGTGACAGCCCGTGCAGCTCACCAACGATGCGCTGGTATGTGCCGGTTGAAAGGAAGTGCAGTACCAACACTACCTTCAGCAAGGGTGGGATTGCAGTCCGGATGTTTATGATGCTGCAGATGTCGTCATTGATGAGAGTGACTATTGATATAATGGTGTCCCTGTCAAGTCAGTATAAGGTGTGGATTTGGCTTAGAGTCAGGTTCCAGGGCGAGGCCCTGATGTGGGGTATTGGTGGCTACCTGTGCGATGATACCTGCTGCAGAATGATGTTTGGGATGGCCACCTGGTTCCTCATTTGCCTCCTACGCCTATGCCTCCTCCTCTGCCTCAGTGCTGCTTCTGCCTGAATAGCTGCAGGTTCCCCAGCCCAATTGCTGGTAGACCGACTGCTGTGTTGGGAGGTGGGTTGGGTGTGGGTGTGGTCCATTTGTAAGTTCCCAGTGGCCAATGGTGTGCAGCTGGGCTAATCTGGGCCACCTGGGGCCTGTTGCTGCTCAACTGGCACTGTTTAACGCCTGGTCAGCGGTGGCGGTAATACAGGCACAGTGGTCACGATGCTAATGCCATTTGTATGGCAGTGTTTCTGTGTACGTGGTACTCGTAATGTACCCGGTAATCCTGGCATACCGGTAATTCAGGGACGTCTGACGATTCGTCCCGCTGTTTGCGGTCACAGTGGGGGTCACTTTGCAGTGACAGTGTTTCTGCCATCGAGGGTCGGAATGTGCCGGTCTGGAAAACGTTGCCGGTACGGTGCTACCGGCACTTTTGATTCTGGACCGGCAAACTTGTAACTATTGCAAAAACAATAATCAGCAAGGGAAATTGTACCCAGATGGCATAATAAAGTGATTCACACACTGCAATGCATCTTTATATTCTACAGCTCAAAGCTATCACACATTACCGGGTACGCGAGAGAACGCAAAGCGGCCCACCTACTGGCTGGAATCCCTCACAGCTAAGGGTATCCGGCTATCCAGCAGCATAACAGAGTTCCGCCATTGAAATTACCAAGACCAACCAGACTAACATCCGTACGGTCTGGGTACAAGGTTGGATGTGGTTATCACCACCATATTTCAATACGATCGCATAGGACGTAGAAAATTCAGAGGTCCTGAAGAAGATGACATACGAAAGAACGCCATGAAAACGGTCGACCACTAGAATGGACGATATTCCAAAAAAACACATATGATACAAATAACTAACTTTGCTGTAGTGGAGAACATCCTCCTTTTGTCTCCTCTCTTTTAACCCCTTTTTGGGTCCACTGAAATCTACAAACCATTGGACATTAGTAACAACTGTTCTTTGGCATTAGGGTATCTGATAGGCTCAGACCTTCTTCAATCCCTCTAATCAACCAGAGCTCACGTTGGCTGTACTCTGATGAACATCTTTTAGTTGATGAAAAGAATTACTTATATGTATCGAATTGACCCAATGTGATCCACTGTATAAGGGATCTTTTATATATCGATCTGCCCACACTCCATTGACACGCATCTTGTGAAGGTGATTAAAAGTGGAAAAGGGCCCCACTAAGCCTCAGGGAAATGCACCCTCCCAGAAATTTCAATGGAATGCGAGTAGTCAGGGCTTAGTCCGATTTTTAAGTTTGTTCCAACAATCTTGAAGCTTTCTCCTACTAATTGTTTTTTAAACTAATAAGAAAGAAAAATCATATTAGCATACATTGCAGATATAGGGATAGTTCTCTCTTTTCTATCTCTACTAATAGAGATAGAAAAGAGAGAACTATCCCTATATCTTCCTAGGGACAGGCACCCTACAGAAGGAAAAGGGTGTTCTTCTGTCTAGGGTTTACGGTAGTCTACACATTTACTGTATTCACCAATTAGACTATATAAAAATGTTTTTCCTTACCAGTGTTTTTGTGTGATATAAAAGATACCTTAGTTAACACTTTAGGTAATTTTCTAACTAAATCGGACTCCGTGATGGTTTTGTGTTTGCTGGATTTGGGCCTGTTTTTCAATATTTTACAGGGTCTAATCTGGAAGGAAGCCCTGGGTTTGGCTTGGACACAATATGGGATTGATCTCGTTGCAACACAGGGTTTTATGGAAACAGCCGTTTTATTATGCAAAAATAATAAGTCCTCCAGAAACCTCCCTGTATTTGGATATCAGTGAAATTTTAAGAACACAGTCTCTGTCCTATTAGAGGAGAAGATGACTATGCTCTTACATGATATCCAATCATCGGAAGAGGAACTTGTATTGAGACCAGCTAAAACAAAGTCCAAATTATTCATTTTTGACTGGTATGAAACTATTGATAGCTTAAATTCTTTACAATCTTATAAAGAATACACAACATTCCCAAGGAGAAGATAAGTTTATCAAAGTACATATATCTCTTCCCCTGTAATAAGGTTTGCAGTTTCTATCTGTGTTTTCGCCTAAACCAGCTGCCCACTTTAGAACGCTTGGGCTGCTGGAAGCAGACAGGATTGAATTGGACCTTGAATTTATTTATTTTATTTATTTATTGGTCTTTGTTAGGCGCTTATATAATTAGCAACAACTGTTTCAAAGCACCCACAGGGCGACAGGGTGGGGGAAAGGGGAGGAAGACAGTGAACAACAAGATCAATAATTGAACTAATAATACAAAAAAAATCAATAATATCTGGGAGGGGAGATAAGCCTTATATGCCATGGGAGCGTTCAGAACGTGCAAGTGCAGAGGGAAGGGGGGAGGGGTAAGGGACAGGTGCTGTGGTGCTCATGGAGAAGTGCTCGGGTGAAGTGCTAATAAGACAAAAACATAAGTGCAACCACCCGAAGGGAGGGTGAGCCTAAGTAAATTCAGTAAGTAGACAGCGGCTGAGATGAGAGATGTGGGAGGTCAGGGTCCAGAGGATACACAAGGGCCCTGCACATCAGTCAGGCTACTGTATGATTAGCAAGGAAGAGAGGAGGAGAAGGAAGAGGTAAAGAGAAAGGTCTTGAGGCTTTTTCGGGACTTAAGGAGGTCCTGCTCAAGACGCAGAGGGAGGCTATTCAGCAGGAAGGAGCCCGCCGAGGACAGCGATCGACCACCAGCTCTCTGTTTAGCAAACCGCTTCACACGCAGGGAGTTGGTGCCGGAGTAACCCAGTGGTCTAGAAGGTGAGTATTTAGTCAGGAAACGTTGAAGATAAGAGTGTTCCCCGGCCCCAGATAGCCTTGTGGATGATACAGAGGGATTTTAATTTAATCCGTGCTGAGACCGGGAGCCAGTGAAGGCTTTGTATGGCAAGACAGCTGTAGTTCCTGGGCTTGATGCCAAGGATAAGTCTTGCTGCCCTATTCTGGGTTAGCTGGAGGGATCGCAGAGTGGACGAATGAAGATTATGGAGGAGGCTATTGCAATAGCAATTAGTCTCAGGAGGATAGCTCAGGGGTAACACGCTTGCCTTGGAAGCAAGATGACGTGGAGCAACACAGGTTCGATCCCTGGGTCCATGCTTAGAAACCTCCGGGTATTAAGAACGTTATAAATGACCAATCATAATCAATAGTCTAGCCTGGAGAGAACCAGAGCACGTGTAACATTGAGTCTCTGGGGGAAGGTGAGGAAGGGAAGAGTTCCTTTGAGAAGGAAGAGCTCAAAGTGGAACTTCTTGACAATGTCCTGAATATGAGGGATGAAGGAAAGGGAGGATTCAAAGATGACTCAGAGATTATTGGATTTAGAGGAGGGCGGGAGCCCATAACGGAAGGACAGAGTGAAGGGAAGAAGAAGCCCGATGGGGGGAATCTCTGTTTTGCTTGCATTAAGACAGAGGTCATTACCAGTGCACCAGGCATGGATGGCAGAGAGGCAGTCAGGGATGAAGGAAGGTGCAAGGGCGTTAGTAGGAAGCTTGAAGAAGAGTTGTATGTCATCAGCGTAGCACTGGACGTTGGGGGAGAAGGAGGAAATGAGGCGTGTCAGCAGAGAAAGGTATATGTTAAAGAGCCAGGGCGAAAGAATGGAGCCCTGGGGGACACCCCAGGTGGTGAAGGAAGTGAGAGCAAAGGGCCCAGAATGGTTTTGGAGGCTCTGTCAGTTAGGAAGGAGGTAAGCCAGCCCAGTGCCCACCCCGTGATACCAGGGGTATCATGGAGCCTCTTTATGAGGATGGAATGGTTCACTGTGTCAAATGCAGACAAGAGATCAAGGAGGATGAGGACAGCAGGGGAGTTGGAGTCAAGGGAATGCCAGAAGTTCTTCACAGGTGTTCAGAGAGCAGTTTCTGTGCCTCTGGATGCCCGAAATCCAGATTGGTGGTCATGTAGACCTTCTACAAGTTCAGTATGAGAGTTGAGTTGGGGGAGGGCCAACTTCTCGAGCAGTGTTCCCAGGAAGGGGGTGATTAAGTGTCCACATACGTTAGAAACACTTAGGCGTTTGGTCTTAGAATATCCAACAATAAAAAAGATCAGAACATGTCACTTCAAAATGGTAGCACCATCTGCCTGGGAGAAATGTTCTAGTCAGGTCTGATGTGGCACGATAGTGTATAGTTGATTCTGGCACTGTTTAGAGTACTTACGGAAGTGTTTAAGATTATGGAAGAATTTGTGTAAATTGTACTAGTACTTATGTGCTTTCAATATGTTTTGCTAGGCTTGAGTATTTTTGGTTTAAGCCTTTTATTTAAAGTGTAATTGAAAGTGTATGTTTTAAATATATATATGTTAATATTTGTATGTTTTGTATGTGAAAGGTTTACAATTTCTTAACCAAATAACTATTTAAAAAAAAGCTCTTAAAAGAAAATAAATGACAAATCCTCTCAAAGTTACTCAGTTGCACTGGCGTCCACAAAAGGGCCAACATTTTCTCAGATGTCAACATTATGCACTACCTTTACATCATGGAGAATCTGATGGACGCAAGGGCCTCTCCACACACATTTGCAAAAGCACTGTTAGAGAGCTGAAGCCTTCTGTATCCGGACCCAAAAAGGAAATGGCCTCCACCTAAAATAGTGAGCCTGTGACATCTTTATCACAGAAACCTCAGTCTCAATTCACACCGAGACTTACTTAGAACACTATTGCTTCCTAATTCTCAATCCATTCCCACTATCCTATACCTTAGAGGATCGGCAACCTTTGGCTTTCCAGATGTTGTGGGCTAAAAGTCCCACGATCTCTCAACATTGACCATGCTTGCTAAGGCCGATGGTAATTGTAGTCCAAAACATCTGGAGAACCAAAGGTTTCAGACTCCCGCCTTAGACTGTAGACAGAACAGTCTATCTTGTTCAGTGATTATTTGAATCTGCATCCATGTAGTAATTAAGTAAAGGTATTATTTCTTAGTCATGTTGTTGAACAAAAATAGACTTTTTAGGAATGCAGAGGAATGTAAAATTTCTAGCTTTGTAATGTTTCAACTTGCTAAACTGCAGGGCTCTGCTACCTGTGGCTCTCCAGGTGTTTTGGACAACAACTCCCATGATCCCTCACCATTGACTATGATGGTTAGGATTGATGGGAGTTGTAGCACAAAACATCTGTAGAGCCAAAGATTGCAAACCCCTGTGATGGCGTTTTCTCCAGCTAAATACTGTTCTTGTTTGTCATTTATTTAGTTGCATGAACATTTTAATAACCTTTCCATTCCCTAACAAATTGTTAGCATCTTTCTTAGCAGTAGGTGCAATTTGCTATTGATTTTATAATTCCTTGCAGTTGTTTGTGTGTATATGTGTGAGAAAGAGACAAAGCAAGCCGGTGGCAGAGTGAGAGAGGGGCAGAGACAGAGAGGGAGGGCGAGAAAGAGAGTGAGAGAGACAGAGGGAGGGAGGGAGAGAGAGTGATAGAGTCAGGGAAGTGTATATTTCATTAATTACACAGCTAGGAACATAATCAGAACTTGCTCAAACCACTGCAGATTAGCCCATGCCTTTTATATTTTGTATGTATAATCTCATATTCAATCATTGCAATTTTTAGTATTTTTACCACTTTTCTCACAGTGTAATGTAAATGCCTTGTTATGTCTGCGCTCAACCAAACATCAATCGTCCAAAGATCACAAGAGACCTGCGCTGAAAGGCCAATACTTGCAAATGGGCTGACGAATCCCATTGAGTGTCAATCTGGAGACAGTGCACAGGACTGCACTCATTGAGTTTGTCATTGTGCACAGCACGATGATAATAATGCCAGGGACGTCAATTCACCAAAATGCCAGGGGTAGCGGAAATGACATCACACGACCCTTGACCTCTGATGACACCACAGGAAGTGATGTCATTTGACCCCACCCCGAAGTGTTATTGAGCGAGCGATGGAACACAACCTTTCACCCCTTGACAAAACATGACGTGGCATCACATAGCATTGTTCCTAAGTACACTACGAAAAATATGGTTATGATATCACTATAATATGATATACATTTCATACAAGAATGGACCGCCATATGTATCATTAAGATCAGTGTGTATAGGCCCATATCACCAAATTACTGTGAATGCAAGCAGACGTCCATGGCCAAACGATAATGATGTGTTATTGTATAGCACTTACGCTTAAGCGCTTTATACAGGAAAAATATACATACAATAACACCCAACCTGTGTTGGTACTCATTTATCGACCTCAGAAGGATGAAAGGCTGAGTTGAGTTGTTTAAGAACAGACTAATTCAGTGACTCACCCCCTGAAGTGTGTCTGAAATAAACCTTCAATGAGTCTAGCAATGATTGTATAGAATTCCAGAAAGACACATTATTTGGTATTCCTATTCTTTCTTATTTAGGGGCAGTGCTGAAAGTGTTAGACTTGTGGCACTCCTGTTTAAAGAAAAATGTAAGAGGCCTGAACAAGAGAGCAGGGCATTCCAGAAGCAAAGAGCCACATGGTGCTGGCCGCAGCCCAGGAGCATGCATACAATTCTTTTTTTTTTTTAAAAAAAGGCAATTTCTTTTTACATTCTTCTTTTAGGGGTAGCAAGGGAGACCACAGGGGTAGCAAGGCAAGGGAGACCTGGCGACCCCTAAATGACGTCCCTGAATAATGCACATTTTAATACTGTGGAGTATAATGATTTGACTTGCTGTTAAACTGAGCTGTTGTGCTTTTGGAATGAATGTTAACGAGGTCATTTGCAAGTGTTTCCCGAGCACATTGCACAACCTTCTGTTCCTTGGGGACAGGAGATCTATAAATGCACAATTCAAATCTAATCTTAGTTTCAGAGTTTGCACAGTTTGTTTACTCACGATGGTGGCAGTCCAATGCCCCTGTCGCAGCCACATATGCCAAGGACAGGTTCTTTGCTGGGTCACAGGTGCCTCTTGAAAGTGATGAGCAGACAGAATGGTTCTGCACAGGATCTCAATGGTTTTGTGAGGATAGCTGGGTGATGCAATGCAGTTATTTATCTAAACCTGCTGTGTCGGGGAGTGGCACCATGCACTTCATATGGCAAGCCCTGCCCAATGAGTCCAGTTTGGTTAGATGTGGTAGGTTTGCCGTGTACAGGTGGCACATGCTCCAACTGCTCAACATTCTGGGGAGATCAGTGCAACGTTCATATTGGGTGTTTCTGTGTGACAAACTTGAGTTTGGATTATTTTATCTTGGGTAATTCTAGAAACGTGGGGAGCATACAAATTGTTCATTGTAAAATGTATTTTACATCTCGCTTGCATATTAACAGGAATATAACAGATGCCAGAACTACCATTCTTTATTCTTTGTCAGGAGTAATGAACACTTTGGTTCATTCTCATTGCTTATGTATGAGTGCACAATCGTATACAATCCCTTAGGCCCAATTGGAGTAACCATCAACAAACTAATCAGAACTAACTCTACACAGATCTAGTGCTGGTCCCCACTCCCTCTCCTCACTCCTCCCTTCTCCCCCTCCAAATCCCTATCCTCACTCCTTAATTCTCCCTTCTCCGTCTCCCTTCTCCCTCCACCCTCCTCACTCTCCTTCCGACTCCCTCTCTCACTGCCCATTGTTATGTACGAGTCACGTCACTGTGTACAGGGGACGTGACGTACAATTAATAAAGAATGCCTGAAGGCACAGGCAGTTCCCGGCCAAGCCTCCAACTGTGTGGATGCATTTCTGTACGCGCGCTATGGCCCGTAGGCCTACTCAATGCGCACAGGCGGAAGGCATATTCACGCAGAGAACATGCACCCCTGCGATAATAGTTGCATTGCTCCACTCTCCCACAACAGCACGCAACCAAGATGGCACCACAGCAGCACAGGGCCTGTTTGACCCTTACACTGACCCCTCATCGGTTGGGTCTAGATGGAGGATCTGGATACAAACATTTGAGTTGGCAATGGACTGTAAGGATGTAACAATGCTGAGGAAAATGAGATCACACCTTTTACTGAATGTGGGCGATGACGTGCTACATATTTTCAGCTCCCTAGCTGTACGTGATGGCACAGCTGCATACTGGTTGGCAAAGGAGGCACTATGAGTACACTTCATGCCGCAGCTGAACCCCGACTATGAGACATTCAACCTTTGAACCACGGTCCAGACAGAGGATGAACCCCTTGATGCATACCACACTATACTCCGGCGGTTGGCCTTATCCTGCGAGTTTGAGGACGTGGAAAAAGAGATAAGATTCCAAATCATCAATGGCATGAACTCTGAAAAACTGTGATGCACAGTTCTGAGTGAGAAGACCATCCCCCTCGCAACAATATTGGAATATGGATACCAAAGGGAACTATCACAAGCCAGGGCATCTCACATGGGCACCACTCTACAAAAACCGCAACTTTCTCCATCAGCTACAGTGGCAGAAATCTCAAAACGTCCAGCGGCCACGGAAGAAAACAACGAACCTCACACAGCCCAGAAGTGGCAAACAAGAACCCCGGGGCTGAACGAATGCAGATGGTGTGGAGTTGCATGCCATGGGAGAAGAACCTGCACATCTTAAGGAACCATGTGCGAAACATGCAGTCGCAAAGATCACTATGCAGTTGTAGGTCGATCATCAGGCCTGCCCCAATGCAACCAAACCCAACCATCAAAAGTGTATACCAGGAAGAAGAAGCAGGCGGACTCATTGTGACTGGGGACAACTCATCCACTGACTAATTGGGGGATGACCACGATGGTGTGGCGGCAGAAGTTGAATCCGGACGGACAAGGCGAAAGGGCATGATTCACCTCATCTCGGTCCTGGAACAAGGCAATGGCACACCGAAGAAGAGATCCAGGTGCTGCATACATATACAGGGGCAGGAAACTGTCATGACGGTTGACACAGGAGCATCCGTAAACGTTATGTCTGCAGATATGTCAAGCAGTTGGAACCCCAGCCAGCACTGAAACACACAAATACCCTACTGTTTGCATATGATTGGAAAACGCCACTGCCAGTCATCGGGTGTTTCAGAACAACGCTCAGTACGGGAGACAAGGAGATCAAGTCCAAAGTATACGTCATAAATGCGGCCATAGAATGCCTACTCAGTTGAGAGTCTGCAGAAGATCTAGGACTGATAAAGTTCATCTGTGACATTACAGACTCAACAAAATCATTGAACTACTGAGGAAACGCCCAGGTCTCCTGTGGGGCATTGGATACCAAGGAAAGTTGGTCAAACTACACATTGACCCCATGGTGCAAACCAAGGCAGTACGAAAAAGGAAAACACTGTTTCATAAGCGGGAGTTAGTTGCAAAGGAGATAAAAGAACTCAAAGAGGCAGACATCATGGAGCCCATATCAGGCCAGACGCTGTGGGTGTCACCTATGGTGGTTACAAAGAAACCAAAACAATCGGGAAAGGTGAGGACCTGTATTGACATGCGCCTGCCGAACACAGCCATCATCAGAGAAAGACATATTGTATATATCATATATATCTCATATATATAGGACAATATTGTAACGGATCTCACAGGCTCCCGGTTCTTCTCCAAACTTGACCTCAACGCCGGATACCACGAGCTGGAATTGCACTGTGACTCGAGATATAGCCTGACTTTTTTGACCCGCCTTGGCCTCAGAAGATACAAAAGGTTGAGTTTTGACATATCCTCTGCGGCGGAAGTGTTTCAGCAGCCAATCCAGCAGGTGATTCAGGGCATACCTGGGGTACTAAACGTCAGTGATGATATCCTTCTGCACGCCAGCACCAGAGAAGAACACATGCGCAGACTGGAGATAGTACTTGACAGGTTTGAAATGGCAGGATTCACAATGCACAAAGAGAAGTGTGAATTCCTGAAGGAAGAGATCACTTTCTTTGGCTACGTGCTCAACAATGAAGGGATATCAACTGACCCGCTCAAAGTCGCAGATGTCAAGGGAGCAATGCCACCCACCACACCCATGGAGGTACTCAGCTTCCTAGGGATAGCGACTTACTTTGGCAGATTTATACCGAACTTGGCCACCATATCAGTACCCGTAAGGGAGCTGACCAAATCGGGCACCATGTGGGAATGGAACACATGCTGCCAGGAAGCTTTAAAACACATTGAAGAATCCCTATCAGAGGACACCACCATGGCATACTACAACGCCATGCTACAGACAGAGCTATATGTCGATGCCAGCCCCGTCGGTTTTGGAGCCATCCTTGTGCAACCATCGCGCATGGGTGAAGTAAAACCAATTGCCAATGCGTCACACGCTTTGACATCAACAGAACAGAGATATTCGCACATAGAGAAGGAGGCTATCGCAGTATTAGGGGGTTGCAGTCATTTCCACCCATACCTCTATGATCAGAAGTTCAAGGCGTACACTGACCACAAGCCACTGATGCCAATATTTACAGGATCATCACCTCACCCGCCGGCCAGAATTGGCAAATGGCTCCTACGACTCCAGCATTATGACTTTGCCCGGGTGTATCAAGCAGGAGCTGACAACCCGGCACATTTCCTATCCAGGCACCCGAGGGCAGCAACACCTACTGAGGTGAAAGAGTCCAGAGAAACAGAGGAACACATTTGCCAAATTGTCAGCACGATGAAAGCCAAAGCCGTCAGCATCAATGACATTTGGGAAGCCACCACTGCTGACCCATGCTGCGATATAATAGAGGACGCAATACTTGCAGGCGAATGGAAAAATTTCCTCCGAAATGTCCATAATCGCACAGAAGCCGCCAGAAAGTTTTTGACAGGGACGTCTGCAGTCCACCAGGAACTCTCCATCACAAGTGAAGGACTAATCCTCAGGGGCACAGAAATCCTCATCCCCCCAGCATGCAGGATTGCATAGTCACCCTGGCGCATGAGGGACATCAAGGAATGGTGAGGACCAAGGCCAGGATACGAAATAGGATGTGGTTCCCCCAAATAGACATGAAAGTGGAGAGGGTCATCAAGTCACGCCATCAGAGGCGTTGCTAGGGGGGGGCTAAGAGGGCTATAGCCCCTGGTCTTTTGGTTGTAGCCCCGGATAGAATCTCAGGAGCTACAGCCAAAAGGCTAGCTAGCCCCCAGTCCCAACAGTTCCGACATCAGAGTAGCCCCAGGTCTTTTCCAGACCTAGCAACACCCCTGCACGCCACCCCTGCCAAGTGACCAGTGCACCCCGAGGCCAGAGCCTATACAGTCTGCAAAGAGGGGCTCAACGTGATGAGAATCGATATGCGACTTCTGCACGGTGCAGGATGCAACATACCTGTTGGTCAGCATAGACGAATACTCCCGATACCCCAAAGTCGAGATTATTCAGTCGACAGCGGCAGAGGCAGTGATCCACGTTATGGAAAAGATGTTTGCCACACATGGACTACCGAGATACATAAAGAACGACAATGGGCCCGCCTTTCCAGGGAAAGGAACTGAACAAATACATGGACGATCTACACATCCGCCACCACCACATTACTCCAAGATGGCCACAAGCAAACAGTGATGCCGAGTGGTTCATGAGGACCATAAACAAAGTGTTGCACATAGCGAAGGCCCAGAACAGTCCATGGCGCGACGACCTATATAGGTTTTTGCAAAGCTACGGTGGGACCCCACATAGCTCCACAGACATACCCCAGGCAAATATCTGAGGCATGGAACGATTCTCATCTAGTCAACACCACATAATTGCAGCCAGTCAGTGAGGAGATTAGACAAAGGTCGCACCCATTCAAGGCGGGTGAGAGCTAATGACCACATGAGCACCTGGCGATGAGCCAGATAATCAAGACACAAGTTGAGGGACCAAGTATTGGTGCCGACAAATGCAACAAAAGCCAAGCTGTCAACCCGCTATTACCTTACACCATGGAAGGTAATTAGGAGAGAAGGGACAATGATAACAACCAGCAGAGGTCAGGAGAGCCTCACAAGAAACTCATCATAGTTCAAGCGTGTCCCGGATGAAATGTGGACAGAATACCAGAACCAGCCAGAGAGGGAGAGCGAAAGCACACACGGAGTCCGGAACCTCTTGACTAAGCAGAGGGAGAAGAAGTAGGTCCTAACCGGGAGGGCGAGCGTGATCGCTAGTGCTACAGTGGATACAAACTGAGGGTGGCCTTGTAGCCCCAGGGTAAATTGAGAGACTGTGTGTGCTAAGTTGAACTTGAGTTTATCACATGTGTAAATAGTTGTAAGGTCGGAGAATGCGCATGTATTTGTCGTTATGGTACAAGAGGGATGTTATGTTCGCGTCATGTCACGTCACCGTGTAGGTGGGACGTGACATGCAGTTAATAAAAAAAAGCCGGAAGGCACAGGCAGTTCCCCGCTAAGCCTCCAGCTGTGTGGATGCATTTCTGTACGCACGTCAATGGCCGGCAGGTCTACACAACGCGCACCGGAGCTCCCTCTCCCAACAGGGAGCTCCAGCTATGTAACAACCTTCTCCCTTCCTTCTTCCTCCCGTTCCCCTCCTTCTAACCCTTCTTCCCCTCTCCCAACTCGCTCCCTCTCTCGCTCTCTCTTTTTCTCCCTCTCTCTTTCTCAACCTCTCTCTCTTTCCTGCTCTTTTGCACTCTCTCTCTCTCTCTCTCTCTCTCTCTCTCTCTCCACTTCTCCCTCACTTCTCCCTTTCCCGCCCCCTCACCCTCACCCTCTTCTTACCCTCGTTCCCCCACCCTCTTCCCTCCTACCCCCTCCCCCTCTCTCTCTCATTCTATACGGGTGAAAGTCGCGTTATCAGGTATGCGTTTTGTGAAGCTGCCGTTGGGGACAGCTGTATGACTGGAGGAAAAAAACAGGTATCTTGAGGATGGATTAGGTCGGATGTGGATTTTTGTTGAAAAAACTGCGATTAAAACAAATATTTATTTATTTGTCATAGGATTGTAACCTGGATTGTTTTAAAATGTTTTAAAATGTTACAATCTTCATTTCTAAAGATTAATAATAATAATAATAATAATAATAATTAGGCTTTTATATAGCGCTACAAACCCTCAGGTATCTGAGCGCTGCTTATTATTACCCACGGTGTGTGGTGCTCATTTATCGACCTCGGAAGGATGAAAGGCTGAGTTTGGCCCCGCCGGGATTCGAACCTGCGTTAACAGGCTCTGCACGGGTGTCAAAGCGGGCGCTCTACTCGCTGTGCCACTATCTATTGTAGTCATAATAAGAACCGTATTTTGTTTTACTGAGTAAAGCACATTATCAACGCCTAGAATAAACATACATTTCTTTCTGAAGGTTGATATTACAGGATTCACAGTCTACACTCCTATCATACTCTTTCAAAATACATTTCTGAGAAACGGAAGAAGGGAGCAGATAACACTAGTGGCAGTTTCAGCCTGCTTTGCCCAAAATCAAAAAGAATTTTGGGAATAAGAGAATGACCATAGATCTTTATATCAGGCAAATATGCCTGTGATAAAAGAGTTGCATGCTTAAATCACTAATGATGTAATACGCACTAGGCTTGGTGCTCCTTTCTAGGGTCTGCAAACTGCCCCAAATATAAAGTGGAGAGTTTCTGGGTGGGTTTCACTTGCAATATTCTTGCCAGATTTGCAGAAGACCAAACCCCAATGTGAGTTTTATAGTGTGGTTCCAGGCCTGCTGCCACTTGCAGGGCCCGACACGCAACAGGGGAGTTTGACTAACCAATCAGAGGCCCTGAGCTATTCTAAAATGTGTTCCAGGGCATTCAAAGGGTCGAGCTTGCATCCTGCTCCTTTGTTTGTTTGGCAGTCGAGAGGATTGGACAGGATCTGCTCACAAATTGGTGATTTTGGAGGAGATTTGGAGTGCTGTTAGCAAGTTTAGGACTTAATGATGGATTTGGAGAAGTTTGTATCTGTTTGTGGTGTTTTGAGTATTTCTTGGTCTCTATTTGATCCCCTTTTGTCTGTGTGTGTTTTTAGGCTACCTCTCTAATCTTACCTTTTACCTTCACTCTATTTAAAATAAATAAAACGCTTCCTCTTGTACTTTGCCTTTGTGCCACCCCCAAAATAAAAATAAAATAAAAAAAGTTTCTTGACACCTTTCCTTTGCTGTGTTTGTGGAGAAACCTTTGTATGTGAACCTGATTAGTCTTCCAGTGAGGTGCTCGCTCACGTACCTATTGTTTGTGTGTTTCAAGAACTCTTTCCCAGCATGTACGTCTTGCTAGAATTCCTTTGTCACTTGTTTTGTACAATGAGACCTTAGGCAACATGCCTGCTTGTTTGGAAGAAGTGGCGCAGAGCGATGTGGAGATGGACTACTCCTCAACCTCAGTGTCAGAGATGGAAGCAGAGCAGAAACCTGAGGAGGATGGACATAGGATGAGATGACGCATGAGGTGGAGAAGAAGGTGGTTGAGAAGGGGGAGACAGCTGTTGGGGTGGGGGATGGTGGTTACGGGGGGGGGGGTGGATGAGGAGGTCAAGGCAGTGGTGGTGGAGGCGCAGACACGCTGTTAGAGGGAGGCCGTGCTTTAGGAGGAGGAGACAGATTGTGGTTAGGGAGGCTATGGCTACCTATTCAGAGCAGGTTGTGGTGCCTGCATAGTCAATAAGTCAGCAAGTTGGTGGGCAGGAGGAGGTACCCCAAGAGCAGCAGGGATGGTGGCGCTGCAGGAGACCTATGATCACCAGGCAGAGGAACCAGGGATGGTACCCCAGCAAATGGCTCAGTGTGTCGAGACCGGGGCCACTGCACCATTGCCTGACTGTGCATAGAAGGCTAGTTGGGTTTAGGCTTTCTGTGAGATGGTGAAGACATCCATACCCATGACATCACTACCCAGTGTTACTGTAAGGCAATGTAATATGCAAACTCAGCCGGAATTCAGTTCATCTGGGAAACGCAAGCAAGAGGGCTTTGGGCACCTCCTTGAGACACAAGCACTTTATTCTATGGCACAATGATGTGTTCAAGGAGCCCAGTTGCACCAATGACTAGCAGGTCCACTTTAGCACCACTAGCAGCACACCCTCCCGTTAGTGGTAGAATTGTGGGTGTGGTGCCATTTGGGCAGAACAAGTTAGACAGAGTGATGGTAAATGCAGGTATATACTGCTTACATTGCCTTACCTGTGACAGCTGGTTCAAGCTAGATGACCATACACTCTTTTGTGTGACTGGGCAAGAGGGTAATAAAAGGGAGTACATGGTACACAGGGGGTGGTGCAGAAAAAATACATGAGTGTCTCCGCTGGTTGTTAGAGCTAAGAAATCTGAGGAAAACCTTCCAGTTTGTGAGTTTATTACTGGGACCCAGAGAGTGGCTCCACTGATAGAACAAATATAAAAAAAGAACAAACAAATATAAAAAAAAGAACAACATAATTTGTAGGTGATTGGAAAACAAAAAATGTACTTTTGCAATGCCCTTAACCTGTACTCTCAGAGTGGAAGACACCACAGCCTTTCCCAAAACTGCTCCATCCACGCGAATGTAGCTGGCTCGCATGAAAACCTTAATCATCTGGGGAGTAATTTCTGGGGTCTTCCAGGTAAAGGGACTGGTACTTTCTGCCTCGCAGTCTTCTACAGCAAGATGTTCATTCATATTTTTGAAAGTAAGCTGTCGCACTTGTGTGTCATTGGGACGTCTCCTATGGTCTGAGACAATTGCCGCAGCAGTGTTAAACGCCTATCCCCACTGCACACTAGCCAGTGGGAAGCTTAGGATTTCCATAGCTAATTGAAAAGTTCAGAAGGCCTCACTGACTGCTTGCCAGGCCAGACTTGCAGTGGATCATCATCACCACAATGCAGGTATCGGGAACATAGGCATCAATCATCGGGTCTGCAGTGGGCCTGCTGAATTCTCGCGTGGGACCCGATGCATATAGCAAGCCAAGCAGGGAGAGTCCCACAGCCTCTTCTGGATTTTCCATTCACTGAAAGTGTGCCTTGGTGTGGTCTGAACGGTTGTATACTAATTGACCTTTTCACAAGTGACATCCGGAGAATTGACCTAGGGAGAATTGACCTAATTTAGAAGGTCAATTAGGACATATATGCGGGGGGGAAACCCTCCGCAACACACACACAATCCAAAACCCCCACAACCCACCACCCAATCCCCTTATAGTATTTATAAACCAAAACCAACCCAATACATATATAAAATAACTAAAATAATATAAAGGTCAATTGTGCAGAAGGTCAATTAGGACCACTATAATTAGGTAAATTGTGCAAAAGGTCAATTATAAAAGGTCAATTTGGGTAATACCGTCTGAACTAGTGTGAAAAGGTGAAGAGAATCCATGCCCACTGTTAGATGAACGTCTTTGCAGTGGTGGAGCACCACAAGGCACTTAAACATCTCTCTAGTGCATCCTTAGGCATGACTAGCACATCTGTTGACTTTAAACCATGGGTCAAGAAAAGATGCTGTGAGATCCCTGATTTTGCATAGCCATATATTTCATGTTCATATATTGGGTTTGATTGTTCGAATTCAAACATACACACCAGTGTCAGCACCATGCTGAGTGATGTAGCGTACATGCTGACCCACTGTATGGCCTATTCAATGGCTGCAGCAAAGAGAAAACATTGTCCAACAGTTGTCCCTGTGTTGTTGATAAGAAGGCACCATCCAGATGGAGTATTCCGTTACTTTCTTGCACAGTTGTCACAAACACTCCAGCAAAGGGTTGAATTTCAGTGAGTCAGCGTTGCAGTTTCTGATGGTGCTGAGGGAGCTGGTGGTGCGACTGCAGCTTTTGGAACATGTTCCGATCGCTGTCGATGTGACTAAAGTGGATGCAGATATTTTAGGCCACCCTTACCATCTCATTTAGTGGTAGGTGCTGTATTACAAAGTGGGTCATATAAAGTGAAGGACATGAGCAAAACCGAACACGTGCACGGTTTTGCCCACCCTCGGGGCAGCTGCAATATTAGATCCATTGTCAGCTTCCACAAAGCGCACTTGTGAACCATGAGAAGCGAGCCAAGGTGCTACAACCTCCTGGACTTCTCTCAGAGATTAACTCCCTTTTGGACCTGCTGTCAAACCCTTTCATACACATTGTGGCCTGCTGGCATATGGCATTTGGCAGCTGCAATCAATGACTATTCTGAGCAGAGTTATGGGGGAAGTTGGCCTAGATTCTAGTGCTGGCCATGACATCTATGCCCATGTACTAGGTGGACTTTCTTCCCCTCCCCAGAGACATTCCAACTGCTTCCACATCACAGTTGTAGAGTCATGGTACTGAAGTTCGAGTAAAGCAGTCCTGACTCACAACTTCCCAGCAGGAAATCAACAAGACCAAGGAAACATCTGGATCCAGTTTTCTACAAAGGAATAGGGCAGTAAATCTATAGTCAACATTACGTCAAGGGTGTCCTTCAAGAGACCCAGCTAGTCATGTCATTTGTGATATTGTGTGACATGCTCAAAAGCCTCACCAATGGTAGGCTGGCACATTGAGGGGGAAATACATTGGGGGTTATTCCGAGTCGGGCGGTAGGGGATACCGGGCACCGGTAACGAGACCGGTACCGGTAATCCTCTACCGCCTGATTCTGAGGTCCCCTAACGGGACCCGTAAGGGACGTGTGGTCAGACCACACGTCCCTTACGGGTCCTGTTAGGGGACCAGGCCGCTAATTACGGGTCTGCCATTAGCAGGCCCATAAATAGCGCCTTCCCCATTCCCATTGAGCCCTATGGAGGCTCAATGGGAATGGGGAATGGTTGGTGCAATGGGGACTTACCGCCAGGGTTGGACTAGACCGGTAAGTCCGCATTGCACCACACCGGACTCAGTCCCGTTATTGGAGGCAGTCATGGCGCAAATAGTGCCATGATTACCTCCAATCTCGGAATGACCCCCCCTTGACTTTGTGCTGTGGGATCTTTAGTCAAAGATGGTGTTCCAACAGGGCTTGTGAAAATGTGCAAATCAGCAAGGTTCTTTAGTGTAGCTGTGCATGATGGTGTCCCCTGGTTGCAACTGAGAGGTAGCGGGAAGCTGTCCTGTCCCCCTTTCCTTTTGCCAAGCAAGCAGATGATGGTATCTCATGTTTGCCCACGGGGATGAGGTGCCCAACTTGGCAGCCAGCTTCCCTCGCAAGACACTTATTTCTCCCATTTGGCAATTGGCAAGATGAGCGTAAAATAACTCCACATGTCTCATTTTGTGGGAGGGCTCAGATAGGCCCTTTCCTCTTGTCCTTCTTGAGGTCTGCTTGGTGTACTTTGTAGGGAATGCTGTGTGGGTGCTGCTGACGGAGGGGCTAACATCTGAATGACTGCCAATTTGTACTACCACTAGCATGTGTTTTTCCAGACTTGATTGTACACTGGTACACAGCGATGCCTGTGTACAGGGCCTGCACGTGACAATTGCATGGGTTTGCCTGCCCCCGCTTCTTCTGTCTAGTCCCCCTCACTGTGGTATCTAACATTAAAGAATAGGTGTTTGATTCTTTATCCTGGCTCAGGGGAGGCAGAATAACCGTTGTCATGTTATTCATTGTTATCTGTTTCCAAGGAAATCATGGGTGGGGATATTTGGGAATCACCTCTTCTTCCTCGTGTAAGGATTTGTCTCTATGATGTCCTAAATTCGTCCTCTTGCACCTCAGTTGGTGATGGCTCAACTGTCTCCCCCTCCTCCTGTACTCCATCCTCTGGCACCTGATGCATGTGCAAAGGTGCTGAATGCACAGGTATATCTCTTCCCAATGCACCAGATACGATTGAGACAGATGCTTTTGTTTTTTGAAGAGTAATTGATCACTTGGTAGTGATTGACCAGTGTAACACAGAGTCGCATATGATCTGGTATTCTCCAATGCAAATAGCTGCTGGTGTAGCAGGTGAAAAACATCCATCCGATACATTCCACGCCAGACCCATACCCCATCCTCTACCATCTTTGGGCACTGCAGTAGACACCTACCTAGAGATAAGTGGTGTACCGGCTACTTTTACTCCCTCAATATAGGCGAATACTCCCAAAAAATAAAAATAGGGAGTAAAGATACTCCCAACAAAAAATAGGAAACAGACATGTATGACCTTGTGCCCCTGCTTTCGCTCACACAGCTACATGGATATGCAGGGACGTCATTTCACCAAAATGCCAGGGGTAGCGGAAGTGACATCACACAACCCTTGACCCCTGATGACATCACAAGAAGTGATGTCATTTGACCCACCCCGAAGTGATATCGCGGGAAGCTATGGAACACGACCTTTGACCCGTTGACAAAACAGGGAGTGGCATCACGTAGCATTGTACACTACGAAAAATATGGTTACGATATCACTATAATGTGATGTACATTTCATACAAGAATGGATCGTCATATGTATCATTAAGATCAGTGTGTATAGGCCCATACCACTGTAAATGCAAGCAGACGTCCATGACCAAATGATAATGATGTGTTATTATATAGCACTTACGGTTAAGCGCTTTATATAAAAGAATATACACCCAATATCACCCAACCTGTGTTGGTACTCATTTATCAACCTCAGAAGGATGAAAGGCTGAGTTGAGGCATTTAAGAACAGACTAAATCAGTGACTCACCCCCTGAAGTGTGCCTGAAATAAACCTTTAATGAGTCTAGCAATTATTGTATAGAGTTCCAGAAAGACACATTATTTGGTATTCCTATTCTTTCTTATTTAGGGGAAGTGCTGAAAGTGTTAGATTTATGTCACTCCTGTTCTTATTTTTCTTCTTTTTTTTTAAGGGGCCTGAACAAGAAAGCCAGCCACTGCAGAAGTAAAAAGCCACATGGTGCTGGCCACAGCCCAAGAGGCTGCATTACAAAAAAGGTTGCAAGGTTACCAGAGGTCGCAAGGGAGACCACAGAGGTTGCAAGGGAGACCTCAGAGGTCGCAGTTGCGACCTCTGGCGACTCCCAAATGACATCCCTGTGGATAAGCTTGGACCAGTAGTGCACGTAGTGCCACAAGAAGAAACTACGGTTATAACTGTATGATCGGAAGAAGTAAACATGCATCTTTTAATGTGTATGAATAACTAAGTGCAAAGAAATAATTATTACAAAATCAATTCTGTTTTGCAGTTAGAACATATTTTTACTCGCTTATAAAATACTACCATTGGGAATTGAACTTACATATTTACTCCCTAAAAATCATTTTACTCCCAACTTTAATATTAGGGAATAAAATACTCCCACTTCCAAATCTTATCTGGAGCACTGATAGACATGTCATTTTATTCCCCATTTCCCTTCAATAAATGCATGTGGAGGTCTCAGTGCTATGGCCTTCTCCTTAGATTACTAAATGTATGTGGGATTGTCAATGATTTGGCCTTCTCCTATGCCCCAGTAAATGCACATGGGGTTCTCAGTGCTTTGCCCTTCTCCTGTGCCCCAGTAAATGCATATGGGGTTCTCAGTGCTTTGCCCTTCTCCTATGCCCCAGTAAATGCACATGGGGTTCTCAGTGCTTTGGCCTTCTCCTATGCCCCAGTAAATGCACATCGGGTCCTCAGTGCGTGTCCTTTATCCCAGCCAACTAAATGCAGGTGGGATTGTCAGTGCTTTGGCATTCTCCTATGCCCCAGTAAATGCCCATGGGATTCTCAGTGCTTTGTCCTTTATCCCAGCCAACTAAATGCAGGTGGGATTGTCAGTGCTTTGGCATTCTCCAATGCCCCAGTAAATGCACATGGGGTCCTCAGTGCTTGTCCTTTATCCCAGCCAACTAAATGCAGGTGGGATTGTCAGTGCTTTGGCATTCTCCTATGCCCCAGTAAATGCCCATGGGGTTCTCAGTGCTCGGTCCTTTATCCCAGCCAACTAAATACAGGTGGGATTGTCAGTGCTTTGGCATTCTCCTATGCCCCAGTAAATGCCCATGGGGTTCTCAGTGTTTTGTCCTTTATCCCAGCCAACTAAATACAGGTGGGATTGTCAGTACTTTGGCATTCTCCTATGCCCCAGTAAATGCCCATGGGGTTCGCAGTGCTTTGTCCTTTATCCCAGCCAACTAAATACAGGTGGGATTGTCAGTGCTTTGGCATTCGCCTATGCCCCAGTAAATGCACATGGGGTCCTCAGTGCTTGTCCTATATCCCAGCCAACTAAATACAGGTGGGATTGTCAGTGCTTTGGCCTTCTCATATGCCCCATTAAATGCCCATGGGGTTCTCAGTGCTCTGTCCTTTATCCCAGCCAACTAAATACAGGTGGGATTGTCAGTGCTTTGGCATTCTCCTATGCCCCAGTAAATGCACATGGGGTTCTCAGTGCTTTGGCCTTCTCCTTCATGTAAATGCACATTGGGTTCTCAGTGATATGTCCTTCTCCTTGACCTGCCAAATGCACGTAGGGTACTCAGTGCTTTGACAACTAATTTGTGGAGTGGGGGCCTCCACAAGTAGTATGCAGGGTAAGCCCTGGCATGTACATACTAACACAAAAAAAGGGTGGCAAACACCTAAAGCAATTACAGTGCAATTCATACAGCATTCATTCAGTGGTGAGAGAGTGGTCTGCGACCCAGGTGGTATACTGGTGACTTCTGGTAGAATGAGAGACCTACCAAAGACACAAAGAGCAGCTAACTATACCTGTCTCTTGGTAACTACTCCTAGCCTATCTAATAGTGGATAGAATAAGAATATAGTATGTTGTATCTAAGTTAATCAGGACAAACACTCTTATCTCATTATGTATACCAATGAGTCACCTCTTACTTCTTATGCCTCGAACTTTGAAACTTAAATATAAAATACTAGAATGACACAGAAAACTATCTTTGGCAAATCATTTTTTATTGACCTATAGTCTGGGTTCTCCTATCATCATGTTAGATTAAAACAACTTTGAAGACCTAATTGATCAATAGTGGAGATGATCCATCAACAGTCCACTGAGATCCATTGTGAACTGTATATGTAGGCAAGTTTTCGCGCCTTGAAACACTTGTGTATAGGCGTGTTACAAATGCCTTATCATATCATATCAAATGCCCTCACTACAGTTGTTATGCCTACGGGTTTCAGTGGTTTTGTATTGCTTGGACCCACTTTCTTCGGGACAGGCTTCACATTAAAATCGTGATATACTCAGTTACTTAGTACTGAGGCTTCTTACCACACATCTGTTGTATAACGACAGTGAGTTACTTCTGGGGCCATGACTCTTATTTTGGCTCCAAGTGGTTCCAGAATATCACTTTCAGCTGTGGATCATCTTCTATTTGTCCAATCTCATGTTCTGTCTCTGGAAAAACCAGGGCAGCCCTTCAGTGCCCTGTGCTTTCTTTCCCCCACGCATGAATTCCATAGTCCTCATTAAGCCATTAAACCCAGGCTTTAACCAGTCAGTTAGTGGGTCTCTAGACCTAGCCGTGGTCCAATTAAATTAAAACCTATAAACACAATCCATGTGCAGCAATCACTAAACTTAGTATTTCCCCGGCGCTCTCCCATTTGCAAACCAACCAAGGCCGATCCTGCTTAACTTCACAGATGGCAGGCAAATGATTAGTAGCATTCAGGGTGCCGAGATGAACCACTGATTGTATTTGGCTTTACAACCTGGATGGGCTCCAGCCTGCCACTTGTGAAGCTAAGCAGGATCAGCTTTAGTTGGTTTGCTGATGGGAGAAGTTGGTGTGAGATATGCACTGGCCTTGTGGGAAGGGCGTAAGTTTATAATGTTGTCAGCTTGAGAGGTAGGTCTTATGATTTACTTCCGCAGGGGCACTTGAGCTTAAGGTGATGGATAAAGATATAAGAGATAAGATTAGCACAAGATGGCAGTTTTCCAATGCGTGAGTTTTTCACATGTGTGAATGTGACAAAATCTAAGGTAAGATGCGTTAGAATATTTTTAAGATCAATCCATATATGCTAAAATATGCATGGCTTATCCATTGGGCAATAAAATCCCTGAGTGAACTTCCCCTTTAAAAAATAGGTTATAGCTGATGGGCGCAATTGGAACATGTGATCCCTTAGGCTCTATTCGCCATCCGAAGGTCTCCTCTAGCTTCCTTAGGGTTCTCTCCTTTTGAACTTCTCTATGGACGCAATCTGGGAGGCATCTTAGATATGCTTTGGGAAAACTGGGAATGTAGGGAAGAAGTGGCCCTCCCCATGTTGCAAACATTGCAATTGCTGAGGGCGGCTGCCCCCTCGCTGCCCCCTGTTGCCCAGTGAGCCCCCAGCCTCCTGCTGCGCCCTATTATCCACCCCTGCGGCACCAAAAGCTGCCTCCACCACTGATGGCTCTTGTAATCAGTGATCAAAGTGTACAAAAAGAAATTGTGGAACTATGTTCCCTGCTGGCCTACACCCACTCCCCACAAACCCCATCACCACCACGCCCCCTCCCACACACACTACAAACCCCCAACACATGCACCTGCTGTTTAAGGGAACGTTCAGTATAGTGCACTGAAAGTGCAAGTTTCAACTTATTCCTACACTTTAATTTTAAAATGAAACCAATCCGGAACGGTTTTTAAAAAAAATAAAAGTATAAGAACAGTAAACTTAATTTAAAAAAGTAGAGGAGCACCGCTTCCAACTACTCCCGCTCACTTCGACCACTGGTTGTAACAAAGCTAGTAAATAAGCATCGAGGACGAGCCCAGCAAAGCCAGAAGACTCAGTGGATCAGCGGGCTGTTCATCACTCCTTTTTTGTCAGCCAAAAGGCACAGGTTCTTTTGACCACATTGGAACACAAGATGCATTTGAAATGGTATGGGCCATATGAAATATTGAAAAGACCGGACCATACAATTATCGGGTAGCTCAACCTGATCGGAAAGGAAAAACCCAGGTATGTCATATAAACATCCTGAAGGAGTGGAGGGTAGATCCAGTAGAAACCTCTCCAGTTCTGATGGCCACGTTGCTAACGGAGGGGGCACCAGAAAACAAATTAATCTCCCCTTATTTAATATCTCAACTATTATAAGACATCCAGCATTTGTTAGACCAATTTCCAGATGTCTTTAAAAGTGAGCCCGGGAGAGGTCGTGATTTATGCATTGCATTTGCACGCATGAAAATGGTTCATTTGAATCCCTATAGGATCCCTGAGATGAGGAAGGAGGTAATCCTTTGGGAAGTAGAGAAAATGTTGGAGGCAGATATAATAGAGCCATCAGCAAGTCTGCGATCCTCACCAATAGTGCTAGTTGCTAAACCAGATCAGCCGTGGAGGTTCTGTATAAACTTTAGAAAGCTGAATTCTATCTCCCAGTTTGACAATTATCCCATGCTTAGGATTTACAATCTAATTAACAAACTGGAACCAGCTATCTATATCACCACAATTGATCTGACAAAGAGGTATTGGCAGGTTCCATTGAACCCCCCTGACAAAGAAAAAACGGCTTTCTCCACTGAGGCAGAGTCCCAGGAAGTCAGATGGGAAGACTGCAATACCGGGAAGATGGTGCAGGAAACCGGTGGAGCCCCAGCAACCTCCGTGGGTGAAGCAGGAATAGAGGAGAATGGCCCCTGACTCGGAGTGGTGGTGAGTGACAAGGAGGAGCGAGATTCCAGACCCAGGGCAGTGGTAAGGACATGACAGAGTCCCCCCAATGGCCCATGACCTTGTGGGCTCTGAGATGGATATTTTTAGGGACACCCATGGGTTTCCCCAGCGACTTGTATCTACCATTATAAGTTGCAGAGCTTTGCAGAGGTTGGCAGTCTCTGCAGTCGACCCTGAGAAGCCCTGAGAGAGCAGCAGCAGCAGCAGTCTTTCTGCAATGTTTTGTTGGAGGAGGAGGAGCATACCTTCAAAGAGAGCCCCGCAACACAAAGCGTTCGCGGAGCTTTGCAGAGGTTGGCAGACTCTCCAGTCTGAGTCAGGTGGTGTCTGGCAAAGACGGAAAACATGCAAAGAGAGGCTGCCTTGGATGGGCCTTGCAGAGTGACCCAGAGGAAACCTTTGGCGCTTCTGCCCCGTGTGGGCATGGGGGTGAATCCACCACAACATCCAAGACCTCAGAGGAGCTGTCAGCATTCGCAGAAACATCTGTGAGAAACATGAGCAATCAAGCGCGGCTTTCCCCTGAGATAATTGTGTCTCCCAACATGACAATCTGGTGAAACAAGGACCGATAGTCACTTGTTAATGAGACCACTTGCCTGTTTTATATTTGTGTGAAGATTGGAACAGGCAGTGCCTCTTACATTGACAATTTAAACCTACCCCATTACATTAAGGAACCTGCCCCTTCAAACATTCATAACAGTAGCAACATCAGTAGTAAGGACTACTTTGACGCTCTTAATGCCAGGCCGTGTGTGTCTAGAACATTTTTGAAGGCAACATGAACACATTTGCTCGTGCCAACCTAGCCCCGATAGCACGGGACACCCCAAACATTGCAAGTGGCTTACACGCTAACCTTCTATCATTGCCTATAGCCAGTATGGAGCCTCCCACCAGTCTCGCTATTCTCCCATCATGTTCTGAGAACATGCCCTTACAGAACACAGCCCAAGACACGGGGAGAAGGCGCAATTCACCCCACGCATAACGAAAGTAGGCCCTCACTGAAATACCCTTCCACAGTCTATCTTTTCAACTCATCAAATAGAGCCACTAATACTTTAGACCTTGGCTCTGGCTTGGATGGGAGCAATCGTCCGGAGGCTACAGTCTCCCCTGAAAGACTCTCCTTGCAGAAGTCTATAGTGGGGCAGTAATTGACTAGAGAGCATGTTCAATCTCTGCCTCCTGCCTCCCTCAGAAGATACAAAATTATAAGATAAGAAAGGACACATTTGAAACTGCACTTTGAATTCTCCTGGAAATACAGCTGGTACAAAGAATAGTTATTTTGCACTACACAAGTAGGGAACAGATAAGGCATTAGCTTACACAATTAGTGTGTTTTAAAATAGAATAGATTAGGTGACAGCAAGGGGTGTACACAAGATAGGGACTCACTACACAAGTAGGGCAGAAAATTGTAGGTAGATAAAGTTGCTACTACCCATGGGAAGGGAAATAATGTGACATGCATGCCCCATGAAATCAGTAGATAGCAAAGAAAATGTGTCCTGCAGAAGACAAAAACGTGACAAGTAGTTGCCATTTTAAACTGCACAAGCACAGCAGAGAAGAAAGTCTGTAGCTTTAAGAGGCCTCGCAGCTAAGCACACTATTTGAAACAAATACATTTAATTCAGGAGAAATGCTGCAGTGGCTGGACATAGCTGCCTCAAAGGAATGTCAAAGCAGAGAACACCGGAGAGAAAGTTTACATAACGGAACACAATACCAGTGTGAGCGTTCAACCATTAAGATAAATCAGTTATGACAACACAGCAGACGAGGACATTTAATTTATTTATTTATTCATTTAATATGCATATAACAATTACAGTTTTACATATAAAGCACATAAAATCACAACATTTTCTCAGAAAGTACTGTACGTCACACGTCTTTGTCAATCACAGGTTAAAATATCACTATAAAAACATTAGTACACCATTTGGTAGTTCTGTTAAAATCTCTAAAATCTTCACATAAAACGTCATCAGGTAAAAAATTAAATTCATATCATTTCCGGCCATAAGACTCAACGACATTTCGGACATATTGCACTTGTATGTATTGTTATTATATTTCATTAAGTATTTCCTACGTATTTCATCAAGGCTTTCACATTCACATATTATGTGATGGGCTGTTTCCAACGTGTTTATCCCACATAGTCTACAATATCTAGCCTCCTTATGAATACCATTTTTTGCACCTAGTATTACTAATATGTTACAGATATTGAATTTAAACTTTAAATACCAACGAAGCGTGTTTCACTCTGGAAATGCATACTGATAAGTGGGTTTGCCTTCCCTGGACATCAGATGATTTAAGAATGAGCCACTTTTTGTTTTTTCTCCCAGGTTTACTGTCATCTGTCCATAGTCTAGTTCACAGATTAATCTTTTAAATTTCTGCTTAGTCTGCGCAATAGAGAACAGCAACCAACCATCATTATCATTTTGTGTCCACTTATCATAGACCTTTCTCCACCTATTTATGGTAACAAAATTCGTTTTGGTGATTGAACTATCATATTGTTCCATAACCTTTATCACAAATCTGCCATTGGTAAGTCGGTTCAATTTCGCATATAGCGTAGCCACCATTAGTTCAATAGACGAGGACATTTCATAAGTAGTTGACAGGTTAATGTCTCACTAATTGGCGAGGTGTGACAGAGAAGCAAGTGGGGCTACAATAACAAAATAATTGCAGCGATGAAATATCAACATGGTGGAAGTAGCATGACTCATAACAATAGTTATTCATAATGTGTCAAGAACAGAATGGCGCGTTTAGTGTTGGAAGGCCGGAAAACTGGGATTTGGGCAAGGACAAGGTCCTTGAAATTCAGAAACATCATGTTGGAGATAACATGGCCGTTTTATTTAAGAACAAAGGCGATACGCTTGTCCGCTCCTCCCATCTACATACACATGTCATCATGCTGCCAGTTCACAGAGAGTGTGACCGCATGTTAACCGATAAGCATATGTCCTTTTCGCTGCAGAAGTAATTTAGAGCCTATCAATAATATTCAAGCATGATGAGGTCGTACATTTTTATGGGATGTTTTATGAGTGGGACCTTAGATAGAGTTACCCAATCAGAAGAGTAGGACATATAGATACTATATGTAGCTTAGCAATTAGGACCAAAAGCAGTAGAGATAGGTTTTCATAGCTCAGTGATTATGATGACATAAGGATGACTCATTTGCGTTATATAAACTGTTTTTTCTGTTTAAACATGGAACAATTTGAGAGAGAGAGAGATTTACTGTTGATCTTGTTTTCTCCCCAGTTTTTGCATACTTCCAAAAAAAGCTGTGTTACTTTGCATTTGTCATACCACCATTCACTTTGTGTTGTCTCTTTATTGGAAAATATCAGGTAGAGGGCTGTACTGTTTTTGGACCTCTGTTTTCATCTGGTAGCAGAGTACGGTTTGGATTTTTTGTGGACTTTGGGGGGCCCCCCACCAACCCCCCTTTTTGGACAGCGGATCAGGCAGGAGAGCAATATTCTTTGCGCACAACTTAACAGGACATCAGGAGCTGGCTTTGGAGTGGAATCCTGCCTGGCCTTCCACCGCTTGCTGGAAGCAAAGGAGGTGCTGGCAGATTGAGGGGACACAAATGCCCAGAATCCTCAAAGATCCACAGATGTAGGTTAGTATGCTATGTGCATGGTAACGTTTGGGGGGTTGGGAAATTTATTGTATGATATTTAAGAAACAGTGAGGTTGATAAAAGATATCCCTTGACAAGGTCTTGAAAGGCTGTGCAGTAGGGCCCCTGAGGGCCCAACCTTCTTTCGAGGGTAGAGTAAAAGAGATAGAGCGATAAGGATACCCCAGGGTAAAAGAGAAAACGGAAGACTGCTGTATTTTATTGTGTTGTATTGTGTTTTAACCGATGAAATTGTTAATTGCCAGCATTGTGTTGTGTTATAAGGTAGGTCCTGTAGAGGTGTTTTTCCTTGTGTGTTGTGAGTGTAGCAGATAGTATTGTTTGATAGAGGTTGATGTGGTAAGTATGAACGTTTAAATTGTGAGCAGATTTTGTTGTTGTGACCGAGAGGTAGGATTTGGACATTGTGGTGTGGCCGCAGACAATGAAAACTGATTTAATGGTGGTGTATATTTGGAGTGGGGAGGAGGTGTGAGTAAGGGAAAAGTGTGAGAGAATTGTGAATAATATTTTTGTTCTGATTATTGGTAAGCTGAAACATTATTTTTTTTATAGTTTATTCTGTGTAAGTGCCAAGCTGCGCACTGCTTAAAAGTTGTCACCTTGTCAGATACCTCAAATAATTCAACTTTGTAAAGCGTTCCCTAAATATAGAGTGGGTGAAAAGGACTGCTGGAAAGATGTACATGTCATGGCCACAAGAAGGCACTCACTCGAAAGATGTACTCAACATATGTGCACATACGTACATGCCATACACAAGGACAGGAAGCTTAAGAACAGGCTAGGTACTTTAGAACTCTGGAAGGAATTTGAGGAAGAGACAGAGGGGCTTAAGAAGGAATAGATGCTTAATGTGTGAGGGGGGAGCACGAGCAGCCCACAGCGCCACCACCTCCTCCCTCTGAGGAGAGTGCTCATACACAGCCAACAGCACGCCATCACCAGCTGAGGCAGGCGCCTACATACAATCCACAGTACCGCCTCAGTATGAGGAGAGCACACCAGCCCGACCATCCCAGGAATATACCTGCTACAAGCAGCAGCTGTAGGGTATAGTAATCCCAGATATGAATCCCCTGATGTGGACAGTGATGATAGTAGGAGGATGGTAAAATTGGTAAAAGGAAATGTGCCATTAGTGCCAATGGAGAATGAAGCATGGCGCAGCTCAGAGAAAGAGTTAAGGCATGAGGAAGAGTGTAGAGAGCTACATAGCTTAGAAAAGCAGCCAAGAGAAGCTAACGAAGAGCTCCTGAGAGTGAGAGGCATGCAGATAGATGGTCAAAGGGTGAGAAGCGTACCCATAGGTAATGGAGATAGTGGAGGGACAATGATGGAACCAGAGAAATGGGTAGAAGGAAAAATATTGTTGAAAGACAATGGGAAAGGCACAGAAAATAATTATGTGAAGGTAGTGGAGTATGAAGAAATGATAGAAGCAGCCAGGGAGGAATCCAGAAAGGGAGACACAGGAATAGGTAGAGCAAAATGCATGGAGGGAGAAAGAGAGGAAACAGAGAGAAGCAGCAGAGAAGATGCAGAGAGAGGAACAGGAAAGGCAAAGAAGGAAAAGGAGATGAGCCAAAAGGTGAGCAGAAATATGATACCATAGATGTGGGGAGAAGGGAGTGGGACAACAACCCCAGAGACCAGGGGCAGAGCTTTGTTGCCAGAGATGAGTGGAACATATATAAGGGAGCCTGTTAAGGGAGTGGGTTTTGATCTCATACTTGAGGATGACGAGAGTGGAAACAGATTTGATAGACATTGATGATGAAGAGAGGGGAGAGGAGGCGGCGCAAGCCCCACAGATGGATACCACAGGACCTGGCGTAAGAGAGATAGCAAACTTAAGCCTATATCCACCCCTCACATCAGTACTCCCCATAAATGAAGACCATAGATCACCATATTTCTTAAGAAACTTGCCAGAATGGCAGCTTCACTGTGTAGCTGAGACATTGAAATGGAGATCTTGTGCAGCATCACCTTTGTGCAAGAAAGGGAAAACACAATTCCCACTGGTCAACAAGGGATTAGGGCAGCCCCACTATACTCCATGCAATCAGACAGACAAAAATAACTTGATGGATAAGCTGCCATCACTCACAGCAGGGGCAGGTAGGTGGATAGCAAGCCAGAGCGAGAGACATAGCATTAGCTATAGGTGACATGAAAAGCCTATTTGCATACATATTGGGTGAGCAGGCAGAGGACGTGTCAAAGCGAGCAGGCTCTTTTGCAGTGACAGAACATAACACCACTAAATATGATGGGTCACCATTCAATAACTGTAGCGTTAACTGAGGGTGCTGTTTCCAGACCAATCTGACATGAGTACCATAATGACTAGGAAGATGGGACCTCCTGAGGACCACACTGCCTATATTCAAGACATTAAAGACCATTGTTGGACAGTGTTTGGAAACTAAAGACCATTGGGATAATAAAAACTTGTGTTTTTTCATATTTTATGTCAGGACCTGCCTGAAGAAGTACAGAGACAGTTAAAAGAGATTGTGGAGGATGAAATGAGACCATTGCCATAGACACAATTGACTATTGTCCATCACTGTAATAAATAAAAGATTAAAAAAACTAACAGTGTCCTATCTGTAGATTTATGGGTCCCTTCGGCGGATGAAAGGAGACCAGTCCATCACTGTAGGTTAAACCAAGCGAAGGATCAAAAGGAAATAGAGGAATGGCAAAAGAAAGAGGCAAAATTGATGCAGAAGAAATTATCCTAAATGTCAGTAGAAGGAACACTATTGATAAATACTGGAGACAGTAATAATGGACAGGGAGCTGTCATGCCACACCAGGGCATGGGTTGTTATTTTGCAGGAAGAAGGAAGGATATTTCTTACCCCAGAGGAGGAAGAGGAGTTGTTCACAGAGGGAGAGGATTTGGGTTTGGCACGCCACAAGGAGGGTTTGGTGGGGTACAGCCCTGCTTCGGAGGACCTGGGGGCACCGAAGCAGTATATTGGACATGTGGGAAACTAGGGAACATTTCACAAGTGTGTAGAAGTAGAGGAGCAATGCAGCAAGGTGCAATGCAGTATGGGCCAAGAGGGGGATGGCATATCCAGCACCATATGGTGCACCACAGCAAGACTATGGTTATTATGACTACACACAATATTCACCAGATCAGGCACAAGCACAGCAGGTGCAGCAACCACAAGGGCCATAGATACAGCCATAGATAGCGCCACAACAACCACAGCAGACGTTGACACAGCAACCACAGAATGCAGCGCAATCACAATAAGAAGTGACACAGTGGGATACAAACATGTTGCCACAGACACCCTGGATAGGAGGAGTGACAGTGGTTGGGGGGATCCATTTTACAGGGACAGGACTGAAAATGTATCCCCAATAGAACAGCCCACAGAATAGCTTGATGTGCCCTATTGAGGAAGGGGTGAGTTGGTGCACAGTAATAGCACTTGACGCATCACACAGACTGACCCAGCTGACATATGATGAGTTGTTTGACTACAGTGACCATGATGACGAGGTATTGTTTGAGATAAGTATACCATGTCAATTGAGAATAGAGTATACAGAGGTGCCACAACAAATAATGCTAGCTAAAAAAGTACCATCATTTATGGAAGAAGATTTGGCAAGGGTACTCGGCACACTATGGATGACCAGTCCATATGATGTGGAGTTGTGAAAAGGGATTGGAGCAGTAAAACTAAAATGAAAGAAAGGGGCAATTTTACCTCGAGTGAAACAGTATCCAATGTCCATAGTAGCAGATAAGGGTATTTATAAAACAATAAACGCGCTCATGAAGCTGGAAGCGATAGTGCCATCAGAATCTCCTTGCAACACTGCTGTATACAGAGTGGAAAATAAAAAATCTCATGGAGGGTCGTGGAGATTTATTTATTTATGTGTTTAACATTTATAAAGAGCGCAAAACTCTCAGGCATCAAGGGTTAGCAAGATTATCAAGATTGCGTGACACGCTGCATAAGGACTGGTTGTATTGCCTTCCGCTGTCTACTTTTGCTGTGCGCAATCAGCAAGGCTCAGACAATCACCTGACAGGTCGCAGGATGCATGTGCCCATTACCCCGCCCACGCACACACACACACAGACAGATCACCAAAGCACTGCGACTGTGTTAGGAAAGAAGTTACATGACTATTTGATGTCCATGGCTAAACACCTCTCTCTTTCATTTCTTGAAAGGAAAGGGAAAGGCAGGGAGGTATCGCTAAAGGCACAGAAAAAGAAGAAATAGAATGGAATACTACTGCAGTTGTCAACTTTTTTCTGTGGGTCAACGTAGCCAACATAAGACGATACAAGAGTGCTGCCTCCCTGCCCAGCTACCAGGATCCCGAGTAAGAAGAGAACGAAAACAGAACCAGGACCAGAGTCCAAGTGCATGCTGAACAAGAAATTGAACTCGAAAATGCAAGACATAGAAATAAGGTTGCACCACTTGAGGAGCATTCACACTCTACTATGCTAGTGCTATGCGGACGATACCCAGCTCATTTTCAGGCTACCCTCGGCCTCCTCCTCTCCTTCCCTCATCTCCGACTGTCTGTCTGCTATCCAGGAATGGTGTGCCGCCAACGACCTCTGCCTTAACGCCAGTAAGACTGAGATTCTACTCATCGGCACATCCACTCCCTCCTTCCCTGCAGCTCTCTGGCCGGCCTCCCTTGGCCCCCTTCCTGCCCCTACCTGCAAGGCTAAAAACCTCGGGGTCATCTTCGACTCCACACTCTCCTTCTCTCCTCATATATCTGACGTCTCTAAGAAGTCACACTACCAGCTGCACCTCCTCAGAGGTATTCTTCCCTTCCTCTCCTTCCCCCAGAAGCTCACTGTCTCCCGAGCCCTGGTTCTCTCAAGGCTGGACTACTGTAACAGCCTCTATCTTAATCTGCCTGCCTCCACTCTCCGCCCTCTGCAACTTATCCAGAACAGAACTGCGAGACTTGTCCTTGGCCTCAAGCCCAGGGACCGTATCTCTCCAGGACTGAAATCTCTTCACTGGCTCCCAGTGGCTGCGAGGATTCAAAACCCTCTGCATTGTCCACAAGGCCTTCTGGGGCCTGGGGCCTAAATACCTTCAACTCTCTCTTCCTAAATATCTTCCTTCACGAGCCCTTCGCTCATCCGTCTCCAACTCCCTCATGGTCAGCCGCTTCTCGAAGCAACGAGCTGGGGGCAGATCTCTCTCCGCAGCAGGGGCCTCCCTCTGGAACAGCCTTCCTGCCTCCCTGAAACTTGAGGAGAACCATCTCCGGTTCCGGAAGCACCTCAAAACCTTCCTCTTCGCTTCTGCCTTCTCTCTCCCTCTCCCCTGCTAAACCTGCTTAACTCCCCACTGAATTCTGCACTATACCTGCATCTGGGCCACTCTCAGCGACCTCGGTCCAGGGCCCAGCCACTCTCCACTTGCACTGCCTCCCTGGCTCCCCCTGCACTGCGGGACTGTCACTGTATCCCTACAGCCCCCTTCCCAGCTCTGCACTTACCTCGCACTTGCCACCAGCTGGCCCTTTTTATTTATTATTTATTATTTTTATTATTTATTTACGCTACTTACCTTGTACTGCACTTTCCCCCCCACCTCCTCCCCCTGCACTTTCTCCTTTTCCCCTTCCTCTGCACTTGCGCGATCTGAATGACACCTGGCCTAGTAGGATCGTTTGTCTGTCTTCCCCTTGTTTCCCTCCCTCCCTGCCTCGTCGCGCCTTGAAACACTTGTGTATAGGCGCGTTACAAATACCTTATCATATCATATCATATCATATCTCTGGAACAGTAAGAAAGAAGTTGATGCTGAGGACTTTTTGAATATATCATAAGCACAGTATTAAGGACTATTTTTCAAAAGAGCATACATCTATAACAGACTATTTTTTCTACTTTTCTATCTTAACATTTTTATTGAGACTCTTTCTATCTTCCACATTTTTATATTTTTATGTTTTTTTTATCAGCACTATTTTTATGTTTTTACATTCTTTATCAATGAACCACATAATAGTGGAAGTGATTTGAAAAAAAAAAATCAATCAAATCTTGTATTATTGTCGTTATCATTGGTTGCAAATGCTTTGAAAAAGGTATATACAGCTCGCCTCACTCCCCATTGAAAAATAATAACCTACTATTGCCCGGTACTAAGTAAACTGTACAAATGTTTCTATATCCTTATGTTCCTGATCTCTTCATAATACCCCGATCAATACGCCGCAGGACACATCTACAAACGACTGACATTATGGCTATTGCGGTCGTTCTGTTTTCCTTTGTCTTTTGTTGTTTTTATTTCTTATTTTATCTCACACTGCATTTGACTGATTATAAGATAAATGTGTCCCTGTGGCATAGTGTAAGTGAAGAGGTTAAAAACAAGTAGATTTACATTTAGAGCAGGAAATGGTATTCCGCCCAGTTGTGGAGACAGTAAGGGCTAGGAGAAGTATTGCAGATAATGAATATTACATGAGAAGGTATTTTGCCAATTCCATAAATATTGAACGAAACTCATGGCATAGGTCAATGTGGGGAGAGTGAGATCAGGGGAAAGCTGCTTTGTTTGCTCACTTATCTCCTATGCCATGACAGCCTCTCGAGGTGCATGCACATGGTCGCTGGGTTCCCACGACCTCTCCTGAGGTCCGTACCCCTTCCAATCAATTAGGTAGAACAGTTTTGACCTAAACATTTTTGAGTCTAAAATGTTCTTCACTTCGAATTCGGGCTCCCCATCTATTAGAATAGGTTCTGGAGGTTTGAGTAGTCGGGTTCCGGGTACCACTGGTTTCAGAAGTGACACATGAAAAACAGGGTGATTTCGCATACTAGCTGGTAAATCAAGTTTAACAGCCACTGGGTTAATTATTGCCGTAATAGAATAAGGTCCCAGATATTTTGGGTTAAAAGTTCGAGGCCCTTTGAGTGGTAAATGTCTGGTAGCTAACCACACTGGATCCCCAATCTGATACGGAGGTGCTTCACTCCGATGTAGATCAGCATTCTCCTTGTATTTTCTCTTGGCTTGTTGTAAATGCATAGTTGCCTCTTTGAAGGCTTGAGTAATTGTAGAATGCAGATGTTCTACTGCAGGCATTCCGAGGTTCTGAGGTGAGTCAAGGTTTGAGGTTCGAGGGTGATGCCCAAACAAAGTATAAAAAGGACTGTGGCCAGTTCCAGAGTGTACCGAATTATTATATGCGTATTCGGCTATCCAAAGAATGTCTTTCCAGTTGCTTTCAGATTGCTGTAACATACACCGTAAGTATTGCTCAAGGGTCTGATTTGTCCTCTCGGTCTGACCATCGGTCTGAGGGTGGTGACTGGTCGATAATCTTACGTCGATCTGCGCCATTTGACAACATTTGCGCCAGAAGTGGGAAATGAATTGGCTTCCCCGGTCAGAGATTAGTATAGATGGGAATCCATGTAGCCGAACAATATTTTCGAGGAATTCTTTGGCTAGGACAAAAGCTGAAGGTAAACCTTTCAAAGGAATAAAGTGGGCCATTTTGGAAAACAAATCCACAATTACTAGAATAGTATTGTACCCCAAACAAGGAGGCAGGTCCATAATAAAGTCCATTGATAGGGTGTGCCAGGGTGCTGGCGGTATGTCTAGAGGTTGAAGGAGACCGGCTGGTCCTTTCTTTTGACTTTTATTTTGGGCGCAAACACCACAGGACATCACAAAAGATTTAACATCTTTTCGCCAAGAGGGCCACCAAAAGTGTCGTTTCACCTTTTCCTCTGTCTTGGCAATACCGGGGTGTCCCTCTATTAATGCATCATGATAACCGGAAATAACTAGTTCGTGTAATTCCTTATGTGGCAGGAATAAGCGTCCTTGGAAATAAGGTAAACCATTATCTATAGTAAAGTCTGATCCCTTTTGTATCCAATCCTGTAAGGTTGTAGGGTCCAAGAGTTGTTTCACTCTGGCTTGAATGTCTTCAAGTATCTGTAAAAAAGTCATGCCTAGAATCCTCTGTTCGGGAATTATTGGTACTGGCTCTGAGTTTGTATCAGATTCTACCAGTCTAATTCGGGATAAGGCATCTGCTTTGCCATTCTTGCAGCCAGGTCGATAGGTAATCACGAAATCAAATTCAGCGAAAAACAAAGCCCATCGGAGCTGCCGTGATGACTGAGCCTTGGCGGTTTTCAAAAACTGTAAATTCCGGTGATCAGTGATCACTGTGATGGTATGTCGAGCACCAAGCAGATAATGCCGCCAGGCTTTAAAAGCGGACTTAATGGCTAACAGTTCTTTGTCCATGATTGCATAATTAACCTCGGGTGCCGAGAATTTTCTGGACTAAAATGCTACGGGATGCAGTTGGTTGGTTTCGGGATCTCTTTGGGACAGGACAGCTCCCATGGCTAGGCTGGATGCGTCAGTCTCGACGACATAAGGGAGATCTGGACGCGAGTGTTTCAATATAGGTGCGGAGGTAAACTTAGCTTTTAAATCCTGAAAGGCCTGCTCGGCTTCTTCAGACCATTCAAAACGTTTATTTTTCCTCAAGAGTGCAGTAATGGGTTGTACCACGCGTGAAAATTCCGGGATAAACCTGCGATAGAAATTGGCAAAGCCGAGCATGCTTTGAACCCCTTTTACAGAGCTAGGTGATGGCCATTTGAGGATGGCATCCACTTTTCTTGAGTCCATTCGGACTCCTTTGGGTGTCAGGATGAAACCTAGAAACTCGACTTCTGTGGTATGGAAAACACATTTCTCCAATTTAGCAAATAGTTTGTGTTGGCGCAGTTTTTCAAGTACTGCCCTGACGTGTTTTCTGTGATCAGATTCCGAAGAGGAGTACACCAGAATGTCATCGATATATACGACAACACAAACATCGATGAGTTCCCGAAGGACATCATTCATGAAGTATTGGAAGGCAGCCGGCGCGTTACACAATCCGAAAGGCATTACCTGGTACTCGAATAATCCGTATTTAGTACGGAAGGCAGTTTTCCATTCGTCGCCTTCTTTAACTCGTACCAGATGATAAGCCCCCCGGAGATCTAACTTGGTGTATATGCAAGCGTCCTTCACCTGGTCAAGGAGTTCAGGGATCAGAGGCAGAGGATAACGGTTTTTAACCGTTATCTGGTTCAATGCGCAGTAATCGATACAAGTTCTAAGGTCGCCTTCTTTTTTGGGCACGAAGAACAAAGCCGAGGATGCCGGGGACTTTGACGGGCGAATAAAACCATTAGCTAGGTATTGATCCAAAAATTGTCTCAAATGCAGATTCTCAGGTTCGGTAAGGGCATAAATCCTGCTACAAGGGGGTTGTGCACCGGGCACCAGATCGATTTGGCAATCGTACGATCTGTGAGGAGGTAACGTGTTGGCCTGTTCCTTTTGGAAGACGTCCTGAAAGTCTTGGTATTCCGGAGGTAGTTGCATGGAGGCAGAGGTTACAGATGCTAGATTAATCTTCAGGTTTTCTGGGTAGCAGGTTTGTGTACAATCCGGGAAGGTTATTCTCTTAGCTCGCCAATCAATTCGAGGATTATGTGTCTCTAACCAAGGGATTCCAAGAATAACCTGAAACTGTGGAGCCTTGATTACATCAAACACAACACCCTCCCGATGGCCGTCGGGACCAATAAGAGTCACCTCAGTAGTGGAATGTGTTACCGGTCCAGAGGCAATTTCAGTTCCATCGACTGTGGTGATGACATCTTTGCTGGTTTTAGGACGGAGAGGGAGGTTAATCCTAGAGACCAATTCACGATCCACATAGTTTCCAATAGCCCCACTATCGATGTATGCCTTTATTGCATGCAACCGCTTAGGCTGTTCTGGATCTACGAGAACCATTGGCACAATGAAATGCGAGGTCTGAGAGTTAGTTTTCAAGCTCGGCAAGCGGACCCCTACACTTGTCGGGCGGAGTCGTTTCCCGAAACAGAGTCTTCATGGTTTTTATCAGCAGCTCCTACCGCCTTTCGGGGCGGCTTTGCCGGGCAATCTCGTAGAAAGTGTCCAGAATTCCCACAATAAAGACATAATTTTAACTGCCGCCTCCTTTCACGTTCCTTTTGAGTTAAGGGTCCTTTAACCCATCCAATTTTCATAGGCTCAGAGACATCAGCTCCCTTGGGATTAGCATGGGTCTTGACCAACACCCGGGTCTCAAACCTGGACCGATCTGCTTTTCTGTTTTGAAGTCTGTGATCCAATTGGACCACTAAGTCTATATACTGTGCATTCTTGGGGCGGATTTACAACTTGGGCCAAGACATCTTTAAGTTCTCCGCGTTGGCCTCGATAAAACAATGTGACTCTTTTATCCTCTGGCCATCCCGTTTCCACAATTAGTCTATTAACGGTTGCAATATAGGATAGGAGGTCCTGATTGCCCTGTCGCAGGGATAGAAGTTCGTCATCCAGAGCCTGCCCCTGAGAGTGTCGAGCAAATAACCTTTCCATGCTTGCTTGAAACCTTTGAAAATCACGGAGAATCGGGTCATCTTGAGTAACCAGTGGACCTGACCAATCGGCAGCGCAGCCGCTGAGATATGACAATACAAAGGCTACCTTGGTCTGATCATTAGGGAAGGCCCCAGGTCTGCATAGGAAGTGCAAACGACACTGATTCATGAATACGGCGAATCATTTGGGGTCCCCAGCAAAGCGTTCGGGTGGGGCCAGCGGCATGTTTCCAGGTAGATTAATCTGCACAGGGTTACTGGAAACCACAGGAGCGGGGTTCCCTCCGGAACCGGGTAGAGGAGTTTGCCCAGCTTGACCTTGCAAAAGCTGTCTAGCAAGGTCATCACTTCTTTCCTTTGATATTATTAATTCCCTCCTGAGGGCATTAGTCTCTTGACGAGCAGCATGTACTTCGGCCCGTAATTCCCCCAGTAATTGGGCCAACTGATCAGTCTCAGAACTTTCCATAGCGCCTGGGTGGGAATTTGTAGGAAGGCTTCGCGTTCTGTAACGCTCACCTGACTCCCACGGAGGCGCTGGCCTGGTTCGCGCTGCTGTGACCTCTTCTAAGGTGATGCGCAGGATTCGGAAGACAGACTGGACCGGGCCCCCAAATCTGGCTTGTCTGGCTCGCAGAAGTATCCTTCTGTAGGCGAAAATAGGGGATTAACTGTCTGCGGGGTAATGCAATCAGCCTCCCACTTTCCCCTCTCACCCTCCTCGAAACCCTTCTGTGATTCCTCGTAGCGTCTCACCTTAGTGTCTGGAAGGACGAGCTCTCCATCCTGCTTCTGATGCAGGGGCGCGTTGGTATCCAGTTACTTCACTGGATTTTCGGATTGGTGAGAACCAAACTTGCTTGGCTTCCAGGTAAGTTTTTTGATAAGAGGTTCCCCTTGTGTCCATGCATTAATGTACTAATGCTAGTGTCTTTTTCCCCATAGGGGCCGGGGTACGGAATGCCGGGGAACAGGCACCGACCCGAGATGAGAGGTGAAATCCTTGTAGAAATCAGGTAAGTCTTTAATGAGCGTTTTTTGGTAATGTCTTTTCATTCGCTCATTAACGCTGATGTCTCTTTTCCCCTTAGGGGCCGGGGTCCGGAAATGCCAGGATGCGACGCGGACCCGAAATGAAGAGGGAATGAATCAACAGGTAAGTCTTAACATGGAGATTTAGCTTTCCTTATTCCCTTCTCTCTCTCACCTTTTGTTCTGGTCTTTTTCTCCCTAGGCGCTGGGGCGTGACTGCAAATCCGGATGATCGCTGCTGAACATGGAGGTGCCCTGTAAAGGTGAGTGGAATGCGGCGCTGCAGCGATCGACGCGATGAGCTTTTAAATAAAAGTCTTCCTTTTCAGGATTGTCGGCGAGATGTCTCCGGGATGCGGATTTAGCAGGTAAGGACTTTTCCTTCTTCTGTTCTCTTCTTCTCTTCCTTTGCAGGTGATCCAGAATGCTGGCAGGCGTGGCAGAAGTCAGGATGCAGGAGCAGACACGGTGAGCGTCCAGCTGCTAGATGCGGAACAACGCGAAGCACGTGTGGCTGTTCGGGTGGGGTTTAAATAGCCTTGGAAGAAGTTCCAGGTATGTATCCTTTCTCCAATCAGGTATGTATCCTTCCCCGGCCACGCCCGGATGGTAAATTAGTCCCACAGGTAAAGTAGTTCCTTTCAGGCCTCAAGGAGGCCGGGATCCTGCAGCATGGTCTGCATCAGGTAAGTGCACCCAAGCACTTCCATAATGAGCCTGGCGCCTATGGCGCCAGGACTGATGTCTTTTATGAGCCTGGCGCCATAGGCGCCAGGACACTGTTCAAAGGGCCCCTATATGGGGTTGCTGGGTCCTTCCTTGAGGACTGGATGTCCGCTTTCGGGGACGCAGGGCTTGAACCGGCTCCCCGGGAGCGGGCATCATGACAGCTACATCTTGCAGTATGCCAGACCAGAGGACAATTGGCCATGATGAAGTATCTCACAGGATCAGAATTCCCATAGGTAGACAACTATGTAAAAGAGGTACACATGATGGAGAGTATGAGAATGAAACGTAAGGTGCTCAAGTGCATACTATCACGTCCAAAATGAGGAGATGTTTAAGTAGTGGATCAACAAATAGTAAGGTATACAGATGCCCAGTTTAATTTGATACTTTATTGTGCCGACAGACCCCAATTGCAAATAAAAGGGAAAGTATATTCCAAGGGAGGATGGGTTGATGGAATAATGGGATGCAAAGCTGAGGCAGTATGGACTGCACCAATAGAAGTGATGAAAAACACAGAGTGTGCTGGGAGGAATGGAAACAAACTGCCAAATTGTTAGCATGGGTGGAAGATGAAGCAGGACCACTACCCATAACCAAACTACAAGCACCAACATTATGCTTTAGAAATAATGGTTCGGTAAAGCTTGGTTACAATGAAGGGTGCAAACGCAGTATGGATTTACCAGGTATGAAAGTTGGCACAGCTGTACTAATGGACCATTACTGGGCCTGCCGTACAAGCGCTTATATGGAGCTTCCACCCAACTGGGTGGCATATGTACAATAGTGCTACTAAATGCACCAGCACTGGTAATATCACAAAGTGAGGTTGACATTGGGACTTTTCCCTCAATGGCACATAACAGGAAGAAAAGATCCCTAGGCCTAAAATGCACGAAAAAAACTAACTATTTTTCCAAGGAGCCAATGCTGCATTCGATGAAATCCCAGAGAGTCATACGTTATTTGGTAAAATAACAACGTTCTTCACATCCTTTCTAATGCCTGGCCTGAAAGCAGCAGCAAATGCACACTGGATCCAGAGAACTAGGTGGGAATTGTTACAAACTATTAATGCTACAATAAAAGGTTGCAATGACATCAAGGAGGATTTAAGCGCAGTCAAATTGATGACCCTACAGAACAGGTGTGTTCTGGACCTCCTCACAGCCTTGGAGGGAGGAGTGTGCGCAAAGATAGGGTCACGTTGCTGTACATATGGACCCGCTCATGATGAGGAGAATGGGACCTTGACAGAGGCAATATACTCCTTGAAAGAGCTGCACAATTAAATGGAGAAGGAAGTGGATGACATGGAGGACAATAGCTGGTTCAGTTATCTATTCGCCTGGATACCTACCTGGCTGACAGATGCATTCAAATTCCTGTTGGCAATTTTGGTACTGGTCCTAATGGCTTTTTGCATCTTGAGAATAGCAATAAGCCAATGTAAAAAAGACTGGCAAAAAGGCACTCTAAATTACAGTAACAGTTAATGTGGGTGACACTGTACATCAGTACACTCAAACTAATAATGAAGTTTACTGTACCATGTACCCATTGGGTCAGCCAGCTAGATAACCTGTGGCATTGTTTACATGCACAAAAGATGCCCATAACTGAAATGAGCACTGGATAAAATGTGATGAGAATGGTCAATGCTGGCTTATGACATGACGTCCAGCAGAATACGTAGTACAAGGAGGTAACTTGAGGGGAGTCACCAGTGTGTGGCTGCCCAATTATGGCTATAATATGAGGAGACAAAATGAAGGAGTGGTCGATGACTTGACCAGAGGGCGGAATGTAGTGGGGCAGTTATTGACTAGAGAACAAGTTCAAGCTCTGCCCCCTGCCTTCTACAGAAGACATGAAATTAAGATAAGAAAGGACACATTTGACACTGCACTTTAAATTCTCCTGGAAATGCAGGTGGCACAAATAATAGTTAATTTGCGCTACACAAGTAGGGAACAGATAAGGCATTAGCTTGCACAATTAGTGTGTTTTAAAATAGAATAGATTAGGTGACAGGAAGGCATGTACACAAGATAGGGGCTCACTAACCAAGTAGGGCAGAAAACTGTAGGTAAATAAGGTTGCTGCTACCCATAGAAAGGGAAATAATGTGACAAGCATGCACCAGCAAATCGGTGGATAGCAAAGTAAATGTGTCCTGCAGAGAATAAAAACGTGACAAGCAGTTGTCATTTTAAACTGCACAAGTACAGGAGAGAATAAAGTCTGTAGCTCTGAGAGGCCTCACAGCTAAGCACACTATTTGAAACAAATACATTTAATTCCGGAAAAATGCTGCAGTGGCCGGACAAAGCTGCCCTCAAAGGAATGTCAAAGCAAAGGATACCAGAGAGGAAGTTTACATAACGGAACAAGATACCATTGTGAACGTTCAACCATTAAGATAAATCAGTTACAACAACACAGCAGACTAGGACATTTCATAAATAGTTGACAGATTAATGTCTCAGCGGTGTGACAGAGCAGCCAGTGTTATGTTATGTTATTGTTATTTATAGAGCACATGTTCGCCTGAAGGCATCATGGCACTAGAATGCGGGGAACAACTGAGAAGGAAGACTAGAACAGAAAGGTTTTAAGAGCACGACAAAAGATCAAATGATCAGAGATAGCCCGAAAGGAAAGCGGAAGGTTGTTCCAAGCCTTAGCTCCAGTCACTGAAAACGGATTGCCGCCCATACAAGAGAGTCTGAACTGGGGGCCTCTGACCAGGAGAGCAGTTTGAAAACAAAGGAGACGGGATGGAACATAAGGGGGACATTTTGCCTGGAGATATTCTGCCCCTATCTTGTAAAAGGCACAATGGACAATTCACAAAGATTTAAAAAGAACACGCTTCTCCACCGGCAGCCAGGGAATCTGCCGGAGCAAGGAGGACATATACGCTCTGAACGGGGGATGAAGGACAGACCTAGCTGCAGCATTCTGAAGAAGTTCTGAGACGGTTCGTGAGATAGCAAGGTTGCCAAAGATAAAGCGAGTTGAATTGTACTGAGTACAAGAGCTGCCACAACCAGAGCCTGCCGATGGACCTAGATATAGGGAAGAACCTTCCGTAAGATTTTAATTTAAAGTGGCCAGCCCTGCCCACAGAAGCAACCTGGTCATCCATAGAGAGAGAAGAGGACATTTTTACACCCATGTTCTTTTCCGAGGGGGAAGGTACAGGAAAAGGACCGAGGGAGACTGGCCAGAAATCAGCCGTCCAAAAAGCAACAAGAGTGGAAGTGCCAAATACCAGAACCTCTGTTTTGTCACAGTTTAGTTTAAGCAGGTTCACCACCATCCAGGCATCCAGGGCCTCAAGGCAACTCCTAAGCTGTACTGCGGATTCCGAGCAGGTGAGATCAAGGCGAACCAAGATGTGCTTTTCATCAGCATAGGAGTAGTACCTGAAGCCGTGGGACTGGATGAGGCAGAGAAGTGGCCTAATATAGATATGAAATAGAATCAGGGATAGTGCGGATCCCTGTGGAACACCGCACGACAACACAACCAGACTTGAACGGTAGGGGGGAAGAGAAACACACTGGGAGCGATTGGACAGGAAGGGGCTAGAACCATGCCAGGACTTGGCCAGACAGGCCAGCCGCTGACAGACGAGAGATCAAGGGTGGGGTGGTCAACCGTGTCGAACGCAACGGACTGATCTAATAATAACACTGCCGCAACGCCACCCTGATCAACCAGGCGAGCAAGGTCATCCAGCACAGATGTAAGGACAGACTCTGCGGCTAAAAAGAAAAAATAATTTGCTGCAATGAAATATCAACATGGTGGAAGTAGCATGACTCATAGCAATAGATATTTATAATGTGTCAAGAACAGAATGGAGCGTTTACTGTTGCAAGACAGGGAGGGCTGGAAAACTGGAACTTGGGCAAGGACAAAGTCCTTGAAACTCAGAGACATCATGGCGGGGATAGCATGGCCTGTTTTATTTAATCAAGAACAAAGGCGATATGCTTGTCCTCTCCTCCCATCTACACACACATGTCATCATGCCTCCAGTTCATGGAGAGTGTGGCTGCATGTTAACCGATAAGCAGATGTCCTTGTTACTTTAGAAGTAATTTAGAGCATATCAATAATATTCAAGTATGATGAGGTCATACATTTTTATGGGATGTTTTATGGGGGAGACCTTAGATAGAGAGTTACCCAATCAGAAGGTTGGGACATATAGGAACTATATGTAGCTTAGCAATTAGGACCAATGAGCAGTAGAGATAGGTTTTCATAGCTCAGTGACTATGATGCCATCAGGATGACTCATTTGCATTATATGAACTGTGTTTTTTGTTCAAACGTGGAAGAATTTGAGAGAGAGAGCTGCTTTGCTGTTGATCTTGTTTTCTCCCCAGCTTTTGCATACTTCCAATAAAGCTGGGTTACCTTGCATTCGGCATACCACCATCTACTCTGTGTTGTCTCTTTATTGGCAAATACCAGGTAGAGGGTTGAACTGTTTTTAGAGCTCTGTTTTCAAGACTCTGAAGTGACAAAAGTAAGCCTCTTCAACTACTTAAAGGAATTATAGGTTCGTGGTTGGCTCTAGGTGTGGAAACAGCCTGTGCTAGGCTCTGTTGTTGTTCAAGACTGATACAGTTGTTCTCGTGTTGCAAGATCACAGGAGCTGTTGGGGTTTAGCCAGCACCCCAAATTGTTATGTAGAGAGGAAGTTTTTCTCCTGGTTATCTTGCTTCAGTGGTTTAAAAATAATAGTTCTAACACAGTAGTTAATGCGATACAGGTTTCGCTTTTATTTGTGCTAGTGCTGGATTGTTTTTTCCCATTTAATCAGTATGCATTGAATACATTTAAAGACAATTGTGTGCCTTGTTTGTCAACCGACACGTGTTTCGACCCGTGGGTCTTTATCAAGGCTGATGAAGATTCAAAGATCATGTGAGGTGTGTGGTTCGTGACATTTGTGACATAGATTGTATTAGTGCATAAATAGTGGTGTTTGAGTGAAGTGAATTTGTTTAAGCACGTGGTTCAAAATAACATAGCACATACATTAGATTCAATGACATGTTCATTCAAGGTAGACGGAGAGAAGAAAAGGCACAGAGTAAAGTTAGCAAGGTAGTGGTAGGGGTAGTAAGTCATGATTATGTGTGAAGAGGATTGGTGCCTCTTACCTATTGTCAGAAGTCTCTAGGCCCCTGTGGGGTCCTGGTCTGCAATGTGCGTACTGTCCTGTAGATAATAGTGGCTAGCCCTTAACTTTAGTCAACCCCAACAGTAACCTAATTTCTTTCAGGGCCCAACAGGAGCCACTATGTATCCCCCGCCTCTGAGCCTGTCATCAGCAGAGGCGTACCACCCATTTCACAATGCCAAAGCACGTCTCGTGTCAACAATCGCTGCGCTTCAGCTAATGACGTGTCGCCATGGAAATGGCAAGACGCCTCTTTCCTCAATAAGTATAAACAGACCGTTTCACAACACACAGCAGCAGATTTTCGATTCCATTCCTCTCTCTGTGTTACTTTGAGTTACTTCTGTGCTCTGGTCAGCTACCTTTGCCGCTTGTAGCCTGTGTGAACACCTGTACCATCGCTATAAATTATTTTAGTTAGTTTACCACATAATGGCTACAATAATGCCCTACATGTACGAGCCCGAGTATACCGAGGAGGAACTACTGGAAAGGGAAACAGGCGAAAACGATGGTGCTTCGGACGGCAGTTGGCAGGACGAATCAACGGATGAAGACACTGGACCTAGTCACATGGACGGTGTTTCCACCTGGTGCACATGCAATCGGTGCAAGCTAATGCCAGCCGAGGAGGAAAACTGCTGCTGCTGTGAAAACTCGGCATGTGTGGCCTACATTTCGGAAGTCAAGCCACGACCGCAATGCATCACCGAGCTGCCAGACATCAGGGCAGCCTGCCTCACACGGTCCGTATTGAGGATAATGATGGTGCTTATGCAGGAACTTCTCGCAACTGTTCGTCCTCGTAATCCGAGTAACAAGTAAGTATAATCTGCTTGTGATGCCACTACTATTTCATGGTCGTCTCCTATATCCAAAATTACATCTACATATCATTGTAATGCATGAAAGTTGTTCAATAGTGTGCAGTGTCTAGATAGCATTTGTCCGAGCAGAATGCCATTAGTTACAAGAATTGTCATTGGCAACAAACGTTTAATCAACTTATATTGGTCATTTAAAAACAGTTTGTATCATTATTTTTCACAGGTGGTACCGGCTGGTGGCCTATTGTTCCTTTACATGGTGGCTTCACGGGAGGCTTGGACACCGCGTTCGAAGAGTAATACCCGCCTGTGCCGTTCGTGCCATAAGCGAAACTTTCCCGAGTGACAGCGGTCAGTACAGGGGATTTTCCCTCGCTGTGCTGCAACCTGACCTGTACAATGTGTAAAGTTTTGTATTTCTGTGCCATCAAAAAAAGAAACAAAATAAAACACCACATATATTTTAACAACGGTTGTTTCGATTTTTTAAATGAATCAAGTGTATCTCCATTCAGCAGTCTTCCTGTGCCTCATCTGCATGCCCCAGGCCCATCCATCCCACCCCCCTCTATCAAAGGCGGTTCGTGCCAGTGGATGCACGCTGCCATGGTGGGCTGTCAGAGGCGCGAACGGCCAAGGTGCCAAACAGCATGTACACTTCAAAAGGTATCCCACGCCAAGGGCCCATCGCTCACACGGCCTCCTCAGACTCTGTGTCTCCAGGCAGGGCTCCCCCTTGAAGCAGGCCGCCCCCCTGCAATCCACATAAGTGTGTCTCCATTCAGCAGTCTTCCTGTGCCTTATCTGCACGCCCCAGGCCCATCCATCCCACCCCCCTCTATCAAAGGCGGTTCGCGCCAGTGGATGCGCGCTGCCATGGGGGGCTGTCAGGGGCGCGAACGGCCAAGGTGCCAAACAGAATGTACACTTCAAAAGGTATCCCACGCCAAGGGCCCATCGCTCACATGGCATCCTCAGACTCTGTGTCTCCAGGCAGGGCTCCCCCTTGAAGCAGGCCGTCCCCCTGCAATCCACATAAGTGTGTCTCCATTCAGCAGTCTTCCTGTGCCTTATCTGTACGCCCCAGGCCCATCCATCCCACCCCCCTCTATCAAAGGCGGTTCGCGCCAGTGGATGTGCGCTGCCATGGGGGGCTGTCAGAGGCGCGAACGGCCAAGTTGCCAAACAGCATGTACACTTCAAAAGGTATCCCACGCCAAGGGCCCATCGCTCATATGGCCTCCTCAGACTCCGTGTCTCCAGGCAGGGCTCCCCCTTGACGAAGGCTACCCCCCCTGCAATCCACATAAGTGTGTCTCCATTCAGCAGTCTTCCTGTGCCTTATCTACACGCCCCAGGCCCATCCATCCCACCCCCCTCTATCAAAGGCGGTTCGCGCCAGTGGATGCGCGCTGCCATGGGGGGCTGTCAGGGGCGCGAACGGCCAAGGTGCCAAACAGAATGTACACTTCAAAAGGTATCCCAGGCCAAGGGCCCATCGCTCACATGGCCTCCTCAGACTCCGTGTCTCCAGGCAGGGCTCCCCCTTGAAGCAGGCCGCCCCCCTGCAATCCACATAAGTGTGTCTCCATTCAGCAGTCTTCCTGTGCCTTATCTGCACGCCCCAGGCCCATCCATCCCACCCCCCTCTATCAAAGGCGGTTCGCGCCAGTGGATGTGCGCTGCCATGGGGGGCTGTCAGAGGCGCGAACGGCCAAGGTGCCAAACAGCATGTACACTTCAAAAGGTATCCCACGCCAAGGGCCCATCGCTCACACGGCCTCCTCAGACTCTGTGTCTCCAGGCAGGGCTCCCCCTTGAAGCAGGCCGCCCCCCTGCAATCCACATAAGTGTGTCTCCATTCAGCAGTCTTCCTGTGCCTTATCTGCACGCCCCAGGCCCATCCATCCCACCCCCCTCTATCAAAGGCGGTTCGCGCCAGTGGATGCGCGCTGCCATGGGGGGCTGTCAGGGGCGCGAACGGCCAAGGTGCCAAACAGAATGTACACTTCAAAAGGTATCCCACGCCAAGGGCCCATCGCTCACATGGCATCCTCAGACTCTGTGTCTCCAGGCAGGGCTCCCCCTTGAAGCAGGCCGTCCCCCTGCAATCCACATAAGTGTGTCTCCATTCAGCAGTCTTCCTGTGCCTTATCTGTACGCCCCAGGCCCATCCATCCCACCCCCCTCTATCAAAGGCGGTTCGCGCCAGTGGATGTGCGCTGCCATGGGGGGCTGTCAGAGGCGCGAACGGCCAAGTTGCCAAACAGCATGTACACTTCAAAAGGTATCCCACGCCAAGGGCCCATCGCTCATATGGCCTCCTCAGACTCCGTGTCTCCAGGCAGGGCTCCCCCTTGACGAAGGCTACCCCCCCTGCAATCCACATAAGTGTGTCTCCATTCAGCAGTCTTCCTGTGCCTTATCTACACGCCCCAGGCCCATCCATCCCACCCCCCTCTATCAAAGGCGGTTCGCGCCAGTGGATGCGCGCTGCCATGGGGGGCTGTCAGGGGCGCGAACGGCCAAGGTGCCAAACAGAATGTACACTTCAAAAGGTATCCCAGGCCAAGGGCCCATCGCTCACATGGCCTCCTCAGACTCCGTGTCTCCAGGCAGGGCTCCCCCTTGAAGCAGGCCGCCCCCCTGCAATCCACATAAGTGTGTCTCCATTCAGCAGTCTTCCTGTGCCTTATCTGCACGCCCCAGGCCCATCCATCCCACCCCCCTCTATCAAAGGCGGTTCGCGCCAGTGGATGTGCGCTGCCATGGGGGGCTGTCAGAGGCGCGAACGGCCAAGGTGCCAAACAGCATGTACACTTCAAAAGGTATCCCACGCCAAGGGCCCATCGCTCATATGGCCTCCTCAGACTCCGTGTCTCCAGGCAGGGCTCCCCCTTGAAGCAGGCCACCCCCCTGCAATCCACATAAGTGTGTCTCCATTCAGCAGTCTTCCTGTGCCTTATCTGCACGCCCCAGGCCCATCCATCCCACCCCCCTCTATCAAAGGCGGTTCGCGCCAGTGGATGCGCGCTGCCATGGGGGGCTGTCAGGAGCGCGAACGGCCAAGGTGCCAAACAGAATGTACACTTCAAAAGGTATCCCACGCCAAGGGCCCATCGCTCACATGGCCTCCTCAGACTCCGTGTCTCCAGGCAGGGCTCCCCCTTGAAGCAGGCCACCCCCCTGCAATCCACATAAGTGTGTCTCCATTCTGCAGTTTTCCTGTGCCTTATCTGCACGCCCCAGGCCCATCCATCCCACCCCACTCTATCAAAGGCGGTTCGCGCCAGTGGATGCGCGCCGCCATGGGGAGCTGTCAGGGGCGCGAACAGCCAAGGTGCCAAACAGCATGTACACTTCAAAAGGTATCCCACGCCAAGGGTCCATCGCTCACATGGCCTCCTCAGACTCCGTGTCTCCACCAGGGCTCCCCCTGGAAGCAGGCCGCCTCCCTGCAATCCACATAAGTGTGTCTCCATTCAGCAGTCTTCCTGTGCCTTATCTGCACGCCCCAGGCCCATCCATCCCACCCCCTTCTATCAAAGGCGGTTCACGCCAGTGGATGTGCGCTGCCATGGGGGGCTGTAGGGGCGTGAACAGCCAAGGTGCCAAGCAGCATGTACACTTCAAAAGGTATCCCAAGACAAAGACCCTTCGCTCACATGGCCTCCTCAGACTCCGTGTCTCCAGGCAGGGCTCCCCCTTGAAGCAGGCCACCCCCCTGCAATCCACATAAGTGTGTCTCCATTCTGCAGACTTCCTGTGCCTTATCTGCACGCCCCAGGCCCATCCATCCCACCCCCTTCTATCAAAGGCAGTTCACGCCAGTGGATGCGCGCTGCCATGGGGGGCTGTAGGGGCGTGAACCGCTAAGGTGCCAAGCAGCATGTACACTTCAAAAGGTATCCCAAGACAAAGACCCTTCGCTCACATGGCCTCCTCAGACTCCGTGTCTCCACCAGGGCTCCCCCTGGAAGCAGGCCACCTCCCTGCAATCCACATAAGTGTGTCTCCATTCAGCAGTCTTCCTGTGCCTTATCTGCACGCCCCAGGCCCATCCATCCCACCCCCCTCTATCAAAGGCGGTTCGCGCCAGTGGATGCGCGCTGCCATGGGGGGCTGTCAGGAGCGCGAACGGCCAAGGTGCCAAACAGAATGTACACTTCAAAAGGTATCCCACGCCAAGGGCCCATCGCTCACATGGCCTCCTCAGACTCCGTGTCTCCAGGCAGGGCTCCCCCTTGAAGCAGGCCACCCCCCTGCAATCCACATAAGTGTGTCTCCATTCTGAAGACTTCCTGTGCCTTATCTGCACGCCCCAGGCCCATCCATCCCACCCCACTCTATCAAAGGCGGTTCGCGCCAGTGGATGCGCGCCGCCATGGGGGGCTGTCAGGGGCGCGAACAGCCAAGGTGCCAAACAGCATGTACACTTCAAAAGGTATCCCACGCCAAGGGTCCATCGCTCACATGGCCTCCTCAGACTCTGTGTCTCCACCAGGGCTCCCCCTGGAAGCAGGCCGCCTCCCTGCAATCCACATAAGTGTGTCTCCATTCAGCAGTCTTCCTGTGCCTTATCTGCACGCCCCAGGCCCATCCATCCCACCCCCTTCTATCAAAGGCAGTTCACGCCAGTGGATGCGCGCTGCCATGGGGGGCTGTAGGGGCGTGAACCGCCAAGGTGCCAAGCAGCATGTACACTTCAAAAGGTATCCCAAGACAAAGACCCTTCGCTCACATGGCCTCCTCAGACTCCGTGTCTCCACCAGGGCTCCCCCTGGAAGCAGGCCGCCTCCCTGCAATCCACATAAGTGTGTCTCCATTCAGCAGTCTTCCTGTGCCTTATCTGCATGCCCCAGGCCCATCCATTCAACCCCCCCTCTATCAAAGGCGGTTCACGCCAGTGGATGCGCGCTGCCATGGGGGGCTGTAGGGGCGTGAACAGCCAAGGTGCCAAGCAGCATGTACACTTCAAAAGATATCCCAAGACAAAGACCCTTCGCTCACATGGCCTCCTCAGACTCTGTGTCTCCAGGCAGGGCTCCCCCTTGAAGCAGGCCGCCTCCCTGCAATCCACATAAGTGTGTCTCCATTCAGCAGTCTTCCTGTGCCTTATCTGCACGCCCCAGGCCCATCCATCCCACCCCCTTCTATCAAAGGCGCTTCACGCCAGTGGATGTGCGCTGCCATGGGGGGCTGTCAGGGGCGCGAACGGCCAAGGTGCCAAACAGCATGTACACTTCAAAAGGTATCCCACGCCAAGGGCCCATCGCTCACATGGCCTCCTCAGACTCCATGTCTCCAGACAGGATCCCCCCCCCCCTCATGCTGGCCGGCCCCCGGCAAACCACATAATACCACGACATACACACGTCATTCATTCACAAACACACCCCTGTTTGTAATACTTTATAAACCACTTGATATGTCTCATGAGAACATTTTTGTGCTTTGCAAGTCAACTCCTGAACGTGCTACCTGAGAACCACTGAGATCTATGCTAATCTGCTCGTCGTTGTGCTATCCGTGAACTTCTGTGACCGCTTCGAGCAAAATCGTCATTCTGCTACCTGTGGCCATCTACCTGTTCTCCTGCAACATACTGCTCTGCTTGCTTAATCCAACTGTTTGTTGGTCAAGGTAAGGCCATGTCTCCTAGTCATATTTCGCTGATTTTTAAATTTCTATCTATTTGCGAGTAGAGTACTCAATAGTGCTATGTTCATTGGTCTCATTGATATTGACTTGAGTTTCCATTGTTATGCTACCAATAGACCTTTTTATTTTCATCTGTGTCAATTGTCATCGAATTGCATCCTTTGGGGGTCCAGTCTATAATGTAAGCATGTTTCCTTCTCGTGCAAGACGGAACATCCAAGGGACGAGTCACATGTTCAGAGTTTAGTCACATCATTTATACATTTCTGCAACTTATGCAAATACTTAGCCGCACATAATGAACTGGTATAGTTCCTGCGACCAAAACAAACCTTGCATTGATCATTGTATGATTCATTTACTTTTGTATCAAATCTTTATTCATGAAGATTGTATAATAATGTCGATATTTACTTTTCAGATTTATCAACAATGCCTGCCTGTTCGATTAGCGGTTGCCCTTCGAAGACCCATGCGAAATCTGAAGGCACTACAATGCATGTATTCCCGAAAACTGTTGATCAAATAAGAGAATGGGTCAGACATTGCGGATATCCACTGGATGAGCTGGTAAGTAGAGTCCAACAAGTCTTACAGGACAAGAGGGGTGATCGATACCGCATCTGCAGCCGGCACTTTTCCTTGGACATGTACACAACATCTTGGGTAACAAAGAAGAATAAATGGCGAACGACACGAAAATTGCTTGCGAACGCTATTCCCACTCTATTCGTCCACATTCCGCCACTGGTGAGTCAAGTGTCCGGATTTAGCTTTAGGCCTTGCAGTAGTGTGTAGGTAGCCAAATGGATTCATTGATATTTTAGGTGTTGTGTCCCTTGTAATACTTTTGACATTGATATGAGTGTATAGCTTTTTGAATAATGACATTTATCAATATATTCTTTTTCGATTTCATAACCCACAAACAAAATCTATATATGGGCACAGAGAACTGTGCTATATTGCGCATTTTCAATAGCATTACTCTCAAGTATTCTGTCTCCTTACATGGCAATTTTTAATATAGGCATTTCATTATCAATCAATAATATACCTTTACAACTGCTTGACTATCCCTTGAATCTGAAGCAAGAACATTCTACATCTGTGACGTGCTCGCAGTTATCAACCACTTCTAGCGCGTATCAGGTAATCTTACTTGGCTATTCCGCTACAGACTTGTTTTATGCATGTCAAGTAATATTTTTATTGTATCGTGTAATTATTTTGCCGAATGTTTGGTTAGTGTTTTCCAATTGATATACACCTTAGTTATCGTCCACTGGTGTTTGTTTTCAGTTATGATTAGTGTTATCCATAGTAATGCAAGTACTGTCTTTCAGGGAGATGCTGAAGCGTCCACCACATTGACAACATCCCTAGATGTTCTTCAGCAGCACGAGGTATGTATACTGACAGCTCCATCGAACTAGATCATCAGAGCTGTAATACTTGTCGTTTGATTGTTCTACACAATGTTTCATTCGTGGTTAGCCATTGATATGGACCTGTGCGGTCGACCCCAAGTGTGTTTTATGTTTTCAATATTGTAATCCTTACTAATGCAAGTACTATCTTTCAGGCAGTTGATGGAGCGTCAACCCCTGCACTTGATGCAGAGCCTGACATTCAAGTAATTCCAGGGGAAGTGGAAGCGGGACCTTGCGTATACAAATCGGCGCAACAGCTTTCGGAAGTGCGCACTACATTTACAACATCCCTACATATTCTTCGTCAGCACGAGGTATGGATACTGACAGCTCCATCGAGCGTCATCATATAACGTGATTCCATTTGCTATACTTTCTTCCCTATTAACGAAAGTACTGTGTTTCAGGGAGACGACGGAGCTTCCACTACAATAACAACATTCTTTTAGACAATGCATCATTTGTGGTTATCTCTTTATATGTACCTGTGCCGTCGACCCCAAGTGTGTGTTATGTTTCCAATATTGAAAACCATACTAATGCAAGTACTGTGTTTCAGGGAGTTGCTGATGCTTCCTCTCCAATACAACCATTCATGGCAGTCCATGCAGAGCCAGAGGTATGGATACTAACAGTTCCATCGAACTAGATCATCAGAGCTTCAATATTTGTCGTTTGATTGTTCTACACAATGTTTAATTCATGTTTAGCTATTGAGATGTACCTGTGTGTTCGTCCACACGTGTGTTTTATGTTTTCAATATTGTGATACATAGTAATGAAAGTACTATGTTTCAGGGAGTCGATGGAGCGTCATTCCGTGCTGTCTATGCGGATCCAGAAAATATAGTCGTTGCAGCGAAAGAGGAAGGGAAGACATGCGGAAACGAATCTGAGCAACAGCGTGCAGATGTTGAAGTTCGAGTCAAGTAAGTTGCAAAGAAAAGAAACAGAAATAAGGTTAGTTACAAACAGTTCATAATTTTAGGAATTGTTTTGTGTTGGGGACTATCTTATATTTTTTTCCTGTCAATTGTACTATACTTTATATTGTGTTTAAAATGAACATCCCTTTTCCAATCTGTCCTCTAGTTACCCGTGGGTCTACAAACTATACATAGACAGACAGTGAAGCAAATGAGAGATGTTGCTTGCCAGACCATCTACACTATGGAGGAACTATTAATTCAGACGCGGCGTGTTGAGACTCGGGATGCTCATGTCCAATGGCCAGAACATGAATTGAATGTGTCCGGAGAATCCAGTAAAGTTGTATTGGACCATTGCTACAGTTCGACTCCACCACCAAAAGAAGATGATACTGAATGTATTGAAGATAGCTCTGAAGTAGTAGCAGATCAATTCACACAATCTACACCCGCCAAATAAATGCCACCCAAAATGCTGTCGACAATGTTGTGTTCTCCCATCAATGCTGAAGTAACAGATGTTGAAATGACAGAGAATGAACCAGCAGCAGCACCCAACGACGCATCAGAACTTGATATCAGCGATATTTCTTTCATATTTCTTGATATGTCCTCAACGGCACAGTCCGAAACAACTTTCACGCCGGATGACAGTCTAATGAAAGAGGGCAAATACATAGTATTCGACAGTTGTTTGATGGATATTATAAGTATGCTGAAATGTGGGCATTCAGTTGTAGGGGAAGTATGTGGGGAGCCATTGATTCATGTGACTCGTCAAAAACAAGGCAGTAACGTCAAAATACATGCCGCCTGTAGATTAAATCATGCGTTCTCGTGGTCTGCACAACCGATGCTGGGGAAGCTGGCAGCAGGCAATCTACTGTGTGCAGCTGCCTCGCTTTTTAGTGGGTCCAGTTTTAGAAAGTTAGAGTCTTTCTTTCAGTTTGTGGGACTCCATTTCATTTCTAAAAACGCAGTACTACAAATACCAACATGATTATCTGTTTCTGGCCATTAGTGATGCTTGGAAAATTGAACAATTGTCTCTAGCAAGTACATTCGAAGGGAAACGATTCAGGCTAGCCAGCGATGGACAGTGCGACAGCCCTGGATTTTCTGCCAAGTACTGCACCTACCACTTTCAGGACATGGATAGTAAGAGAATTGTGAGTTCGGTGGTCGTGCAGGTGTCCCAATGTAAATCCTCAGTGGCCATGGAAAAACTAGGATTTATAAAATCATTGCAATATCTACAATCAAGGGGAATGCAGATCGACCTCATAGCCACGACAGACACGTTTCAATTGCCAAGACAATAAGAGAGTTGTTCCCACATATTAAACATCAATTTGATGTATGGCATCTTGCTAAATCAATCAATAAGAAAATCTCGGCTGCAGGGAAAATAAAAGGTTTTGAAAGTATTTCACAGTGGTCCCAGTCTATCAGCAACCGTCTTTGGTGGAGCTCCAAAACTTGTGAAGGGTCAGTGGAAATCCTACTTGAAAAATGGCGGTCACTGATGCACCACTGTACCAACGTTCACCGCTGAACAGAAAACCAACATTTCTACCAATGTGAACATGGCCCTTTGTCCACAGAAGAGGCACGGAAGAAGAGGTGGTTGATTGCATCTTCACCTACACACAAAGCCATTGAGAAGATTGTTTTTGACAAAACTCTATCAAGAGATTTGAGAGGACTGACAGAATTCTGTCACACAGGAGATTTGGAGGTGTTCCACAATATGTGCCTAAAGTACAGGCCAAAGCGATTGCATTTCAGTTTACAGGGCATGAAACATAGGACTCTACTAGCGGTATTGGCCCATAATGAGAATGTGGGCCGTGAACAGTCTAGGACTACGGGAAATGTAGGGATGCCTCGCTACACTACGACCTTTGGAAAAAGAACTAAGACATGGGTGGTAAAACCAGTATATGAGGAAATGGAGTTCGACTTTGTTAAAGGCCTTATTGTTAGTGTACTAGAGAAGCATAGATATGGAATTTTGAGCGTTTCTGTGCAGAGCACTGATGTGTTGCCACCAAACATAGCCACTGTGCCATGTCCACCCAAAGCAAAGCTCGTTGAGAAGTTCCAATCCCGGTTTAAATAAATCATTGTAATCTGATTGTCTTTTTGAAAATAATGTTATCGTACAGTGTGCATACAAAGTATGCTAACCCTAAACCCTCCATTCACCATCCTGGGTGGCGAACAACATGGGTTTCATCTTTGACTTCTCGCTCTATTCACCTCATATCGCTACCCTTGTGAATATGTGTATGTATATATTTTTGTTGCTGTAACTAAGTTTCACAATCTCATGTAAATGCTGCACACTGTTAACCGAGGGGAGGCTTGCGTATTGCAAATAATAAAACCAATAAACAATAAATCTCACTTTCAACTCAACTCCTCGGGTACTTTATACTTTCCCTGACCTTCCCCCAAAAAGTCAATGGGCCTCATTACGACCGTGGCGGTCCGGAAATAACGGTGGCGGTAAACCCGCCGCCACCGTTGTTTCCGGACCGCCTGATCCCGACCCCTGCAGGCGGGAGGTGATGTTCCCGCCAGGTCTGACCTGGCGGGTTTAACACCGCCCGCCTGCAGGCGGACGAGGAAACACCGGCAGCATTACAAGATGCTGCCGGTGTTTCCATGATCCCGATTCCCATTGAGTCCCATAGGACTCAATGGGAATGGGGATTTACACCATTCCGCCTCCGTGATTCCCGGAAAACCGGGGTTGTGATGCCCCGGTAATTCCGGGAATCACGGAGGCGGAATGGTAATACGAGTCCGGCGTTAACCAGGCGGTTTTACCGCCTCGTTTAACGCCGGACTCGTAATGAGGCCCACTGTCTCCATAGTTATGGTTCTCTAGGGCTGCAAAGCTTGCGGACAACAAGGACAAAATTGGGGGCCTTAGAACCCGCCAAGCGAGGCGTTGCAGATGGGAGAGAAGCCAGTTCGCATTTACACATTGAGGCCTAGTACAAACATGGAGTCGAAAATTCAAGTTCTCACAGATGGCTTTACACGGGATGTTGCAAAGTAAGAATGTACGCTCATGCAGAGTGAAGGTCAGCGGCTTTGATTTTATGCTCGCGGGCTGAAGAGGCTCGCGAATCGCACTGGCAGTATAAGGTTCTATTGTTTTTTGACCTTGAGAGACAGGGACCTTGCCGAAAGGACTTCATTTGAAGGAGGTGGGCAATAACGTAAGAGACGATAAGGCAGAAAATTCTGAAACTAGACCGAGTTTCATGTTAGTTTAGTATATGAAAAATCGTTGGCACGAACACAGTGGTATATACGGACTGCATTACGCAGAGATACAATGGAAATGTCAAATATAATGTAAGTAACTCCTTAGACGCTTTTATACCGTAATGAATGAATGAATGATGAGCAAGTACAACATTTGTGGGATCGTCTTTCTACCGGGCACATGGGCATGCATGTGCCCATTCGACACGCATGTAGACACACAGTCGTTTCTCAGTGGTTCAACGGTAAAAAAAAACATTCGTTTGTGCGTTTCCCTCGATTTATTTTGTTAGTTTTCGCATTGCTTTTAGAGCCGAACATACTCCATTGCACTATCCTCGCAAGCAAATAGTTTCAGCTCGCCCGTAATAAATAAAATGAATAATTGTAATAAAGATCGGCTGGTGAGACTAATTTCAATTTTTATGTTTTCTAAACAGGTACGTCCTACCATATTGCCACTGCCACCTCTTCCAGACCCCGGCAGACGGCTTCTTCAACCGCCAGCTGCAGCTTCTTGTAAACAACTGCACTACATTGACCATTTTATGGGACGATCGCCAATGAGCCATATGCCCTTACGCGGTACTAGCGGCTAGAAGCAACATATCGACCTTTACGGTGGCCTGGTGCCTAGTTGATGGAACAGCCTTGCGGTTCACTGTGCGTCCAAAGTGCTTCTTTTAAGGAAAACCAATAGCCTGTGTACCATAAAGGAACAGTGTGTGACTCACAATAAACTTTTACGGATTTGCGGATCGAGAGAAAAGAAATAAAATTCCATTCCGATTTAATATGCCAATTGCTGAATATTCTCTAAACATTTAATGTCAAATAAATGTACTTTACCAAATGTATCGTATTGCTGTTTGATTTTAAAGTACAGTTTCATATTCTGAATTGTGGCGCGCTGTGTTGTGAGTTGATCTGTGTTGGTTTCCGGGTTCTGTGTGAAGTCGCGTGGAAGACAACTGGGCGCGTTTGCCTACGCAGCACAGTAACGTCACGGATAGAGGCGGGGAATAGGAATGTTTTGATAATGTCAGGCTCAGGGGCGAGGGATATGATTTAGTGCCGCAAAAGCAGGTCAGCCAGGGCGATGGGGCAAGTGATAGGATTATCACAAAATGGCAGCGCCGTGGTGCCTGTTTTCGTGTGCGTTTAATGGACGAAAACTCAGGTAAGGTCCATAGGAAATTTTTCTAAAATCGAGCGACTTAGGCTTAAAAACACATGGCAGACCCGTAGGGACAATAACATTTTTTGACCGAACCATTCCTTTAACGATTCGACTCCAACAGGAGGTCAGAAAAGGGACAGTAACTAAAAACCTAAATAAGCAGTCATCCAAAAACATCTGGAAACCGATGGGTCTCACGTCCACGAGGCTGCGAGTACATCAGCGTTTCTTTTACAGGAAACCATCATTGAGCAGCCACCAAGGCCCTCGGCCAAGCTTACTATGCCAGCGAAGACCTGGGACCCCGGGGAGAGCTATCGGACCGAGTTCTACTGGAGAGTACCATCTACATTGACCCCGGAATCATCGCCTCCGAGGACACCAGTACCACAGATATAAACGAGACAAAATGATCATTGCATACAGATGAGAGATCCATCAAATTTAAAAAGGTAGCCAACCAAACCAGTCTAGCCTGTGAAGAGGGAGGTGGCCCTGAAGACAGAGATGGGAAAGCCTCCTGGAGACCGCTCTAAAGCACCAGCACATATGGGGAGTGCTACTGAAAAGGAACCAAGAGTAGCTCAATCCCCTCCCTTTACAACGATGGAACAAAGAAGGAAGGAAGTGCTCCTGAGAGACAAAACTGAGACATCAGTTGAAATCGACGGGAAAAAAAAATGACTGGAGTGCGACCCGAAATCTAAGACATACTACCAGTGGAGACACACTCCAAGCCAGTAACAGTCTCCAATTAGAGAGAATACTACATTTGCATGATGGCCTGATCTTGAATCGGGTTAACATCCTACATCCCTGGTCATTATTGAGTTTCCAGAAGAAGAAAGGTTAGACAAGTTGATTGTCTACCTTGCATTGTCGATAGTGAAACAACTTTTACTAGAGGAGGCTCACCGTCTGCTACCAATTGGCTTGGACCTGATGAAACTCAACAGTGTATCTACACTGACCCAGGAAGCTCTGAACCAAAAACAGCGAGGAACAGCGTCAAACCCCAGAAGGAGATTTTCCCACACCAAGACCTTAAGAAAGCCAACCACCCTACATTGACTATTACGGTGGGAAGACACATGATGGAGACTGAAAGTAAAGCAGACATAACTACAGGGACTCATAAGGGAGAAGAAGAAAACTGGAAATGGTTCCTGGGGACCCTGGTGGACAAAATCGAAAAGTCATCGCCACGAACCATCCGCGCCTAACGACTTTACATTTGGCAGCTGGAACACCAGAGGATTTTCCCATCTGTTTAGCCAAGAAGAACTACACTTCGAAACCTTCGACATTATCGGTCTACAGGAAACATGGTTGCAGCACACTCCCATACTAGAAGGTTATACTACTTACCTAAATCCAGCAGTGAAAGACACCAAAGGTAGGCATATCTCAGGTCTGCTAATTGCCTTAAAAAATGTGATCTACCTGAAACCACTGTCGACAGAGAACCCCTATATCCAGGAGGAGGTTGTGGCAACTCGGAAAGTTATGATTGTATATAATATATACTGGAACCCAGAAGCATATGAAACAAGGCACCTACCGGAAACTATAACAGATGTATTGGACCGACAGATAGAACGGTGGTGTGACCACTGGATTATCATTAGTGGTGATTTGAACATCTACTGCTTCGATCAAAATCGTCTACTCATCCAGAATGAAGACACATCGACTGGCCCAGCAGAAAGAAGACGCCTGTATTGGCGAAACAACCTTACCCTGAAAAATATCGATATCATGAATGGGCATACTGAGGGCGACATTCCAGTGAAAATTACAGGGTCAGGAAAAAGGAACAGGCAAATTTTAGATTACATTTTTATGTCCCGAAACATGACCTCACTAGTAAGATTACTGGAAGTGGAAAACATGACCAGGAGCGACCATTACCTCCTGAGGTTAACCTGTGCACCTCTGAGGAAATATCAAAGGGAGATCCACTCAGGTTCGCTGGGTGTGACGCCGGGAAGAAACAGGCTGATCATCTTCCCTGAAAGAATTGGCCATCTGATCACCAAACTAAAATCTCAAACTGTGCAGGCAAGAGGGAGGTCGGACGAGCAACCGATTAACTACTCCATCAAGTTGAAAGATTTTGTGGAATTTAAAACCTACAGCAGTACGAACACCATCCGGTACTGCCACAAATACGATCTGGAACTGGCTACAAGGAAGAAGTCCCTCAAAATCAAATTTACGCCTCCTTAAAAAGGTTTGTACAGTGGAAGTCCAGCTCTTAATGAAAAAACTCATGCAACATTATAGGAGCTGGGTGCTCACACACAGGAAGAGGATGCTTCAACAAGACTCGGAAGCCATGTTGAACAAGATTACATCTAAAAATACAGCTGAAATTTGGCAGATAATCAACACAATGCACGCACCATAAGATGTCTTACTCACCAATGCTGAAGCAGCCAGCTCATGGGTAGACCACTTTGCTTCACTCTTCGAATATAAAGAAGAGGACCTGAGCCGAGTTGTACCATGAAACGACACCCCTTGGAGATTTGCCTCGGAATACAAAGACATCCTATAATTAATAATGAAGGTGAGCAACTCGAGGGCGCCGGGCCCAGACAGGATGACCAACGCCATGTTCAAAAAAGACCCAGAGATATGGGCTACATTCCCACATGAACTCTTTGTGTACATCAAGCAGTCTAGACAGGTCCCATTGTCGTGGAGGTCTTCTGTGGTGGTCCCCATTTACAAGAAAGGGGATAGGTCAGACCTCAAGAACTATCAGCCTATCGCCCTCCTGGATATGGCAGGCAAAATATTTGCATCACTGATTTTGAAGGACCTGTCACTCTAGAGTGTCTCCTCTGGCCACCGGGATAAATGGCAATCAGGCTTCGCCAAATGTGTCGGTAACTTTCTCAACGTTTTCCTGATTAACATCTTAAAGGCGCGAACAGAGAGGGAGAAAGAGGCACAGATCTATACGGCATTCATTGACTTAGCACAAGCATTCAACACCATAAGCTGGCCGAAGCTATGGAGGAAACTTGAAGAGACTGCCCCCATGACATCAGTGAAGCATTGAAAGATCTCCATTTTGGGACAGCTTTAAGGGTTAGGCTGGACAAGAGTGGCCTGATCTCGGACCCAATTGCAAATGACAAGGGTTTAAAGCAAGGCTGCCCGTTAGCACCTGAGCTGTTCAACATATTCATTTCGGATGTAAAGGAAGCCTTTGTCAACACAAGATGCTTTGTTCCAAAACTAGCTAATGAATCCATAGGCAGACCGCCCTATGCGGGCGATGGTGAATTAATGTATCAGACCCCAATAGGCCTACAGTGCCAGCTTGACACCCTGCAAGATTATGTGGGGGAAAACGGTCTGAAAATCAACCCCACAAAATCTCGGATCAAGATTTTGAACGGAAAGTGTGGGGCAAGCAGAGGAAAAAAACATTTGTGATATCTAGTTTGGGAAAGATTAACCGAGGTAAGATCCATCACCTACCTTGACATGTGTTTGAATACCAGCACTAGGGACGCCCGAGAGAGAAACAAAGCCAAAAATCTTGCTGCACAGGGGCGGCTTCTTCTTGATACATTTTGTGGCTTCTCAATAGTGTCCTTGGTCTCATTTTATTGGATAAAGGTGATACCGATCCTGACGTACAGCGAGGAAGCCTCCTTTGCATTACCAGCGGAGACCTGGCCGAAACTCGGACTGTTCTGGAAGAGAGTCCTGGGCCTACCGAAAAGCATGCCTATTCAAGCAATTAGGATGGAAATTGGTTTGACATCCATGTACACGCCAGTGGTGTGGAAATCTCTTTCCTTGTACCCGAAGTGTATACTGCCAAATCCGCCAGGAGGCTTCTCAATGTTAAACAAAGCCTTACATGATAACACAGAAAGAACCTTGAACGAATGTAGGAGCATTTGCCAGGCGATCCGAGGAGACCTGGTAGAATCAGAAAAATGCCTGATAAGCAACCCAAGTGTTTTAATACACAGCAAGAAAGACAATCTTACAAACGTTACGAAAAACCCTTGAGGGAGGCCAGGAAACTCAACACGCTACCGAAATACATGTAGCAGTTCCTCAATCTTCACTTTAGAGCTCAGTTCATGCGTTTCCGTCTGAACCTGTTTCCGACAAGGGACATTTTGAACCCAAGAGCATGTGATAATGGGTCTGACACATCATGCAGGCTGTGCCTGAACAAAGACTCGAAGGAATCTCTGAGACACCTGGCACTATTCTGTCCCACTGTAAGCCACAAGGACCACCATCCTAGGTAGGCTAATTAATGAAAGTGAGTCGATGATGGCTGATGACTGGTGGCTTGTGTTCATATAGGGAGAACGGATATCAGTGACCCTGCCCGTGGTCAGGCTACTGAAGGAGATTCTCAGCAGGATTGAAGAGAGCAAACCTAACTTCGGGGCAATGCTTACTGGTTAACAGACATTTGGCAACATATAAAAAACTATCTTGTTATGAAGGACAGAGGAGGGAGTAAACTTGTTCGTTTTGAAGAAATGTTTGTACATTCGATAAGTATAAGGTTTTTTTTGCTGTAAAACCAAACAAAATAAAGAATAAAACATAATAAAAAAATAAAGAATTATAAATTGCCTGTCAATCTTCCAAGACAGTCTTTTGGGTTATCAGTTTTGTCTTGTGTCAATGGCTGAAGTTGTTCCTTGAACTTTGTTTTGTTGCACTGCATCTGCGTGGGTGCTTCTATGTGATGTGCCACTATCCCCTGCTGTTGCTGGGTGTGTCTTTGTACTGTAAGGACTGGAAAGTGTAAGAGGGACGAGCTGGCAATGTTCTGATAATTCATCTCTAATACCATTACTCTTAATCCTTTGCCTCCTCTTCGCAGTCCTGGAACATTTCCCACACTGCCCTGGCAGAAATTGGGAAGTTCTACTGGCTGAATATTGGGCAGGATTAATTATTGGTGAAGTTGGCTCTTATCCCCTGCCTGCCTCAGGGGAGGGGCAGTGTCAACCAAATGAGGGACGGATTGGAGGAAAGGAACTGCTGGAGATTACTGCCTCGCTAGATGGAAGCCTTATGTTGTAAGGACTGGGAAGAGGAAGAGAAGGATTTAGAGTAATAGGATTAGCGGTAAGTAATCAGAACATTCATGCATGCTTATGTCTGATTAGCGTCCCATTACAAAATGAGTGATTAGTGTCCTGACACACACTGGGCCTCATTATAAGATTGCTGGTCTGGTAAGAACGGTACCGGTAAGCTTGCCGGAACTGTTGTTACCGGACCGTCAAACTACGAGTTCTGCTCGCGGGTGCCTTACGGCCCGCCAGGTCTGACCTGGCGGGCGGACCAGCACCCGCGAGCAGATCATGTCAGATGCATCAGCACCATTCACGAATGGTGCCTGTGCATCCGGCTCCCCATTCCCCCGCCTCAGTCATAAGGAGGCCCACTGACAACAAAGAAAGTAAAGACATTTGACTTTAGTTCCGGGAAGTTTATTAGATGAGGTGAACATTTCAGAGAAAGAGATGAAGAAGGAACATCTTACAGCTGAGGAGGAGAATACTTGTAAGGTGGAATTTGCTTTTCTTGTTAAACCTTCTTCAACAAGAGAGGTAAATTACACCTTACAAGTATTGTCCTCCCCCTTATTGACCGCCTTGCCACACATAGCCGACTACACCTAGGCCAGCTTTGCAGTGAACTAGGAAACTCATCCAGATTCAGGATGAAAGCTGAATGCCCCTGGTCCACTTTGCCAGGTAAACTGGGGGTTGCCACTGTAGTGGACCCCGATTTATCAATATTTCTATCTCACTACAACAATGATCGATGCAGAGGATTGGCCAGCACCCTCTACTCGTGCCAAGATAGAATCATTTCGATTGCTGGCCCAATTATAGAAATACCGGATATGTTATGTTATGTTGATTTATACAGCACGCCCCTACCATTCTCATGGAGTCCAGGCGCTCACATGGCTCTGCAAGAAAGTGGGTGGGGTAGGAGAGGAAGGATAGAGATTGCGCTCTTCTGTTGGTGCTTGCAGAACCAGGAGAAACTGGCGTCTGTGCATGTCAGCTTTCTGCGTGTTTTTGGAGTGTGCGCCCTGGGGTTATGGTGTCCGGAGGGGCAACGTCCAGTGTCTGGCTTGTTTGTTATTTGTGGCAGTTTGTTGGGTGTGCGGCGTGTGTGTTTTGTGTGGGGTAAGGCTAGCCCAGTGGGTTGTGTGTGGTGTGTAGGAGGTATGCGGGAGAGGAGCAAAGAGCAGGGTTGGTTAATAGTGTGTGGTTGTTTTATTGTTGGTTCCACTGTCCGCACTGTCCTGTGGTTGTTGTACGTCCGGGGTATGAGTTTGTGCAAGGTGTCTGTTTTTATGCTTGTCTCTTTGAATTGAATAGCCATGTTTTCAGTCGTTTTCTGGAGGTTAGTTGATCTTCTGTCATTCTTATTTCCTTTGGTATTGACTTCCATAGTTTGGCTATCAAACTGGCGAATGCGGTACCTCTGAATTTCCTCTTCACATATTGTATGGTTTCAATTTGAAGGTTATTGCTCGATCTTAGGGTTCTTCCTGGTTGATAGGGGTTGATTTTGGTTTGAAGAAAAAAATGTGGCCCCTTGTCTGTGCAATTATTTGTGAGCGATGCAGAGGGCTTTAACGTTAATGCAATTTTTTACTGGAAGCCAGTGTAGGTTTCTTAGGGCTGGCATGATGTGGTCTCTTCTATTTAGTCCCAGGAATAGTCTTGCTCCAGTATTCTTGATGCATTGGAGCTTTTTGTGAGGTGTTCTGGCATTCCAAGGTAGAGGCTGTTTGCGTAATTTAGTCTTGGTAGTAACAAGGAGATGATTGCAAGGGTTCTGTGTGGGATGGAGAGGTAGGAAAGTATCCCTCTGATTAGTCGCAGGAGGTAGAAGCATTTCTTTGCTATTGACTTTGTTATATGTCTGGTGTGGCCAGATCACAGGGAGAATCTGTAGAGCTTGACGTTTTGAGGGAATGCACTCAGCGCCATTTGTTTTCCTGGCGATACAGGCACATCATTAGCACACATATACAGAAAGAACCTTCTGCTCAAGCGGAACGCCTTAAATTACGGGGTGTAGTTCTACCCCAACACTTGGGATACATGCGAGAAACGTGCATGCTCCCCAGCCACCTTAATGCATCTGGCCTGGGAATGCAACTCTGCGGCTGTCATTTGGTCTGGGGTCTTCCGAAGAAGCCTTGAGATAGTTGGTGAATCAACAGAGATGTCTCCCCTGGTTGCAAATCTGGACTATGCAGTAAATGTCCCAGGACACACAAGGCAACTAGTGGGGTTATTGCCGGTATTGGTCAAATGCTGCACTGCTTAAGCGTGAGGGAAAGCTGCTGTTCCGTCAATACAGACCTGGAGGCAGGTCATTACATACTTTTACGCTATGGAGGACAATAGGAGCTTAACACCAGCCTCAGCCAGGCCCAGAGATGTATGGGGTCCTTATCAGAATTACTTCATTATCCAGTCAGGTACCTGACAATGATCCGCCTGAGTGAGGTGCGATGGGTGAAGGGGAGATGTAGCGAGGTTGAGGAACCATATAAGAGCTGTCAATTTGTATTCAATTCAGTGGAAATAAGTGTTGGGAACTGTCTCTGTCTATAACTCCATGATTGCGGGGCATAGCCAGGTTCGGACTGCTCTATAGGGCAATAGGCCCATGGCTGAACAAAAAACACAAAATGCTGGTGTGGGACAGTTTTTTGGGTCAAAGTGGACCACTTATTTTGCCAATTTGAGCAAGTTTGAGGAGTTTACTCTGCGGCTAGTAGTTTTGACCAGTGTTGCTTAATAAATATTCTTTAAAATGCATCACACTTTATCAAAAAAATCCACCTTCGTTACTATTCGAACAGGGTCACGAAAGGAATTAATATCCATTTGCAACTGTGGGCCACTTTGCATTGGTGCCCGAGACAATTTTATGGCCCAGTCCGACCCTCGGCATAGCCTATATTTATTACAATGTGTGTGGGAGTGAGGGGCCATCAGGCCCCTCTCGCCCTCTACTTCTCAGTACAAAACTCGGACCAAGTGCCTCCAGTAGTGGGTTCACCCTTCCCAATCCTCCCACCAACCAAGCGACCAACCCGGATGAAGAGGTGCCATCCCACCACTGACCAATCTGGGACCAACGTAGTATCCTATGTTAGTTGCGTCACTCACCCTATAAAATGTAATGTAATGATAACTTGTGCAGACCGCTCTCAGATATCTCTTGAATAATATTCATCAGATAAAACCTTTTCTTGAACTATCGCAGCCTGCTCTCTTTGCCTTATTCCCCGTCAGGGGTGTGTTTGTTTTATTCTTTTGCACGTCAAAGACGAGGAGGGCACAAACATTTGGTGACCCCCTGCGATGTGATTTGGAGAGGTGCCTCGAGGCCCACACCGTGCGGCGAGATCCGGGATGCCCCCCAGCAAAACCATCGACTCCGCGGCCAACCAGCCTGTTCGCACTACAAGATAGGGACAAGGGTTCCCGGTTGACGAATACCCGACTGAAAAGCTGCTCGCCGAGGCAGGCCATGGCTTGGTTGGGGTGCGGACCTGACTGGGGTCAGACCGAGAACGGTGACCCTCGGATTACCTGAGCGAACACGTGAGTGCCGGTTGCGAAGGTTACCAAGGAAAGGTAAGGGGGGAAAAGTACAGGAACAAGGGAACAGGTGATAGTGGGTTAAAGACAAGAGCAGGGACTGTGTGAGTGATGAGACTTTTCTGATCTGTCCTTTATATGGCCATTAGGTTTTGTGAAGAAGTGAGAAGAAGAGGAGAAGAGGTATCCTAGCCCGAACGGGGTAGAAGGCGGCGCGTAGCATTGTCTCGTCCAGTGCAGATAAATAAGTGAAGATAAAGAGAAAATAGTAGGGGTCTCGTATATTGAGTAGACTCAGAGTAGTTACTTAGAATTTTGTTTTTCCGTGTAAGCAAGATCTCTTTGGGAACAAGTAAGAGGGTATAAGAGGTGGGGAGTGAATGAGAAGAGTAGGTAAAACGGGGAAAGGGGAGAGGTGTTCAGTAACGGGAACAAAGGAGAAATAAAAGCACGCAGGTAGTGCATGTGCATGTTATATATTTTGCTTTTTGTCCATTTTGTGTCGCATATGCTGAAATATTGTAAGTGACTTGTTGGTAAAAAGTCATACATGCTAAAATGAACTATTGAAGTTGGAAATGCAATAAGTACAAAGGTAACATTGAATATTGGTACACAATAATTGCCAATAATTGAGAAACAATTGACATCGCTGATTTGTGTAAGGGGACAAGTGGTTGGTGGGGGGTGATTAGAAGGGAGGTTCAGGTGCAAGTGCACGTACAAGTGAAGGGAGAAATATCGTCATGGGAGGAATAACACCACTAGCTCATATTTGTCATTACCTCCCACTATATAGTGATAAAATACAAAAATACCACGATTAGTGGGTGACAGAGATAAAAGGGGACAGCGTGACACCAATTTGGCCAGTGGGCGGGTCGTTCGACAAACGGGTGTTAGATTTAGTGTCCACGCACTTATTGGTGAAGTATAAGGGAAAATAGTTGCGGAACAGAAGGGAAGTGCTAGATCTGTGGCGAATGTTTGAGGAAATAGCCCCCACAGTAGAGGTAAGTACAGGGAAGGCAATTGAAAAGGTGAAAACGCAGGAAGAGGTAAGCGGAACACCAAAGGGTGAGTGCACAACGACCACAGCTGAGAATGACACAACTAAAATATACCCCTTAATGACAAGGCCAGCAGTGGAATATAGCAAGCCTCTGTACATACCGCCATGCCCCACCCCCACTCCCTCTAGCGGAGCAATAGCTACCGCACTGCCACCACATGACAAAGGAGGCCTTTATGGCCCTACGAGTGCGCCCCCTGTAAATTTAGCGCGATTAACTGGAGATCTGGACCGCCAGCTAGCGCATGCATAGATGGAAATAACACGGCTGAGAGCATTGTGTGATAAGGGCCAAATGCTGCCGGGGCAAGGGGATGTGCCACCATTATCTGTAGCAGATCTTACACCCCCCTTAAGCGCAACAGGGGAGTTGGCAACAGCAACATCAGAGCCAGCACAATCTATATCGTCTCATCGAACACATACATCGCAGGGGCAAGAAAAGGAATGGAGGTCTGGAGAGTTCCTGTTCCATCTGAATGACAAACCAGTGAAAATTATACGCCCAGCTACCCCAGAAAGTCAGCTAGGGGAGGGACACGATGAAAATGGCGAGCAAGAAGAGGAAGTAGAAGAGGTGTGGAGTGATCTAGATGAGCATGAAGAGGGAGCGGCTGCCATTGGATCCCCATTACCATCTCAGCTTGATGATTTTGACGAACCATCGCCACCACGATGGCAGGGCAGATTAAGGCAGCGAGTAGGAAACATGCTGGTGAGTAAGATAAAGAAAGGGACAGTAATTCAGACAGGAAAGAAACATAAGTTGCAGATGCCGCTGATACACAAGGGAGCAGGTAGGCCACACTACATTCCGTGGGCCCAAATGGACAAAAACAAGCTGTTGAAGCGCCTCCCCCCACTTGCGGGAGGGGCAGGGAAATGGATACATGCATTTGAGAAAAACAAGGCAGGAGTACCATTAGCAATAGGTGATGTAAAGAGTTTGCTGGTGTCCGCTGTCGGTGATCAGGCAGACGCTGTGTGGGAAAAAGCAGGGTTCCCGGGAGTGACAATGAGTTCGGACCGCCACGATGGATCACCGTTCAACAATGTTCGAGCGCAAGTATGGGACGCACTGCGGCGCACGTTTCCAGATATTCCAGATTTACATTTAGTGATGCAATGTACAATGGAGGAGAATGAGGATCCTACGCAATTCATACTGCGAGTGCAAGATTTGTGGAGAAGTGAAACTGGCACGGCATGGAATCAATCCACGGCCCTGTTCTACTTTATTATCAAAAAAGGTCTCCCCAAGGAGGTACAGAAGGCCTTGGATAAAATAGCTGGGCTAGAAGCCAAGGGTTGGCCAGAAATTCAGAGTATAATCGTACACCACTGTAGGAGGATCAAAGAGAGGGAAAAGGAGATAGCACAAAAAAGGTTGGCAGACGAAGCGAAACTAGTGCAGAACAAATTGGTGAAGGTTGCCACCATAAACGCCAGCGTAACTGCTGATAGTGAGAACGAGGGGGACGAAAGTTTGGGAAATAGACCAGTTGGAATACCAGCACTGTGGGCTGCAGGAGAAAAAGGACAGTGGAACAGAGAAGAACCACAGAGAGGACTGCAGTGGCAAGAATGACCAAGCAGAGGAAGAGGTGGGTACCGCGGCCAGAGAGGAGGGTTCGGAGGTATGGGAAACATAGGCTTTGATGGGCAAGGGATGAGAGGGGGACAGCAAGGGTCATGTTGGAATTGTGGAAGATGGGGACACTGTTCAAGAAATTGCAGAATGAGGCCATCAGGGTACTTTCAAGGGCAACCACCCATGGACAATGAACAGGTGTGGGGCTGCCCACACCCAGGTAGTCCCTATGGACTACCAATGGGGAATGGAAGACAACAGGACCAGTGTTATAACGAACCACAAATACAACAAAGACAGCCACCCCCACAGCCGCATCACAGTGCATCCTAGCCCATAGCACGACAAAACACTGTAGGGAACGCCAGCAATAACAGCTTTACAATGGCTGCAAACGGTGCACCTGGGTTGGAGATAATGTCTTTTCAGTGTCAGGACAAGAAATGTACGCAGATTAGGACTGCCCACAAGGAGCACTTGTGTGTCCAGTCCTATCCACCACCCTACGTGCAGAAGAGGAACTACTAGTGGGGGCAGAGATAGGAAATAAGCAGTTTATCTTTATGGTAGACTCAGGAGCAAAAAAATCATGTCTTATGGAAGGGTGGTTTCCGCTCTCAGGCAGGAATTTGGAAATGCAGGGGTTCTCTGGGGCTATTTTAAAAGTTCCTTACACGAAAGATCTAGATATAACGGTGGGGGGGAAAAACAGTGCATGCACCCTTACTGTACCACGAAGACGTGACAATCAACTTACTGGGAAGAGATTTGCTAAGCAAATTGAACATGACCATTTCATTTACAGAGCGGGGAATAGTGTGTTCCACCCCAGGAGTGTGTCCAGTACGAGCAATGCTGATGATCAGCACAATGATGAATGAAGTTGTAGTACGAGGAATACCCATTGACATAGACATGTTTATCTATGGCATCAAGGTGTTAGCCCGAGTAGTGCCTGAAATAACAAGAAAAGAGTGGAGGACACCATCAGACTTTATATTTCGCTCAATCACAAGTGTAGATGTTGTGCCAGGCACGATAATGTCCATAGACATCGAGGCAGTTCAGGTATTGAGTAAACGTATTGTGGTCATAGTCTTGGACACGCATGGGTGCGAGTGGAGAACTGTGCTATGCATAGACCCCAACATAATGCTCAGAGACATAACTGATGAAGAATTATTCACTGATAACGAAGACGACGGAGAAATAATAATGGAAATAAGTATACCATGTGACATTATGATCCAGTACAGAGAAGTGCATAACCAGCTTATGGCCAGTGCTAGTGCCGCAACAACATTATTTGAGGAAGATATGGCAAAGGTGGCGCCAGAAATTTGGACTACAGGCCCCCATGATGTAGGGTTACTACATGAAGTGACACCCATAAATATAAAACTCAAACCAGGTGCCATACCAATGAGAGTGAAACAGTACCCAATATCCAGAGAGGCAGAGGAAGGAATTAGGGAAACAATAAATGCACTCCTGAGCCAAGGTATCATAGTGCCATCAAACTCCCTGTGTAATACGGCAATCTTCCCGATCAAAAAAGCAAAAGGAGGGGCGTGGAGGATGATCCAAGATCTCCGCCCACTCAATGACGTCATCCAAAAAGAATTCCCGTTAGTGCCTAACCCAGCATCAATACTGTGCAGTATACCCAAAGAATTGACATGTTTCACTGTGGTTGACTTGAAGAATGCTTTCTTTTCTATACCACTTGACCAAGGATCACAGTACCTCACAGCATTCACACTGGGAAACAACAGATATGAGCATCGCACACTCCCACAGGGGTACTGCGAAAGCCCCAGCATTTTTAACAGGGTACTACATGAAGATATTGGGAACATAAATGTAGAGAGCACCATTATACAGTACGTAGACGATCTACTCGTCTGCAGCAAAACAGAGGAAAAGTGCATGGAAGACTCCATAACACTACTAAACGTGTTAGCTACAAAGGGGTACAAGGTGGATAAAGAGAAATTGCAATACTGCCTTGCCGAATTTGTATACCTTGGACAGTTGATATCAAAAGACAGGAAACGAATACTCCCAGACAGAGCAGCTGCATTACGCAACATAATCATACCAAAAACAATGAAGGACATGCAAAAGTTTCTTACCATATGTAACGATTGCCGAGCATGGATCTTTGATTACGCGGCATACACACGTCCATTACTGCAAGCACTAAAAGAGGCACAGAAGAACAGAGCCCCAATAAAATTGACACATGACATGATGACCCAGTATTTTAGACTAAAAGATCTCATTGCAGATGCTCCAGTCCTCACGAACCCAGATTATGAGAGGGAATTTTTCCTGTTCTCACACTGCAATGGAACACTGATGACAGCAGTACTGACACAAAAAACATCATTAGGCCACAAACCATTGGCCTATTACAGTGGAACACTAGATGCGGTGATGCAAGGTCACTTCGCGTGCGAACAGGCCCTCGCAGCTGCGGCCTTCGCCATTGAAAAGAGTGCCACAATTGTGATGGGATGTTCAGTAACACTATAGACCGAGCATTCATTGTTTGCGATTCCCGAGCAGTCAAACTCGACATTGACAACACAAAGAGCAACAGCATATGAAATAATAATTTCTAGCCCCAATGTACATGTAGTAAGGTGTAAAAGGGTAAACCCAGCAACGTTCATAACAGAGCCATGCACAATGGAGGACATACAGGAACATGACTGTGCAACGTATGAGGGGGAGGCCGATGATATTCCCAAAGCAAGTGAAAACGCCCTGAAGGAAGGAGAAATATACTTCATCGATGGCTCAGCATCAATAAATACGGAAACTGGGGAAAAACATGTAGGGGTGGCAGTAGTACGAATGGAAGAAGATAGCTATGAAACAATCGTCCAAAAGTGCCTCCCGTCCCATTACTCCGCACAAGCAGCGGAACTAACTGCATTAATTGAATAATTACACACAGCCAAAGGATGCATAGTGACGATATATTCAGATTCAGCATATGCGACTACCACTGTTCATTCAGGGCTATCACGATGGCGTAGGAGAGGGTTCGGACGAGCAGATGGCTCGCCAGTATAGCACGCTGCCCTATTGAATGAATTGATAGATGCATTGGCGGAGCCATCGGTAGTGGCAGTGGTGAAATGCCAGGCCCATACCAACAACACAGATGCAATCTCATTGGGAAACGCGGCAGCTGACGCAGCAGCGAAGGAGGCCTCGTATTTCAATACAACGCCAGCAACAGAATGCATTGTAAAAGCAACTACTACAGAATCACTAGACGAAGCTTATAGTAACACAACCATAGCACACCTAATAGAGCTACAGAGGAGAGCACCACCGGAGGAGCAAGAGTTGTAGAGCAAACGAGGGTGCAAACAATCAGCCACATACCTCATATGGAGACAGGAGACAACGGGAAAGGTAGTGATGCTGGTGGAATTGCTAGAAGTAGCATTCCAACAACTACACTTCCCAGCCCATGTAGCGAAACAACACATCGTAGAAGACATTCAGGAACATTGGTTTGTCCCTAACCTACAGGAGCATTTGTCAAAGTTTGTCATAGAGTGTACGACATGTCAAACATACAATTCAGGGATGACAATGAGGACATTGCAAGGAACCTTGCCACGACCAATAGGGCCATTTAGAGAACTACATATTGATTACGCCGACATGGGGGAGAGATGTAATGGAACAAGATATCTAATTGTGGTGGTGTGTCCCTTCTCAAGGTGGGTGGAGGCGGGTCCTTGTTCCCACCCAGACACGAAGTGTGCGGCGAAATTTCTAGTACGAGAAGTGTTTACCCGGTGGGGAATATGTGAGGCGATACGGTCAGACAATGGCACACACTTTGTGAATGACCTCTTCAAGGAAGTGACAGCACTCTTGGGGGTAAAGCACAAACTGTGTTCCATTTATCATCCAATGGCCAATGGAATGGTGGAGAAGATCAACGGCCTGCTGAAGAGCAAATTATCAAAGTTGTGCAACACATTAAAAAAGAACTGGATATATTGCCTGCCACTAGCACTGCTCCAACTCAGAACGCAACCATGCAAGGACCACCATCTGAGCCCCCATGAAATTGTAACTGGGTGGCAAATACACACACCGCTCTCCCCGATTAGGAGAGCGTCAGACACACACAGGGCTGCCACAGTGTTGGGGGAAGAATTTAGGGAATATTTAACTCAGCTGACACGTGCAGTTCGTAGTATAGCACGCCAAATAGCACCACCATTCACTGAAAATGTGGCAACTGATACTACCACACCAGCTACAGACAGCCCCAGTGGGCCACTGATGCCAGGGTCACAGGTGTAAGTCCGAAGCTTTGTAAGGAGATGGAATTCACCTAGGTTTCATGGCCCCTACGAGGTCATATATAGTACACCGACTGCAGTCAAGGTGAAGGGACTGAAATATTGGGTGCACCTCTCAGATGTGAGGAGGGCACGCGATAGTACACTCCCTCAGATTGAAAAAGAATGTGCAACTGGTACTACAAACGAGGTTGAAAAACAATGATAATGTGAGTTAGTGAAGAAGGAACATGAAAGGATGTTATTTCCTCTGGGTTACTCTGCCCTATGGTTGTATCAATTTCCTTTTCTCTCTCTCTCTGTCATGATGCCTACCCCCGGGGAAACAGACCAAGTGCAGCAACCTCAGAAGCAGGCATCAAGTTATCCCAAGCAAGCCCAACAACCCCTGCTAGGGGCTTTTTGGGTGCAGTCCTGGCGTCTATGGCGCCAGGCTGATATGGAGAGTCATTCCTGGAGCCATAGGCGCCAGGCTCATAGATTAAAACTTACCTGATGCACACCATGCTGCAAACTTACCTGATGCAGACCATGCTGCAAGAGCTCCAAGCCAAAAGAGGCTAGGAAGGGACTACTTTACCTATGGACTATTTTTTACTCAGGTGGGGCTGGGGAGGAATACTTACCTGGGACTACTTTGGAGGCTATTTAAACCACACCCGAAGAGCAGCACACGCTTTGCGTTACTCTGCATCCAGCAGCGTAACGCTCACCGTGCCTGCAAGTCTGCTTCCAGTCTTCTGCCACGCCCGCCTCGATTTTGGAGCTGCTAGAAAAAGGGAGAAAGAAGGAGAAAAGGTTAGAACGTGAGCAATACCTTTGATCCTTACCTGAATTCCCGATCCATCGCGCCTTCGAGCTGGAAGAAAGAAGTTATTTTATGCACGTCGCCTCGCCTGCTGCAGCGCTGCGCTGAACTCACCGGCCTTCGCAGCATCTTCACATTCCATCCTCCTGCATGTTCCCGCCGCACTCCGGCACCTAAGGAGAAGGCAAGAACAGCAAGGTGAGCCAAGGGAATACACAGAGCAATATTAGCTACCCCCTCATAGACTTACCTGATTTTACCACCGGGGGTACTATTCCTCTTCATGGGTCGGCGCAGCTTCCACTGCATCTTCGCCGAACCCCGGCCCCTAAGGGGAAACAAAAGGACAGCAAGGTGAAACAAAGGGACTAACAAGGGAAACCCTCCTCACCACAATATACTTACCTGATTTTACCACCGGAGGTATTATTCCCTGAGACTTCATACTTTCTCTCAGCACCTGAATAAGGGAGAAAGCAACAGGTTACATATTGACATTATTTTATCGAACTGTGTTGGATAATACAAATCCTTATCAGAATATTACCGGTTGCCACGAGGAACTCTTCACTAGGGTCAAGCTGCAACCTGCAAGGAATTGGACAAGAGTGAAGTCAGGCATTTGAACTCTTACGAACTTCATACTTATGGCGTCTTGCCGGGAATCTCAGAGTCAATATTGTTCTGGAACTCACCAATTCCTTCGAGCCAGTGAAGCAACTGGTTATCAACGCGCCCCTGCGCTCCATGCAGGATGGAGAGCTCATCTTTTCAAACCATCAGGTGATGGACTACAAGAGGGGACATCAAAGGTGATCTGTGGGGAGAACAGCAGGGGTGGGGGGATTTACGCTCAACTCCACGGGTGGTTAATTCCCTTTCTCCATTTGTAGAAGAATATTCCTATGGGCCAAGCAAACGAAGCTAGGTGGGCCAGTCCAGACCGTCATCTCGGCCCTATGCGTCACATTGGTGGAGACCGCAGCAGTCCAGTTCAGATCGACGCCTCTGTGGGAGCCAGGTGAGCGTAACACTCTCTCTCTCTCTCTCTCTCACTCTCTCTCTCTCTCTCTCTCTCTCTCTCTCTCTCTCTCTCTCTCTTTTCTCTCTATAGAGATGCTCATAAATGTAATTGAAAGACAGGGCTAAGAAATGCATATGAAATGAAAGTACAAAATGAAAATAATGAGGAAATATGAAATGTAAATATGTAAATAAATGTACATATCATGGTGACTTAACAACTTTGTATCGCCCCTCCAGGTGACAAATGGGCCAACGAAGTATAATCGCAGTGAAGGCACTTATGTTAGATAGTGATAGAGATGCCATCAGGGCAAAAAGGTTTAGTAATGTTGAATGTGTTTTGAAATGTGCTGCAATTTTGTTTTCACTGATGCTGTTTTTCATGGCTTGGTACTATACTCTATTATCTCTGGTTAACGATTTACACAAAGGGGGGAGAAGGGCTAATATGATACGAGAAGGGTCCACCCTAATATGGACTGGAGTACAGACAATGTGGGGAGAAACGTATAACATTGGTATTAACGGTACAAATGTAAAGCAACCTTCAGAACACACCGTTGCAGGTACAACAATTGTTTCATTGTTACATCCTGGCATAAATATGAATAGTAATTATGAATCAAATGAATATGATGGTGACTATTATTGGCCGAAAGACTTAGCTAATACAAGTACAGATATACAGGTAGCTATGGAACCTACCTCATATTACGCTGCTACCACTTGTGAATATACACATGCAATATCCAACAGCAATGACACGACCTGGGCTGGAATGCCACAAGGAGGGAAGGAGAAGGAAAAGGGGGGCAGGAGGGAAAAGATACGACATTTATCATAACCTGGGGTTAGATGAAATAGAAGACCCCCGCCACCCTGACCAGTCTAACAAATGGTACTCGGACATGAGTGCTACAGCAAAGCAAGCAACAAATGAAAGCTGCTATGTCTGCTCACTCATTCCTCATGCATCAGGGACACCAAAAATGTTGATACCACAGGAAGTGCCCTTGTCGGAGGCTCAGTGTTTAATTCATTTAGTTCTGTGTAGGATAAAAAGCACCTTCCAGGCACACACCATCAGCCTAGAAAGAATGGAGAGTGAGAAAACCTGCACGAGTCGACATCAAGGAGTGATATGCCTCAAAGAGCCATTTCTTGTCATAAAGGGGACGAGGTATGCCGAGAACAAATGGCACGATGAAACTATTGAGTGCAGAGCAGATGCACTCCGGGGGCTGGCCGAAGATGCATTCCAATGGATAAAAGGAGTGTGCACGCCTATCTGGTCCCAGCATGTTGCTAAGCTAACCTGGATTACAGCACTGGAAAAGCCCATAAAAACGCAGAAATACCGCACAAACTATGCTTCCGTGGAGAAGGAAAGGTGAACATGGGGCAAGCAAGAAAATGCAACAAGACAGTAATAATACCAGACATGAAAAAAGGCACTGCGGCCCTCATGGACATGTACTGGGTTTGCGGCAAGCAAGCATACCTGCATCTACCCGCATCCTGGAAGGGTACGTGCGCCTTAGCCACTCTCCACACAGCACTGATGGTAATACCAGAAACAAAAAATCTGAAAAGGACAGGGAAACTCTAGCCTCTGGACCAGAGTAGGAAAAGTGCAAAAGATCACATCCCTGTAGGGTAGATATACCTTTTCCTTCTGATCCACCCTGACAATAGATTATTTATTAATTAATTCTATTGATTATGAATATAGAAATTATGTCTGTTTGATGGGGACGAGTCATGAATTCCTTCTCCCCACAGGTTTTTAGCATGATTCTTTTGTCTTTTAAGCTTTTGGATGTATGTCACGGTATGTTGAGTTGGGTTTGAATGAGTGCACTATGAATGGCAAGTATGTGTGACAATGTTTTAGCCGACTTTAGGCATACGGTTGCTGCTGTTTTGCTGTATTAAAGTGATCAGTGTTTAATTATTTGTGATTGACTCACCATTGTTTAAATTGTTGGTATCACTTTCAATAAATTTTGATACACATTTCTTCAAATTGATTTGTTGCTCTGGTAATACCAGAAAGCCATATCCAAGGGGCAGCAGAGGATTCGGCTGGCAGTTGGGAAACGGAAGACTCGGCTGACAAATCGGCAGCAGGGCAATCGGCTGATCCATCGGTAGTGCCCCAACGAGAAAACACAGAACTTCCAGCTTATGAACTATTGTCCGAATACGAGCTGAAAACAAAGTTGTCACGAAGTAAAAGATCCTCCAACTACATTTCGTCCGAATCATCAAAACTCCTTGCTGAGATCCCGCAAAAATACAAACTGTTCTCATCAGCAGAGACATTTTTTGCATCGCTCCTAACACCAGGGCTCCAAGCGCGAGCAAATGCCAAGTGGTTGCAAATAATACGATGGGAGGTTATCCAACTGGCTAACGACACTGAAGAGGGATTCAACGTTATAAAAATGGAGCTCCGCGCCATACGCCTAATGACAATGCAATACAGATATGTTCTAGATCTCCTCACGGCGATGAACGGGGTGTTTGCCAAAAAAATGGGGGGGCCTGTTTCACATTCGTGCCATCCGAAGATGCAGATAACGGGACACTCTCACATGTGATAACAGCAGTCCACAATCTAGGAGAAAAGATGAGAACAGAGGGCGGAGCGGAAGAAAGTACATGGTTTGACAACTTGATCAGCTGGATACCATCATGGGTAAATGTGATGATGAAAATACTAGTTCCTATCATCGTCTTTGTGTTACTATTCTTCTGCGTGTGCCAACTGGGACTCCGGTGTTGTGCAAAAAGTATGCCTACCTCGACTATGATGATGGTAACAATGGGCCGACCGACAATGGTAGCAACTATGATAGATGCCCAAATACAAACAGGGGAACAAAACCCTCCAAAGTACAGGATGACTGCCATCTACAGGCAATATGGGGACAGGGTCGATAATTTATGCCACTCCACAATCAAGGAACCAACAGAATTGCAATGGTATAATGAGGTATGTGTAGATCTGGTCGGGGATGGTGGGATATACTTAACATGCACTCCAGATGAATATGCAAGAAGAGGGAATAGCTTGAGAAGTGTATGCAGAGCATGGATGCCAATAAAGGGTACACCGGCCTGGGAAGAAGCAGTCGCTGAAGCTGAGTACTATCGAAGGGAGAATGAAAAGAATTAAATATCATAATTCATTACTTTAGATGTAACGAAAGGGGGGAATGTGTGGGAGCGAGGGGTCATCAGGCCCCTCTCGCCCTCTACTTCTCAGTACAAAACACGGACCAAGTGCCTCCAGTAGTGGGTTCGCCCTTTGCCCTTATGCAATGTTAACCTTGGTTGACTTTCGCGTAGATGGGACCACTGAGCAGGACACGGGGCATCCATTTTTGTACCCCCTTTCGACTCCATCTTGGTGACTAGGCCTCACTGCGATAGTACAAAAATGCTTCTCTTCCCTTTTCTCGCAGCAGCATGGCCAGGCGAGCAGGGCACAGGGCCCCCACCCTCGTTCTCACTCTGGCTGGAAAACTTCACGGGTCCATTCTCACACTGAAGCCGGATATGTTTGCAACACAATTATAAATGTAACACAACGCTCTTCCTCTGAGATTACTGTCCCGCATGTGAACCAGCATGAGCTAAGCACATAGCTCGTCCATCTCCACAAACGTGTCGTTACCCCTCCCGCACCCTCGCCCGTGGAAACTCACTGCCATTGTGACCCTGTGTCCCTGCAAGATATTCCTTTCATGTGCCAGACCACTGACCATGCCATGATGCCCACCCAGCAGATCCCCAACTAACATTAGACCCCTGCTGCAATATATCATTGCCTATCACTAACAAATGCCACATACCAGAGATTCTTATGTGCGCAGACCTTAACTCCAACCAGTGTATTATAGCGGTCAAGACCCTTAACCTAAGACATGTATAATCCTATGTTATTGATAGTATAGATATATCTGTGACTTTTATAGAGACATGATAAACTACCAAAGGTCTTTGAACAACTTTTATTTAGTGCATGCATTTTTTGAGAATATATTATGTTAGCTTAGATAATGACCACCCTGCCTCCCAGCGACCTGACCTTCACCCATGCGGAGCACAGATGACTGACGTCAATCCTCCCGCCAACCAAGCGACCAACCCGGATGAAGAGATGCCACCCCACCTCAGATATCGAGCGAACTGACCAATCCGGGACCAACGTAGTATCCTATGTTAGTTGCGTCACTCACCCTATAAAATGTAACTTGTGCAGAGCGCTCTGATATCTCTTGAATAATATTCATCAGATAAAACCTTTTCTTGAACTCTCACAGCCTGCTCTCTTTGCCTTATTCCCCATCAGGGGCGTGTTTGTTTTATTCTTTTGCACGTCAAAGACGGGGAGGGCACAAACAAATGTCATGGGATGTGGAAGTGGTCATTGTGCTGTCATAGTTATGTTTATTACAAAACAATAAAAATAATGTAACAAAATAAATGAGGGAGTCTAGCAGAGTCTCACTGAGTTCCTATTGATGGAGACCTCTGTGGGGGTAAATTCATCTCCACCTTCATCTCTTTAGAGAGAGGACTGTCTTCCCTAAATTGAACATTCTATCCATAGGTTTATGCTCGGATTGAACCATGTATTTAAGGTCAGGGGCCTTCTCACTCAGGAGGACGGGGAAAGTATCAGCTATTCCCGCCGGTACTTCTTTCCCTAGAGTTTGGACCCAAACACCTTCTCTGGGCAGAAAAAGGCTACTTTTCCCCAGGCTCCTTGCCGATGAGCTCAGGTTCACTTCTAGGATAACAAATCTCGGCTGTATCTGGGAGGACAACCTATGCAGTGAGGGCCAGGTAAGCGCTATGGTGCAGGCAATTTTGTATTCCTTGCAACTGTTGCGTCAAGTACTGCCTTTCATTCCACACGGAGACCATGCTATTATGGTGGGGGCCATGGTGTATGCACACCTAGACTATTGCAACAGCCTTTTGGCAGGCATCCCGGCCAAACAGCTGCAAAGACTCCAAAAGGCTCCAAATGCTGCGTTTAGAATGGTTTCTCAGCGGGGCAGATCCGCTCAGGTATCGCCCTGTCGCTGATCGCTCCACTGGCTGGCCGTGGAGGACAGAATTACATTTAAGATGGCATGCCTGATTTTCAAATGTTTGAATTGACTTGCTCCTGTTTATCACAGAGATCGAATTAGTTGTTATCAGCCTACCAGGCTGCTACGATCATGAGATCAGTTGCTGCTGACCGTTCCCCTGTCGGCATTTGTCTCAATTTTCAGTGTTTGGTCCGAGGCTGTGGAATAGCATCCCCCAAAGACATCAGAGCCCTTGAGTAATTATATCAATTTTGTAGAGCCCTCAAGACCTTCCCTTTCAGATAAGGGGAAATGGGGGACCGTGGGTGAGTTGTCCTGTTAGGAGAGATTACTGCTTGTACTGTTATTTGGTGACTTGTTTATGTACCAGCTGCGCCTTTATACGGATCATTCCATTCCAAGCGTGTTATAAATAACCAAAATCAAATCAAAATTAAATCAGAGAGGGAAAGGAGGTTGCTGCAGACATTTAAGGGGAAATAGAGCAGTTGTTTAACAAGGTGAGTGTGACTTTATCACTCTCAGGGGTTCCTCTTGGGGGTTGGGGCAGAATTGAACACTTTTATGATGCATTGCAAACAAATTACATCTGCTGCACGGGTGTTGGTGACAGGGTTTCAAATGGAGATCATTGGCACTCCAGCGCAGTTACACCCAGGAAAGCCCCTAGATTGCTCTCTATATAACTGTTTGACCATGTCAAGGGAAATACAAAAACTCCTTAAGAAAAGGGCAATGGAATGTGCCTATTTAAACAAGGCAAGTTACTCCAGCAACATTGTTCTAGTAAAAAGAATTGCAACGGCGACAGACCAGTGATCAGTTTAAAAAAACTGTGTGATTATCAGTTCAAGAGGAACATTATAATCTTGTTTCAAGGCATATTGAAACCAGGTGACTGCCTCCTCGAACTGGATCATAGCGATTTTAACAGTTCTCATGGGGTTAATCTATTTTTGAATTATGATCACTTCTCTATTGACTATAGTTGTCCCAGTGTGTTTTAACAAATTGTTACGTACAGTTGCGTCTTTTCTCGGAGCAAGAGTGGTCAGACTTACAATTCAACTGGACGGCATTTTGATTCTGGCGAAGGAGGGGAAATACACAGTACCAGATTAACCCTGTGGAGGTCCCTAGCTAGTTGAAATTTGGGGGCCCCCCTGGAAAATTATCTCCTGTCGCTGTGCAGCCAGCGGGAGCCCAGGGTACCCAGGACTGACACATGCAGCTAGCGGGGGTTCTCAGGAGCCGGTCACTGACGCACGCTCCCTGCACGGGCCACAGGATGCCATCACAGGCCAGTGCACTTGCAGAGGACTACAGGGAGCCTCCCCCGAGCACGGAGCAGCCCTTGGAGGGATAGGGGTGGGCAGGGCCCTAGCACATGCCAGTGCTGCTAGCAGCGCACACCAGAACCCGATATTGGCAACTACAGCACCCTGAGGGAGCAACGGGGCCCATAGCCAGACCCTACCACACAGGGGCATTCAGAGCATCAACGCTAATCAGTGCTCCATGCACAGGAGGACCCAGAATAAGACTGGTGACCCCATCACCATTTTAGGGTCCACTAGGACCCCATCACTGACGCTGGCACCCTGCGGGCGGTGACCATGGTCAAGTTCCCCATGTGGGCACCAAGACCATAGCACTGACTCTTGCAGCCCATGGGAGACACCAAGACTACAAAGTCCTGTGGATACCTGCAGGTTTTGGCTGGAGGGGACGGACAACAGCTTTATTCCCCTCTTGGTCCTCAACATTTCGGATGATTGTATCTGCTTAGATTCACATGCGCCCACCCTTCCTCCCCGCTCGGATGGCAGGAACATAGATGTCTTCTCCCTTTCTGTACTCACTCACGATAGTCATAAGGCTCCCTCAGGGCAGAAAAAATACAATCGGAGGGACCTCGACGTGTGAGGATTTCTGGGTACGCTACACGTCGCGTTAGGGATAGTGTTGCAGACATGCCTATGCCGACGTCCCCTTCTGATCCTCGAAAGACAATATGTAATACTCTGCGGTTACAACTAGATGTCGGACTATATGCACAGCATGTGAATCTAAGCAGATACAATCATCAGAAATGCTATTACGGTAAGTAATGAATGTCATTCTTATTATATAAGCGCCTAACAAGCAAACAATAAATAAATAAACAAATAAATATGATGCCACCAAAATTCCACAAGCAGCGCTGTAGACAAAAACATGTTGCATGTTTTTGTCCTCCTATTTTGGCATGTGATGCTTTACTGAGTAAAGTAGTCAGGAATAATTTTCTGTGACCATGCATAAGAAGATCATCCAGTCCTGTTGTTTTCCCTTTGGATTCGGGGACTTGTAGTTTTTTTTTCTTTCCCATTTGAAAGGGAGAAAAACTATTAAGTCCCAGATTTCTGAGCAAAATTACGAATGGGTGGCCTTCTCATGCATGGCCATGGGAAACTTGACAACTCTGCAATACACAAATCTAGATTTATAGCATGCAGTGACCATTGGTATGACTGATGAGTTACAGAACACAGATATCAAAAATTATAGACTCTCTCTCCTCCATTTGTAGCCGGGACTCTACCGACCAGAATCTGTAGTATCGTCTTTTAGCGCTGCGCATGTTAACCCATTACTGCGGTGCTTTGGCTTCTACGTGGACAGCCACACCATGCCCCCATGCAAGGGATTTTTGGGTGGGATTCTCTTGCTGTTATTTTGGCGCTAGATCAAGTCCCGTTTCTATACCCCTTACGCCACCTTGCTTGGTTATGTATTTTGAGAGATGGGATTGCAGCAGAAGTTAAAGGTTCTTTAAGATCGAGTCCTGCTGTCTGGTGACCACTTGCAATCCTTTGGATCCGCATCCGAAGATAATTCCAAGTCGGTTCAATTACATGACATCATCTGCAATACCCTCTTCGTCAACGCAGTACTTAGTTATGAAGGTGATCCGCTGCCGTCCAAACCCTATCCCAAAAATATATAGAGGAAAAACAGATGTGCAATGGGAAACTCATACTTTCATGCAAACATCGAGGGCAGAATCGGTACTTCATCCGGATGAAGATCTCTGAGGGCTAGCGTAGAGGCTCTACACATCTCCACAGTCCAGGCATTCGCATAAGTTCCTGCACGCATAGACCTATTGAAAAGAAACAGGGAGATTATGGAGGGCAGGGAGCAGAGAATGCCAGACCTCAGTGTTGAGCTGCAGTGAAATGAAAGGGCAACATTTTACCTGCATGTGGAATGGTACAGATCTCTCCAGCCACAGGTGTGGGAGGCTGGGTGGCCATCAGAAAAGAGCCTGTGCCTGTGTTGCCGGTTGCTGGTGTGGGCATTAAAGGAGCCCAGGAATGCAGCCATCATAACATGGTGGGAGAGAAAGGGCAGAATAGGGAAAGCTGTTTTCCCACAACAGTGCAGCCAGTTCTACTTCATGGGGAAAGGTACAGAGAAAATGCTAGTCCACATGCTAAAATGAGGAGAGTCACCTAAGGCTGTGAGGAGAAAAGGTGTGAACATTAAGCAGTGTAAAGGAATGCAGTGGGGAGGTGTTGTCTCTCCCCTAAAATCAAAGCCCAGCGGGGACAGCGGGGTGAATAACAATAGAGAATTCTTAGACGCACCAAGGCCAACAACGGGGACAACACTGTGGATAAACAAGCATTAACCCTAGCCGAACTATCCAAAAATATATATTCATTTTAGAAAACATCCCTCTCAGAGCACTGGCGAAAAAGCACTTAAACTGTCCCATGAGCCCCCAGCTTGCTTTCTGTCTTTCTGGACAGTAAACCCCCGGGGAGGCTGGCTAGGCATGTCCCCTCTTTTCCCAAAGTTTTATCCCCGCTGCTGTGCTTGGTGCGTCTAAGAATACTGTTTTATTATTTACCCCACAGTCCACGCTGCACTAGAATTTCACAAGAGGAGAGGGGCCCCCAGGCCTGGTGAGGTGGGTGTAGCTTATGATTCTCCCTGCAATGGCCACTGCTCCTGCTATGCGGGGTTGGGGGGTATAGGGGTTGGAGTATTCCTTTTCAGTCCAAGTATATGCCTGTCTGATATTTGGTTCTTTGGTATTTTCCATAAGTAAGTACTGGGATGAAGAAGAGGGGCATGGAGGTAATACTCTGAATACTTACCAGCAATATTCATTACTCCCAGTCCTACTCTTACTCATCACATTGCTGACACCTTCCACTCCATCCCAGGTGGTCAAATGTTCCCGGTTCTTTTGGACTGGACAGGAGGATTATGGGACGAGTTAGGGGCTTCATACCTCGGGCTTATAGGGGGAGGGGCTATAAAAACAAAATATATATTTTTGCGGAAATGGTTCTGTAAGAAGGCAGATCCCTTCATAAGTACCGTGACGAGGGAGAGTAGGGGTAGGAGCAATGAAGATTAGCAGCAAGTAATTACAGCTTTACTAAAGATCCTTTTTTATGCAATGTTATGCATTCAAATAGCACACGCCTTGGCTGCTACTCACACCTACCCAACCACAATCTCAGCCATGACAAATGGTTTCTCTTTACCCCCCCTAACCCACATCATTATTTATTCACTCTTAATGCTTTGCTCCCATACAGGTTTTGACGGATTCACTGCCAAACTTGTGAGGCCCCTCTGACCTTCTGGGCTACTCAGTACATCCGGGTCACGTGGCAGTAGCATGGCCTTCCTCTTTTCTGGCATTGGGGAATTCACTGTAAAACTGTCAGTCAGCTCCTGTTGAATCCTGTTTCTTTTGGAAACCAAACCTCCCCTGGCATCGGTGTAAAATCTGCTCCTGACGTACTTAGTATCGCTTATGCAACTTAGGGGAACAAGGCTGTTACTGAAGCATAGCGTTACGTGGTCTTGTATTGTTGTGTATGTTTTCAATGAGCATTTTCTCACTGCGCGCAAATGGTTACCGAGTTAATAGAGAAGCGCAACATACAAATCATAAAGACTGCTGCACTCTGCTTTTTAACTGTAAGGAAAGGGGGTCCTATTTAAATAAAAATAGGATGTTGGTAAATCAAATTTAAAGCACAAGCGATGCTAGATTTCACCATCACCCACAGCGCCACCCCAAGGTCATCACAGGCTTTGTTTGTGCCAACTTTTTACAGAGATCATTAACACTTTTTCCATTACATCGTTCTTAGACTAAGTGCAGTTGTTTCCTAAATGGCAGAACATTCTCTGTAGGATCCTGTAAAATAGCCCTAATTTAGAGAGTCCACTGTGTTTATAGGTCATACGTCAGTTTTTTTTAAAATCTTGGTTTCCCCTTTTTGATCAATAAAAATGTTGAGATTCTGGGCAATCTCATCATGTACCTCAGGGCTCAAGTTGAGGGTACACGCTTGTGGACGGAGGCCCCCTACTTTTTTCAGAGGGCACCCTGTTCAAGGCGCGTGTTACAGAATGACTAATCCCCCTCACTAGCGTGAGAAGGGGGGTTACAATCTTTACTCTGAAACCACAGCAGCAAAGAAAAAACTTTACAAACGAAAAAGTTTGAAAACAGAACTAAATAGAGTTCAATGTCACTGTAAGGGGAACTCCCCAATCCATCATGGAGGGCAGGTCATGCCCAGCAGGAGACCAATGAGCAGGGACCCTCCTATATATAAGTCCTTTACTCCAATCCCAACTCCTCTTTCTGTAGCTGTCCTGAACCAGACGTCCACTGCGCAGACCAGATGATAAATTATGAAGACAAAATCCAGCGAAGCTCCCGGATCACGCACTCTCCACATCTTGTAACTGTGACCACCGTTCTTGAACAGAAGATCTCAGCCCGAAGCTGTAAGAACAACAAACAAAGAAGGGTGGGTGGATGGGAAAAACAACAAACCAAAAAATGTTCTCTCTTGAAACACCTGTGTAAAGGCACGCTATACAGGCCATATCATATCATATCATATCAAGGGAGAGTGGGTGGGTGGGATATTACTCGCCTCTTTGTCTTTAATAGAATCTAAACCCCCTACTCATGCTAGTGAGGGGGATTAGTCATTCTATGGCAAGACAGGAGGCTCTTATTATGCAAGTTTGAGGCCCTTGCATCATATTAATTACCACATGATCGAAAATAGTGACAATACCATAATAATAAGAGAAGAAGTGTTTTAAATGTTTCTATTTTGACCAATCAATTGATTGCAAAATGTATTCCCCCCGGCTAAGCACCCCAATAACTGTTCTATAAGGCATAGCAGTCTTAACTGCAATGAAACTAGGAAGATGTGCCAATTCCAGCGTTTCTCACAGGCCAACAAAAATCACCTGGTTAACAAGATGGGAAGGGGGAACCAGCCAAAAGTCTTACTATAGTGATAGGCAGGAAAAAGGCATAGGAGTAATAAGCTCCTCTGTCTTCAACATCAAACCTTTAAAACACTTAAAGTCATATTAGAAAGAAGACATATCACATGACTACTCTGGAGAAACAAAGTTGGAAGGCAAACCTTCCTTAGAAGGCCGAAGAGAGAGTCAAAGGGACTCCTTATTAACATGTTATAGGACCACCTAGTTTAGGTGCAGCTAAAAAGCAATAGACTTGAGGACCTTGTGCATTCAGAAGAGTGAACCCTAGGTCCTGTCCTTAAGCACACCATTTTCTCCAGTCATATGTACCACCTGATACCAGAAAACCTTTCTAGACCTAGAAAAAATATTATGTCTTCTGGAGGCAGAAGAGGGATGGAAGAGAGGGGCCATCCCTGAACCCAGCAGATAGGTGCTAAATAACAACCAGACTAAAAGGGTGCCCAACCAGGCGACACTGATGACAAGATATTCTTGAAAAAACACCAGGAAGAGTTAAATTCATCAAGCCGTAAAGCCGGAGACCCTCAGAACTCCTGAACCCTTGAAAAAAAAGGTACTCTGCTACCATGACTACAAGGAGACACTTACATAAACCTGACCTTTAAGAGATAAACTTGGCAAAGAGAAACGTATCTTACATCCAAACGCTCCCATAATAACAATGTCTGATCTTCCTGGTAGAAGCACCAGGTGCTCGGACCTATCCCCTCCCCCATGGTTGATAAATCCCCTAGGGGAACATAAAGTAACTGAAGGAGGACTGACTAAATTCCATAGTCTTGAGAAAGATTCTAGACAGCAAAGAAAACTGATCACCAGACAACAACTATGAAGCTGGTTTACAGAGGAGGACTAACCTTCATCCTAGTAAATCTGAACTATCTAGACACCCCCAGCACCCTGAGCTGGCACTTTATTGCAGAACAATCTCCAGAGGGAACCAAAAAGGTCTACCTGCCATGCAGACAGCTAAGTGAACCCAAACCAATTAGGTGTCTCCCAGCCCTTGAGCAATCGTATTGACAGACACTTGTGGGGATGAAAAAAACTGTGATATAGAGGCTTTAAAAATTTGGATGGAAGATGAGCACCATTCCCAGCACCCTCTATCCTACCAAGGGCTACTGTCAATTGGCTAGAGCGAGCTCTGTACTGGTCCAGAGCAAGAAACTCCTGCCAGAGGTGTAACCTTATGGTGCCACCTAGGAATAGTTATCATGCTCAGTAATGTAAAGGCTGTGAAGGAATACTGGGACCACCGTCCCTTCAACATTGCGGCTTGGGCCTCTGTATGCATGCAAGGCTGACTGGCCTCTCCAGAGATCAGGGGAAAGGTAAAAGAAGTACACCTAATAAACTAGATCAAGAATAAAGTATAATAACACTTCTGCAGTGTTACAAACACTCAGGCATCTGAGTGCTGCTAATTATTATTATCCACTGTGTTTGGGGTGTGGTGTTCATTTATTGACCTCGGAAGGATGAAACGTTTATTCTGACCCTTCCAGAATTTGACACCTGTGTCAGCAAGCCCTGCACCGATGTCAAAGCAAGCACTCTAATCATAGCGCTGAAGGGTAAAAAGAAAGAAAATAAACAGCAACTTATAAACTGCAACGAGAAACACTCCCTTAAGGGTAAAACTGGGCTTGTACTCCTCGAGCAGAGGAGAAAATGTATACATCTCTAGACGCATTAGCGGGAACAGACCAAGCCTTTGGAGGAAAGGCATGGAGGCGTGCTCCAAATGTTATTATCTGGTAACCTTTCGCTCTGATACCAGCAAGTGTTTCCTAAACACTTCAACAGGGTCAGAAACTCGGGAGCTCAACGTTGTCTTGCTGACAAGACGAAACAGTTATCCTTGAGCAAACCTTGTCCCTGCCAATAGATAAAACTGAATTGATCAATACACTATCGGGACAGTAGTAAGGGGAATCACGCCACCCTTTAAGAGTGGAATTGGTGCTGCGGAGCAGGCAGACCCCTCTGCACCTCAGGCTCTGCACCTTTTGCCCGTCAATAGGGATAACACTATCGGGACAACAGAAAGGGAAAACATGCCACCCTTTAAGAAGTGGAATTGGTGTTGCCGAGCAGGCAAAAATTAGGGGTTATTTCCCTCTTCAGCCCGTATATTATAGATGTCCAAATATTTATATAAGAAAAAAGGAACTGAACTGCCTAAGGAAGCGAAAGGCCTGAGTTGTCCTGTAACTAACTAGTGTATAGGATCCACTATAAGACTAAGGTTAGCGCTTGCGTGATGGATACAAAGGAAGGTAGGGCCCCCTTAAGGTCTGTTAACTACCTCCTCCAAACACTCTTTTCTTTGAAGTATTAAATAAATAATTAAATAAACAATTAATAAATACCAAGTAATCCTTGTCTAGGAAGAGGGACTACGCCCGAACAGGGGCCCAAACCCTGCGCCCTTACCTAAAAGCTGAAGCTTATTGAGCCATCCGGCTACTGCCCATAGGAAACGCTAATGAGCTGCACACATAGCCTAAAATATTGTTGAAGAGAGGAATACACTGAGCAAGTGCTCCTCAACTGCTCACCCTAGCAGGGTGTGGTAGCCAGCAGTACACGAGGGGCAACCTTGCACTACAACGCAGGCAAAGCCTGCCACCGAGCAGGTTATGGCACACCTATAGGGAAAGCAATCCCTTAAAGCATATGCAGCGCTTAAACAAAGCTGCAGATTGGCAGCGTTTCAAGCTCTTGAGCGGGCTCCAAAAAAACATATATATTGTAAAATATCATTATTAAAATATCCCATAAAAATATCAATTAAAAAAAATATATATATAAAATAAACAAGCACTGGAAATGTCAGGAAGCGAACTCATGTCCTCCTGCATGGAAAACCTGCAGCTGTATCATTGAGCTATCCTGCTTCTGGAGTGAAACAGAGGGTTTGCAACACTTCAATATAATGCAATGAATGTAGTTGCTGAAAAGAAATATAGGGCCCTAGAGGGCAGGCAAAGCCCAGTAGCCTACAGAACCTGGTGTTCCCAGATGACTTAAATCATAAGGGGCTTGTGCACGGGACATAAAGGGCAGGCAAGGCCAGTTCAATCAAAGAGACCTTTGCGAGCCGGGTCTGAAGCAACTTCTTCTTTCAGACTGGCGCGCACTTGGTCATAAAAGGGGGCAGGCAAGCCCACAACATCCACAGCACCTGGAATTTCCAGGTTAATCAAAGCGACCCGTGCGCGCCGGGGCAATGAAGCAACACCTTCATTCAGACCGGGGCCCAATGGGTCATAAAAGGGGCAGGCAAGCCCACAACATCCACAGCACCTGGAATTCCCAGGTTAATCAAAGCGACCCGTGACCACCAGGTCTAAAACAACATCCTTCTCCGACCAGCGCGCACTGTGCCATAAAAGGGGCAGGCAAGCCCCCAACATCAACAGTACCTGGAATTCCCGGGTTAATCAAAGCGACCTGTGCACGCCGGGGCTAAAACAACATCCTTCTCTTGACCGGCGCGCACAGGGTCATAAAAGGGGCAGGCAAGCCTGCTACATCTACAATGAAGAGAACCGTGCGCGCTGAGTCCGAAGCAATAGCTTTTCTCAGACTGGCGCGCACTGACTCATAAAAGGCACTAAATCTACATCAAAGAGGCCCGTCCGTGCCGAGTTCGAAGCAATAGCTTCTTTCAGACCGGCATGCACGGGACCATAACGGGCACATGGAGAGCGCGGATATAACCATAACACGCGTATTCATTTTAATTACCCAAGAAACCTGTGCTACTACTGTAACACGCAAGCCGCTTTACATGCAGGCGGCAGCATACACTGACTCATAAGCCCACTGTGATTAACAGTCTAACAAAACACACATTAATAAAAGCAAACACAATGTACCAAGCAGTAAGACTTCCCTTTTATGAAGAAGGTATCTAACATATATTTACAAATACATTATTTAATGCCTTAATGTACTATTAAGGCCTACTACTGACTAACATGCAAGGCACAACTAAATTAGGAGTGATTTAGCTGTGGTGTCAGCAGCAAAGAAAGAGGAGTTGGGATTGGAGTAAAGGACTTATATAGAGGAGCGTCCCTGCTCATTGGTCTCCTGCAGGGCATGCCCTGTCCTCCATGATGGATTGGGGAGTTCCCCTTACAGTGACATTGAACTCTATTTAGTTATATTTTCACACTTTTTTGTTTGTACAGTTTTTTCTTTGCTGCTGTGGTTTCAGAGTAAAGATTGTAATGCATAATAAGAGCCCCCTGTCTTGCCATAGAATTAGCACAGGAGGACAGATAGTATACATTTATTTTAAAAACAAAGAAATCAGACAATGCCTTAGACAAGGGTCGCGCACTGGGAGAAAAGCAGAGTCTTAAGATGTTTTCGGAAGCCGATGACCTGGAAACTCACTCCCGACTCTCTTTAGACCGAATCTCAGGGTGATCAGTCGGTGAGAATGGGTAGATCGGGTGGGTCTTGACGATTGCACTTTGGCACGTTTGTGAGAGAGGTGGTTAGGGGCAGTGTTAGAGAGGCATTTGTGGGTGATGGCTGATGTTTTGAAGATAATGCGATTGCGGATCGGTAGCCAATGTGCACCCCTTCTGGCGACTGATGTGCTTCCGCCTTGGGAATCTTTAGTGCAGCTCTGAGTGCAATGTTCTGAATGACCTGGAGTTTGTTAAGGTTCCGAGTTGAAGTGCCCACAAATAACGCGTTACAATAATCCATTCTGGAGTCGATGAGTGCACAGGCAATGGTGAGGCAGCTGTCGGTGGACAGAAAGGGTCTGCAGGCATTCAATAACTTGGTAGAGTGCGCAGCAAAGGATGCAACAGCATTACCCTGTCTCGTTAGGGACAAGGTGGCTTCTAAATATACGCCCAGGGTTTTCACTTCACTAGACAATGGGATGGAGATGCAGTCGATAGCGAAGGTGTTGTAGGCTTGATCCAGTTTGCTGAGTACAGTTTGCGAGCCGAGCAAAAGAATTTCGTTGTTGTCCTCTTTTAGGCAGATGAGGTGGGAAGCCATCCGGGCCTGGATGGTTTGGTAGACTGAATGGAGAGTATTGGAGTCAATGGAGTAGTTACCGGTGAGAGGGAGGAAGATGTGTGTATCATCCATGTAGTTGGTATAGGTAATGCCCAGGTCATCTAGGAGGTTAAATAAGGATTTGGTAAAGATATTATAAAGGGTGGGGGAGACACAAGAGCCTTGGGGGACGCAGCAGGAGACTTGTGCAGCAGTGTCAAGGCACTGGCCGAGAAGACTGTCATGGATCAGTCAGAGAGGAAGGCAGAGATCCAAGAGATAGCTTCATCAGAGAAGTGGGCTGCCGATGCTAAGTGCTTACACGGAATGTGGTGTTCCACAATTTCAAAGGCTCTCGACAAGTCAAGCAGAAGGAGGAGGGCAGAGTTGCTGGCATTTCTCGTCCAATTGGTTTTTTAGGTCCCGCAAAGCAGATTCTGTGCTATAGTCTGGTCGGAAGCCGGATTGGTGCAGACCTAGGAGGTTGTTGGATTCCAGGTATAGCTGGATTTGTATGTATGCCGCACGATCCAGGATTTTCAGGAGGAAGGGGACTGTGGTGATTTGGCGAGGATGGCAGGATCTAGTTCATTTTTTTTAGCAGCGGAAGGATCCAATCATCCTTTAGGCTAGTTGGCACTAAACAAGTGAAGAACGAGGCATTAATGAGGGTGGTAATAAATGGGGTAAGGCGTTCAGCACAGTCTGTGATGACAGTTGCTGGGCAGATATCCCCTTGGCAGCGGGAGGGTTTAAGTCCTTTGATAATCTAGATAAGCTATGTTTCCAAGACTGGTTTGAAGTTAAATAGAGGTACATTTTGAAGGGAGGCCGGGAGCCCTGTGGCAGGGGATGCTGGAGTGTCTCTACTCGGGGTGTTTCTTTTCATTAGGATCTTCTTCTGGAGTGTCTGAATTTGATCAAGTAGGGCTTTTTCAATATTGGAGCACCAGGTACTGTCCTTAGGGCAGTTAGTTGGAGGAGGCGCAGGCGATTCGATTTCACACAAGATGGTGAAGAGCTTGTGGGTGCTAGATTTGGCATTGGAGATTTTCGTATTATAGGTGGTACTTTTTTCTCGGATTATTGCCAGTTTGTATTCCCTTGCTAAGGAGCAGAAGCAAGCTTTATTAGATTCAGAATGGTAATTCCTCCATTTAGTCGCAGCCTCCCGTTTTTTCAGGCAGTGGGCATTAAGATCAGCAGAGAACCAGGCATTGCATTGCAAAGCAGGTTTGGCTTTAAGTTGCATAAGTGGGGCCACAATGTTGATAGACAGGATGAGGGTTAGGTTGTATGTGTTTACCAGAGAAGAAGGGTCACTGATAAGTGATTGTGTGGTGGTGAGCCCATCCAGCTGTGGCAGGATTTTGGCGTTGGTTAGGTTACGAGAGGAATGCGTTAGTGTGATAGGCAAAGGCAGCACGTTAGATGGCGGGGGATGTGAGGCAGGTATAGTAAAATAATAGGTTGTGATCAGTCCAGGGGCAAGGCAGATTTAAGGTGACTGCGATGTTGCAATTCAGGTTAGCAAGCCAGTCCAGGATATGTCCTTTATTGCACGTGGGGCTGAGGATAGGTTGTGAGAAGCCTAGCGCCCTAAAGGAGCTGGCTAGGGATAAGGCTTTGGTATCCGACTCGTCCATCAAGCCCAAATTAAGGTCACCCGGGAGAATAGTCTTGGATGAGGGTTTAGCGTTAGATAGGGGGTGCAGGATATCCTCTTCAAAGGAGAGCGATAGGCCTGGTGCACAATATACCAGGTGAATAGCTATCGTGGGAGTGTGTGAGAGACTAAGCTTAGTCGTCAGTAGTTCTCCTGAGGCCATGGTAGAGTTGCACATTTCTCTGATCGGTAAGGAATCACTTGCTATGAGGGCAACCCCTCCACCTACTGTCCTCATGGAAAATGGTATAGTTGGGCGGTATAGCCATGGATAGGGCCGGGCCGAAGCGGCATGAAGCCATGTTTGAGAATTGGATAATAGATCAAAGTTATTAGAGGCGATGAGGTCAGCGATATCAAAGGGCTGGGCTTGTGTTGACCTAGCGTTCACTAGTGCTACCTTAAAGGATGTACTTGTAGGAATCCATGGAGGCTTACATCGCTTCGCTTGGGTATGGGTTGTGGAGCCAGTATTGTGGTACTTTTGAGCAGGGGACGAGGAAGAGGCCTGTACACTGTTGGGGACGGTGTAAGATTGTGTCACAGTTGCCATGCGTAAATGAGGTGCCACTAGCGCGGGTATGGGAGTGTGTTATCCTTTGCGGCGCAGTTGCTCGGTGTGCTAGTCGCGTTGCATAACTTTGGATCGCTAGTGGTAGTCGAGGAGGATAAAGGCTTCAAGTCATAGGTGCTTGCGGTGGGGAGGTCAGTGTAACTAGGCAGTGGTGCAGAAGCAGCGGTGGATGCCGTTATGGGCATGTGAGTATGGTCAGTGTTAGGCAAGGAGCCCAGTTGGGAGTCCGCGGAGGAATCAAGAAAAAAAGCATCTGTCTGTGAATGAGACTGCTAGGTGTATGAAGGAGCCTGGGAAATGACCAAAAGGGTAAGGAAACACTGTTTTTCTCCAAATAGCTCTCTGTTGGTAGTGGAAGAGTTGCTTGCCTCCAGAATGCACAGTAATTACCAGCACGTAAACATCTCCCTAATCCCTTGTGGCGGTTTCAGTGCTGACGCAGCACAGGGTGCCCTGCCCTGCAGGTACCACCTGGTCTTATCTCGTGCCAGGCCTTATTATGAGATTTAAACACCATTTTCTGAGAATGTGTCACCAGGGATGAATGCTTGCAAAGACTCTGAGGCAAGCTACGTCGTGCATTGCCCCAGAGCTTAAATCGACATGATGTCTGCCTTCTCGGTGAAATGGCTGAGCACTTATGAAACAGAAGCTGCCAGGGGGCAGGGGTGGTGGGGTTACCACACTTTTAATCGGAAGGAATGGGGTGAGGCTTTGTTATTCCATTATTCCATTATCGAGCAGAACCTGTCAATCATGGAATGGCAAAGAGACGGGGTTGACTCCCTGCCCTGTCCCAGCCAATGCTGAGTAGCAGGAAGTCCGGCCAGAGACCGGATGTTGCGGGGGTGTCACATGCATTGATGCACCTCGAAACACATATTGTATAGGCGCATTATACATACCCAATAAATGAATAGATAAATGAGAGCCAATAGATAAATGAGAGCCGCGAGCTCGGTGAGGGAAGCAGTGTCGAGCATCCAAGGGTTGCAGGGATTTCCCTCGTATAAGGGAAGGGGCTGAGGTAGAGCAGACCCAGCAATGTCTTTCCCCACAGTGCCAAAGTGATCACAGAAATCAGGCCTTCTGCCAAAATGGCCGCCACGGAAAGCACATGGATGCTTTTCAGCAGCCACTGGCTTGAAACACGAGTGGAGTTAGAGCCAGCCACTAGGAACGAGCCCTGACTGCTTGCCCTCCTCTAGCAATTACATTTTCTCTCTCTCCTACCAAATCAAATCCTGGTTTCTATTCTATTCTCATCTCAGTCGACCTCATAGACCTATTTCTGTACAGCACATCATGGTCAATATGATCTTGCTTAGATAATAATGTAATTCCTATATAGCGCTACACACTCATAGTTCTCAGAGCGCTGAAATAACAGAAGACCCATAGAGTAGTACTCAGTTTATCGACCTTGGATGGATGAAAGGTTGAATTGACCCTGCTGGGAATCAAACCTGCCACAGCAGGTTGTGCACAGATATACTATCTGACCGGCTAAAAGTTCTCTGTACACCACTCCCACCCATGATTGCAATCTAGATCGTCGTTTTATTTTTCTTGGACTCAATGCAGTGGTTGTTGAAATATACTAGTCAGTGCAACAAAATCGCTTGGCTCAGGTCTTTACCTTGGGCGGCGGCGGTTACAGCAGGGTCGACCAGCTGGGACGTGTTATATCGCCTTAGTGATGGATGGAAAGCTTTGAATCCATCACGTCATAACCAATGGCCTTTTTCTATGCGACCACCAGAACCATTGTCTCCAGCTTGTTGCACCATTACAGAAGAGGAAACACCATATGCAAATCTGGTAAGTGGTCATTCCACTGCAATCATTCCGTTGATTTTTAAAGGTAAAGTGGAGGGTTCACCGCCAGCATTTATCTCCAAACTCAGAATTCTGGGGTTCAGTGAAAGTTGCTTTAATTCTATTAGCGCCAAAGTAAGCAGCGGGAACAGACTAACCACCACTTTATTACCGCACCACCAAACTCGGAATGAAGCCCATCTCTTATGGAGCACACAAATGTAAACCACCAACCAGTTTCCAGCAAATCGTTATGCTTAGAAAGTTCTCAATTAATCATGACCACTGGCAATTATTATTAACTACGCAGGTCGTGACTGCGACCCCACAGAGGAACAAAACCCACACTACTGAACATCCGGCAAGAGCTACCGACTGACAGATGCAGCGTTGAGTCCTTTGAGCAGATGCTACTGCATATATTGACTGCTTTCAATAGTCTTCACTGAAACGTGTTGATTGACCATCCTACATCACCAGTGATTACTGGGGCAGCTTTCTTTTGGTTTGTCATCCTTGTTGCGCAATCGCACCCCTTCGGAATGGTTAGGCTCCTTACTATTATAGACCCAGTTTATCACCAGTTGTTCCCCATCGGGATTGGCTTTGTGCCCATACCCATTAACATATACATGGCCCCTCTCACCTGAATCCTACAAGATGTGGAAACAAATGTAACAAGTACATTGAACTTATTTTATCATAATTCAGAAAACAACAAATAAACTCTATTGATGAGACTAATACAGATTTAAAAATTACATACTATTAAGGAGGGCATATAAATACCGCAATCTGTATTCAAATCCCTACACACTGGCTAACTGAGGTAATTGATGGATAATTATTGTCAGTAGGCGTGTGAGTGCTAAGACTAAGGAGGTATTCTCACCCCACAAACATCGAGGCCAAAGGAAATTGGTTGGTAGTTGGTTAAGTTTGAATCTGATGAATAGAATTCGAGCTTTCTCACACGGGAACCTAAGCGGATACAAGGATTGAGGTTTTCTCTTTCTAGCAAACCTGGCATATTACTTATAGGAACTATATCCATTATTAGTCTCAATCGTAGTGCCCCAGTCATATTCATAGTGTTTTTTCTTCACATGAGGCAAACATGCACAAAGCTCTTGCGAATGTACATTGATTCTGGTCAGAGGTTTCTTGATTTTCGCATCAAACCAAGCTATAGATTTTGGATGTAGATCGATGAGCATCTCTGACAGATCTTGAAACATGGGGTTGCAGGGGCGGGGGTGAGAATTTTGGAGTAGTTGGTTATCATTCTCCAATGGTGCTTAGAAGATAACGAACTAAGCCCAAGCTCATGTCGCAAGATGGAATTAGGAAGAGAGCTAGCTAAGCCCAATGTACTTTTCCAGGTCTTACCCTGTAATTTATCAAAAATATGATCTATGTCTAACAAGCGCATATCTAGACCATAGAGTAGTATTGCCTTGACATTTAAGATGTAAAAGTCAATTAGAGGGAGAACTGAAAATCTGCAATACTTTCTGTATATTAAATTCATCTGTATCAACAGTGGTCTGACTTTTTGATTCAACACAGTCTTCTACATGATTACATAAATTATACCCTAAATATTGTAGGGTGAGATCGCGTTCTATTCCAATGGACCATTTAATCCTGGAAATATGTTTTCTGTTAGTAAAAATCACAATGCTAGATTTAGTGGGATTACCCTGAAGGTTACATTTTTTTTTAGCATAGATCACAAATAGTTGTTTTGTAACCCAAATGGTGTCCTATCGAAAAAATCAAATCGTCAGTGAACCCCATCCAGTGTAAATGCAGTTTGCCTAGTCTAACTGAAAAAATATTGTCTTGCTTCCATATTTCATTTAGGTCACACAAATAAAGGTTAAATAGAATAGATGCCAGATTACATCCCTGCTTCACACCCAGGAGAGTAGGTATGGAATCAGTGAGCACGCCCTCTTGATTGATCCGGACCCTGTAGTTGGTTTGACAATGCAGTATGGCAATTATTAGAATTAAGTGAGGGGAATGCCTAGCAAAGTCATTTTGTTCCACAAATGATTGCAGATGACTCGGTCAAAGGCGGCAATCATGTCCAAGGAATCCATATATACCGGGCCACAATCCGAACGTTTGGTTGTTTCCGGGATGTGCGCAAGAATGGTCGCAATAAGGGCAGTGCACATGTATTTACGGAATCCAACCTGAAACCGCGAAAGGATATTGTGATCTTGGATGTATCATTCGAGTTCATTCAGAATAAGAAAAGAAAAAACTTTGGAAGACGTATCCAAGAGAGCAATGGGTCTAAGGTTTGACGCGTCATTGGGATTACCCTTTTTATATATGGGCATGATAATGGCAGAGAGCCATGACTCTGGAATACATTTCACATTAAACATGTAGTCGTACTTGGCTTTTAAAATTGCGGCCAAAAAAGATGGATCGGTTTTAAGTACGCAAGATGGAATCCCATCAGGTCCAGTCGCTTTAGAATATTTGAGTTTCGAGATTGCTCACTGAACATCCATCAAAGACCATGTACAGTGCCCCATGATCGATTTATCCAAACTCTTAAATGAAACATCGAATAATCAGGCGTAATTTGATATTTTCAAGTCATATATTTGTGCCACAGCTAAGCTGATAAGGAGGATTGTAGGCAAGCACTGCATGGAACAGTGGAACTTCTCGAAACTGGCCAATATTTATGTTTACTCAAATTATAAATGATTCGCTGGTTATCAGCAATATATAGCTCATTTTTAAACACGTTTAAGTTTATTTTCATATGTTCGACAGATTTTGTTTTTAATGCTTCTGGATTGTACTGAGGTCAAATCCATTATTTTGAGTTCCCTTAACTTTTCGTTCTTCTGGCGTATTAGATTGGCCACCTCCAAGCTAAAAGAATGATTGTGAACTCAAATTTTTGTTGAGTTGCCTATAGACAATTGGTTCAAATGATGTTTAATAATGGAGTTATTCTATTCCTCAAGTTGACGCGTATCCATTCCTTACTGGGATCCATCCACTCCAAACACGGTTTCTTGGCTGACCCTATATATGAGCTCCCGACATAACTTGATGTTCCAGTCAACCGAAATAGCGCGTTGATCGATGAGCATATGATCCCCCAGTGCAGGATTTGTGACTCTAGGAAGATCTAAAACAGGTCGGCCAAGTAAACAAAGAGCAGTTGCCACGGAAAGGGGCCAAGCCAGGATAAGCAGCCAGTAAGGAACCCTAGGGCGGTGGTGGCATATAGCAGGAAAAGTCTCCGGTAAGAGGGGACCCAGGATGGATGCCCAGATATGCGCAGCAAGGCATGAGGAGCTCAACTGCTCTAGAAGCAGGCGAAGAAGAGCGCAGGAGCCTCTACTTGATGTTGGTGACACCATGCTCATCAGGAAATCAAGACCGCAGGGATTGCTCAATTTGCTTTTCGAACCTCAGCTGCTCACTGTGGCAGCCAGAAGTGGAATTATGATCATGGCGTGCCGAGGGTCGACATGCCAAGGGTCGGTATGCATTATGAGAAACTCGTCACACTTCAAAGCCTTGTTAGGAGGTGGGGACATAACAGCACCCAACGATGAGGAAGCCTATGACAATAGGGATGATCAAGAGAACGTTCAGGGAGGTACAGGAGGAATGGAAGAGGACAGTGTCACATGACCTGCCTAGCTATCCGCTGAACCGGATGAATACTGCTACACAGCCAGGGTTTTTCACCCGCCGACCGAACACCGGTATCCTGCGAGAAAACAAATTAAAACCACCAGACAAGTTCAAAGACTTTATTGTGAGTCAGTGTTGAAGAAGGGGAGGGATGTGATGCTCTCTGTTGGGAATGGACCTGTCCCGATCAGTGCAGGGGGCACCCACCATACTCTTCAGGACCGGTGGTGCGGGCTGGCACACGAGCCAGCCCGAGGGTTGCTGGGGGCACCCAGCAGATACTTCCAGTTGCTGTGGTCACATGGCTGACTTCAGTTGCCGGGGGCTCCCGTGCTAGCAACTGTGCTGTGGTCACACAGCGTGAAAGTGGCCTGGGGGCTCCCAGGTTACACATACTGATCTGGGGGCAACCAGATCAGCAGGGGCTGCATTACCGTGGTCACACAGCATTAGCCTGCAGGCCCAACAATGAGACAGGAGACAAAGGTGCCATTCATGGAGTCTGCCATCGTTCTGAGGCACGTGCCGGCTGAGACTCCTTTTATTCAGTCAGTCATTACGTCGTCATAACACATATCCTTAAAGGGGTAAATCGCACAGTGTCTAGAAGAGACACGAAGGGTGCGCTGCATGCACCACGCACACACAGACATGCACGGCAATAGAAAGTGACACAAGGAAGCATCACTGCACCTAATAAAGGTGGAACTCAGTGCGCATGAGTGGAGAGTTCCATCTATGGCCCTTGTGTTTTAATGCGCTAGCGCCCCACAGCGCTGTGAGAGCTCCTCATGGCCAGGCTCATATGGGGGCTGACAGGATGCCCCTGCCCTACGTCACAGGGCCTGATCCCTCCCCGGCAACATCAGGAAACAGTAAGGCTCTCTTACCTCAGCCCAGCCCAGGTAGGGCACCACATGGTTGTTCACCATTTTTTCCCAGAACAGGAAGTGACAACAGTTCTAGAATGGAGTAAGAGTGATTGGTGGAAGATGAGGGAACACAAGTGAACCTTTGGTGTGGCTGATAAGATTTGCCCTCAGCTCAACCTGGGATATAGAGCTCAGGGCAATTCAGGTGCTAAAACAGCATTGTAGTCAGCGCTTTTAGTGGGCCGGGCTAGAAATATGGTTCTGAGATGGGGCACTGCCAGGGCTCCCTCTTGTCCCTTGGCAGCCCTATCTGCTAGAGACCAAGGCTTTTTTTCTAAAACATGAAGCTCTCGCTCATGTGCGAGAGCTTCGGGCTTTAGAAAAAATTCCTTTTTCCATAATGGTGGTGCCGGCACCAGGGATGTCCATGTACTGGTGCCACCATTATGGAAGAAAAGGTGAGGCCGCTGGAAACTGAGACCTTTTTTTTCTAAAGCCTGAACCTCCTGCTCCGCGGGAGCTTCAGGCTTTAGGAAAAAAGGCCTTGGTTTCCAGCAGCCTCCCTTCTTACGCTTTAATGGTGGCGCTGTCCCATACCAGACATTTCTTTAGCTAAGAGATGCAGGGAACGCCCTTGCGTGATCGCTGCATCTCTTGTCTAAAGGGATACCTGGCGTGGGGCAGTGCCATCCCTAAGGTTGAAAAGGTGAGGCGCTGGCCCCCCGCTAGGCATCCCTTTTGTTAATAGATGCAGAGATAAGCACCCTCTTCGCCAGGGTAGAGAGGGTGCTGGACTCTGCGATGGGCTGCCTGGCGGTTGGAAGGTCTGCAATCCATGAAGCCAGCGCTCATTAGGGGGGCGTGGCCTAACAGGGGCAGGTGACCCCCCATGAGGCCACACCCCCTTGATGAACCCCAACTTTTTTATTTATTTATTTTTATTCTTATAAAGCGCCACATGGCCGTGAGCCTCAGAGCGCACACAAAACAAAACAAGACGAAACGACAAAGACATAAAAGAAAAGTCATGTGTTTTAATGGCTTTTTTGAATGAAGTGAGATTGTTAATTAGACGCATGTCTTTTGCCACTTAAGGCACTGATTGTAGTGAAAATATGGGCTAATTCTTGGACAGTGCATTCAAGATGTGTAGAGTTCACTAAACCGAAACTGTTCATTGTATTTTTGGAAGGCATATTTTTGATATAGTGCCCCATTCCCCAACTCTATGCCACTGTATCCACCTGCTGCTGGATGAGAGGGACTGCTGTGATATCACTGTGCGTGTTTGTGTGCATTAAACCAAGATGTGTTTGCCGTCGCTGCACGATTTGATGGAAACTGGCTGCTGGCTCACAGTTTGGGGCTTGATGAGTGCAGGAGAATATATGGCAGTGAAAGACAAGAGGCATTTCCGTTCCCCTACTTTTGCCCAGCACAGTCAAGTTGTACCAGCACAGCAGGCACATATCTAGAACACAAGCCCAACCTGACACGTTCTATAACTATCCGTTTATTGTTGCCACTAATGCACGTAATGGTGGATTCGATGCTCTTCTAAGCGCCATAATCATGGGTGCTTTTACTGCACATTGTATATCCAAATTATGGACCTCAGGAGGCTAAAGGGCTGTGTCAGAGCTCCTGTGATTCAAACCTGTGTCTGCATGGATATTGCAGGGGAATACTTGACTCACGTCGCTGTCTTTTCGGCTTATACATATGAAAACATATCAAAATGAAGAGAGACAGAAACACAAAAACATGAAAATAGACAACATGAACTCACCTGTGATGTGTGTGGGGCCTGTTCCAGGTCAGTCTCCAGAGCGCGGAACAAAGGGATACGGACACCGGTCTCTCCCACTAAACTGGGTCCCCGCTCCAACTGGCGCATGTGCCAGGGGGACCCGCCTTTATTACGCGAAACACACGTGACTGCTGGATTCAGTCATCTTAAAGGGACACACCACACTCCTCGCTTTTCATATTTCTTTCTTTAAACAAACCACAAACAGAATATGGGCTTTTATGGCATTACACTAACTTTTGTAACTCTAGCACATCAAACTCAAAGCACAGATAAGTTCAAGGATACCAATGGAAAAATTGCACCAATGGGTGCCCTCTGGCATCAGGGAAAGTCCACTACAAAGTCATGCAGGTAGGTGGGCTGCCTGTGGCGCTCTCTTACAGGGTAGCGCCATTCCCCTGCCTGGTCGTCCTCCGCAGAGGTCGAGCCTCCTCCTTGGTCGGTCGGGCTATCTCCCCGTCGCTGGATGCCGGGCTCTCTTTGCTCATCTCTTCTCTTTTGCTGTCAATGCGGTCTTCAGCCTCTCCCCTGTAAAAGGCTAGACGGAGCATCGTGAATCTGTATGCTACTTTCTTAGGAACCGAAAGAGCGCTCTGCCCAAAGAGGACCAAGACTGCCAGGTGCAGCTCATCGAAGATTAAGTGTGGCAATAAGGGTGCGGGGGGCGGAGTCATGAAACATTGTCACTTATTCCATCAGTGACCCAAGTTTAGGGTAAGGAGCGGCGGGGGCAGGGCAGAGTTCTTTTTTATTCCCCTGCTGTATGAGCTTAGAGTGGTCCAGGCGCGATGAGGCAAGGGGGGGAAACAGAGGGAGAACAGACAGTGAACCTACTAGGCCCAGTGACTTTGAGATTGCGCAAGTGCAGGGGGAGGGGAAAAGTGCAGGGGTAAAGGGGAGAGGGCAGTGCAGTTCATGGGATCGACAGTCAAATAAATAAGATGATAATTAAAAGTGCAGCCAGCTGGTGGCAAGTGCACGGGTAAGAGCAGACATCAGGGGTCAAGTGCTGGTGGGGACTATAGGGATACAGATACAGGAGGGGGAGAGGAAGAGAGAGAAGACAGGATATCCTGAGTTTTTTAGATGAAATGAGAAGCCAGGGCCATGCAAAGGAGAGGTAGAGACTGCAGCAAAGGAGAGGTAGAGACTGCAGCAGGATTGGCCAGCTCCTTACAGATTTTAAAGAGTTTGACCGAGTTGTTAGATGCCGCGGAGACGCGGGCTTGGATGTGGGCTCTCTTCTTGGTGCAGACAGAGAGCCGGTATTGCCTTTGGAGCAGGCGGCAAGCCAGTTTGTCAGAGGATGTACCGGAAACATCCCATTTCCTTTCAGCCACCCTGCATTCGCTTTTAAGGGTGACAAGGTTAGAGTCATACCAAGAGTTGCACTTTGCTTTGGGTTTTAAGCGGATCCTCATGACAGGGGCAAGAACATCGAGAGTATCAGACATGGCAGAGTGGAGCATGGAGAGGGCTGTGTCAGGATGTGTGTCAGCCAGAGGAGGGGGAGGGGATGAGAAGGTGGCGGTGAAAGCCTCCACTGACACATGCTTCATGGGTCAGATAATCAAGAAAGTAGGTGGCAGTACTTGAGTTGGCTCGACCTGAGGGGTAGAGAGGGTGAGATGGGAGGAAAGGAGAAAGTGATTACTCCAGTAGAGAGGAGTGGTGAGAGGGATCGAAAGGGGAAGGCCTAAAGAGATCAGAACATCTTGGGTTTGCCCTGCAGAGAGAGTTGGGCCAGAGGGGAGAAAAGAGAGAGAGAGAGAGAGAGAGAGAGAGAGAGAGAGGTGCAGAGGTCACGAAGGAGTCCAGTGGAAGGACACGAATCATCCAGGTGGATGTTGAAGTCTCCAAGAAGGAGGAGTTGAAAGGTTGAGACAAGGAGGGAAGAGGAGAGGTCCACCCACTCAGAGAGAAAGGAGGAGGTGCAGTGTTGGTTTGCAGCAGCACTCCTGCATTGAGAGGGGGCGCTGTGCTGAGAGCCCTGCCAGCAAAGCAGATCAAGGAGCTCATGCAGCCGCCCCCATCGGTTAATTTCTGGCCTATATGCGATTTACGTGCCATACCATCCAATATAGCCCAGAAGGTGACCAATGGGCGATGCCATGTCACTAACCCAGCACATAATGATTGTTATGTGTGATTTACACTGTATCTCAAGCTCTCCATTGCAATGCAAAGAGTTGGCCATGACTGCTCAGCTGGGTGTAGCACTAGCAGAACCAGTGAAGCTTGCAGGAAGTCCCAAGTGACACTCTCTTCACTCTTCTTTTTGAGAGCATTTGGATACCCTTCACTCTCTCACCTACTTTCCTTACGATATACCCCAGTATTTCCTCTTTCTATGGCTCCTTTATCTTGGGCCTTTCTTCTCCAGACACCCAATGTTCTTTTTCTGAGTCTTGCCCGGCACTTTGCATATTTCTTCTCAGGCAGGGGTGCAAGGGTGGCCTCAGGGAACCTCCTCGAACTACAGCTTTGCCTTTAGTCTCAGGCATAAGTCGACAGGCCGCAATAAGCATAAAATGACAGAAACCACATAGAGCAGCCATGTTAGGCCCCTGCATTGGTTCTCATGGCCCACTACTTCCACCACCATTTAGCTGTTGGTTATTAACAGCTGATACGAGCAGTACAGCTGCTAAGTTGGAGAACAATTACATCCATATTCAGTAGATGGTTTTCCATACACCTGTGGACCAGGGGTAAGTGTTTTTCTCTGCTGCAGCGTCCCAGACTGCATTTTACTTAAATTTTGCCCCTAAATAGGTTTTTGCCTAACATTAGTTTTCTAAATTGTTAAATAAGGCCAGTCACTACTCCCGCCTGCCCTCCACCAGCCTCTGTGCGTTTTTTGCCTTCCCTGCACCCGCACCACTCCCAGCCCTCCCTCCACCCCTGATTGGCCCGGAAACATCGAGACAAGGGTCAGGCACCCCCTGCACTCACACAAGACCACTTTTTCACCGAAGGACCCAGAGGCAAAGAAAAACTCCTGAAGATGAAGCAGCCCCAGACTGTGTTGGCCCGTGTTAGCATGTGGTGCCTGCAGCCGTCAACCAGCAGTGGCTGACAAGGTAAGCAAGGTCTGGATAGGGGGACCAGCAATTACTGCTCCCTATTTAGACTGTCGAGCCATCTTATTATCCTATCATATTGTCTAAAAGCCTGTAGTCAGTTGCACATATCTCGCATCTAGGTAGATTTTGTTAGTCAGCCATATCTCGGATCTATCTAGATTGTGCTAATCAGCCATACCTCGCATCTAGGCAGATTGTGTTAGTCAGCCAAATCTTGCATCTAGGTAGATTGTGTTAGTCGGCCATATCTTGCATCTAGGTAGATTGTGTTAGTCAGCCATATCTTTCATCCAGGTAGATTGTATTAGTCAGCCATATCTCGCCTCCAGGTAGATTGTGTTAGTCAGCAATTTCTCACATCTAGGTAGATTTTATTAGTCAGCCATATATTGCATCTTGATCCTGATTGTCCTGAGGTGAGGACCCTTTCATGCGGCCTGCAGCCCCTCATTGTATACTTATCTCATTTGATGGCTCTGTGTCCCCTCTCCCCTGCTCCCACCCTCCTTCTGCTTCCTGCTTTCCTTCTCCTGTCTATCTCCCACCCCAAACCTGTGATTGAGCATCATGCCCTTTGCCATGCTCCTCCCAGGGCAGCCCACTGCCTGTTGCAGCCCCCTGCGGCTAAGGGCCCCCAAGCAAAGGGCGCCTCCTGAAGAAGTTCCAGGTCGTGTCTGCCGGTCTCAGCCGGGGAAGCAAGTAGTCTGCAGCCGTCAACCTGCTGCGACCAACCATGTTGGTGCAGTGCGGTCAGGGGGGGCTGCAATCACTGCCCACCCCTCAAATTACTCCTATTTCGCTTACTGTGCCAGCATAAGCATCACAGTTAATTGTTTTGTTTATCCATCCCTCACATCTCCCTTGAAAGGTTGCATTTTACATTGCTGCTGTGTTTAAAACTAGGCCTTTTCGTCTCTTTTTAGGAAAGTCAAATCTGGGTGTTTTGCATTGGTGCTGTGTTTAAAACTAGGGCCCTCATTCGGAGGTTGGTGCTAGTCATGGCGCTATTAGCGCCATGACTAGCACCAATACCGGTACTGCCACTTACGTTGGCGGTATGGATACTTACCGGTCAATTCCACCCTTTGCGGGACCGGTAAGTCCCCATTTGAAATGGCATTCCCCATTCCCATTTGAGCCCCCATAGGGCTCAATGGGAAGGCGACAATAACAGTACCGTAAATTACGGTACCGTTATTGACCCCGGTATCCCTTTGCGGGTCCCGTCCTTAACGCCTGCTGAAACCAGGCGTTAAGGGAAGGACCCGCAAATGGACTTCGGAATAGGCTGGAAAGGGATTACCGGCACCAGTGTCATTACCGGTGCCCGATATCCCTTTGCGCCCGGGTCGTAATGACCCCCTAGGTCTCTCCCTCTCCTGGGAGTGTTGAATCTGGGTGTTCTCGCAGTGCGTTGCCACTCCCCTCCGCTGTCCACTGATACGTTTTATATCTGATAAGGATTCAAGAACAGGAAATTGACAGACTCGAACAGAAGCATCTTGCACATTCGCAAAGTCAAGGCCCATAGGGACAAAATAGGTAACAATTAAGAAAGTTATACCTTGATAACAGACAGCTGACTAAGATAGCATTGTGATGCTGCATTGGTGCAGAACTTCACAAATGCCATAGAGTAGAGTGAAGGCATTTTCTAAATGGGTACAGATATCTCACTTTGAGGTGCAAAGACCCATCTGATGTAGTTTTACATAGGAGTTCTACCTCGAACGAACAAAGTGATTCACTAGCTCTCACTGTTCCAAACAGCGGATATGGTGAACTCACATGTGCAGGACCGCAATTTTACTTGGTTTACTTGCTAGATGTATAGCTCAGTTACTAGGATGAAAAAGAAGGGGAAAGCAGGAAGTCCAGCAGACTTGCCAGTTCATTCAAGCTGGAGGGGTTCGGGAGGGGTGCAGAGCAGAGCAGCAGCAGCAGCAGCATACAAGCGACACAGCCAGTCCCAGCTAAGCAGAACTCGCCAACCGAAGAAGGAGCTGTTTCATTTGTAGCACACTCCTCTCTAAACGTGAGTGACAAGTGGAAGCTTGCTTGGTGGTTGGAGACTGATGGCATATAGTATAGTATAGAATAGCATGGTGTAGTGTAGAGTAGTTTAATGAGAGATATAGGTTACTCATGCATTTAAACTAAAACCACTGCTTACAAACTCAACCATGGTCTTTGCCCACATGGCAATCTTGTTCATAGGTGTGATGTTATGTTATGTCATATCTGCTTTTGCTTAGCTTGTTTAATGAGAATAAGAACCCTCGGAAGATAGGGGCTCATATTAAATGCATTAACATGATAACTCCTGTGTCAAGTGTATAATTCAGAGTAAAGCGTTAGAGTGGTATCTCTTTGAGTCTAAGAACTTTACAATTCCTGACTGTATATGTTTAATCATGTCGAAGAGCACATGACCTAGACATGCCTGTCTTTTAGTGCTAATACACAGCCTAGGGTGAGTTTTGACACAAATGACTGATGACCAGGGGTCTGTTTTCACAGCCTCACACAAGGTGGAGATAAGAGGCGCATGGTCATACCTAATCATAGGCAATCAAGGCACTTCTTTTGTTCCCTCACTCTCCCCTCTTGCCTCTTCACACCCTCTAGGCTGCTCCCAATCGCTCCCATTTTGCCTATCCTATCCCTCTCACTAAGTCTGGTAGAAAAAAGTTCAAGAGGGATATCCTGGTCTCATACCCAGGCTTTCCTATCACTGATACCTACATCAGCGCTTCCTCCAGACAGACTCTCACTGACATCCTATTTGTCTTTTCCTCTCCAGGCCTATGGACCCCTCATCTGGTCTCTGTTCTCTCTCCTTTCTCCTCCTCTCCCATTAATGGTGGCATCTGGTGGGAGGCCCTCTTGGCCTACTTCTAATCCTCTAAGACCATCATCAATGTCCTTTTAAATGGTGCCGTCATGGTTGAGGGCCCTCAGCTGAATCTCCTCCTTCTTGATAAGCATCTCCCACATCTTATCAACTTTCTCCCTTCTCCTGCTACTCCTTCTACCACCGCTCTGGTTCCTCTGCCACCATCATCCTCCTGCTCTGCCTCCGCTCTGGCACCCCCCCCTTTGGCCCTCCTTTGGCCCATATGACACCTTCATTTATTGCCTCTGCCCACTCTCAGGCCCTTCTGCCGCTTCCATTGGGTGTACCTCACCCTTGTACCCCACCCCTGAAGCCTTTCAAAAGTGGCATCCTGCTCCACATCGTTACTCTCAACTCTCGCTCTGCTGTCAAACACTCCTATGACATCTGCTACCTCCTTGAAGACCTTGACCTCGATGCCCTCGCACTTACCGAGACTTGGTTCATGGCCAGCTCTGTCACAAGTTTTGACACTCTCCTCCCAGATAGCTACAAGATCCTCTCCGGGCTCAGAACTGACCGGCCCGGAGGTGGAGTTGTCCTGATCTTTCATGAGTGGGTCCCTGCTCCTGTCAGTCCTATGCAGGCCATTTCCTCCTTTGAACGCCTGGTCTGCAGGCTCTCTCTCTCTCTTCTGGCCTCTCTGTGACTCTGGCCACCATCTAAAGGCCACCTGGCCAGGTCACACTCTTCCTCTCTGAATGGGCTGACCTCTCCTCTTCTCTCCTTTCCTTTACCTCTCAACTTCTCCTCCTTGGAGACCTCAACATCCACCTGGATGCTTCTAATTGCTCCTCCTTCTGCAACCTTTGTGAATCTTTTTCTCTCTTTATTCTACCCTCTGGCCAGATACACCTTGGATGTTCTCATCCCCTCAGACATCCCCCTCTCTAACCGTCTTACTACTCCTCTCTCTTGGACTGACCACTTTCTGCTCACCTCCCACCTGAAACTTCTTGTCCCCCAGGTAAGGCCCTCCCGAGCACTGCCACCCTCCTACTCAGTAAAACGGCCCATGAAGCGAGTGTCAGTGGATGCCTTTGCCTCAACTTTCTCTGCTCCTCCTACTCCAGCAGCTGACTCCCATACTGGCAGAGCCCTCTCTAACCTGCATCTTTCCATCTCCAACACCTTGGACATCCTTGCCCCTGTCATGAGAATCCGTCTGAAGCCTACCTCCAAGTGGAACTCTTGGTATGGCTCTGACCTCGCCGCCCTGAAACGCAAGTGCAGTGTGGCTGAGAGGAAGTAGAGGGCTCATCCTCTGATAGACTAGCTATCGCCTGCTCCAAAGGCAATGCAGACTCTGTCTTCTCGAAGAAGAGGGACCATATCTAAGCCTGTGTCTCTGCAGCATCTACCAACATAGCTGAAATCTTTAAAATCTGCAAGGAGCTGGCCAATCCTACTGCAGTCTCCACCTCTCCTGTTCCCTCCCAGCCCCTCTGTACAGCTCTGGCCTCTCATTTCACCACTAAAACTCAGGACATCCTGTTCTCGCTTTCCTCCTCCTCTATCTCTCCCTCTACCTCTCCCAGGCCCCCTTTGGTCGCCTCACCCTCTCCTCTTCCTTTCTCCTCCTTATCTCTGACAACACCTAATGATGTTTCCAGACAAGTCCGATCTATGGAAGGGTCATGCAAACAGGTGCTCCCCTGCTCCTCCAGAACTATTAAGGACCACTATTCCACCCTCGCACAAGCCTTGGCCGATTTCTGTAATCATTCTTTCGCCACTGGATCTTTCCCCTCTCCCCTCAAGCACTCCCTTGTGCACCCCCTCCTAAAAAAGCTTTCTGCTGATCCTACGTGTCTGGCAAACTATTGTCTGATTTCTATCATTCCTTTCCTGGGCAAACTCCCGCAAAAGCTGGCCATCTCCCAGCTTACTCTACACACAGAATCTGTTAGTAGTCTCCATGACCATCAGTCTGGCATCAGAGCAGCCAGAGGCATGGAAACTGCTCTCCGGAACACCTGTGAACATCTGCTCTCTAATCTTGATTCCAGCTCTCCCTCTGTCCTCATCCTCATTGACCTCTCCTCTGCCTTTGACCAATCGAATTTGTGCGAACTTGGGCATCACGGATCAGGCCCTGCCATGGCTGGCCTACTTCCTCCTACAGCGACCCTCCCATGTCCAGCTTGGGTCCTTTCTCTCCACCACCTCTTTCTCCACATGTGGTCAGTGGCAGAGTAAGGAGGGGCAAAGGGGTCGGTTGCCCCCCTGGCTCCGACCCTCATGCCCGGTGCACCCGCCCTATTGGGCCCTGCTCCCGCAGAGCTGGCAGACGAGCACCGGTCCGACATGAATTTGCAAAATGCAAATCCATTAACATTATTTTTTTTTAACTCGCCACACTTGTGCTGTGGCACGACACTGCTGCAGCCCTTGCCTGCTCTGAACCCGGGCCGGGGATGATGTGTTTGTTTAGAGTTACAGTTACATTTGGTGCTGAAAATCACACTTTGTGTAAAACTTGCAGACTTCCCCGGGCCCGCCCCAGACCATCTGGAACCTGCCGCCTCAGTTACTTGTCCTGACAACATCAAGACAGCAACAAGCTGGGCCTGGGGATGGGTGGGGCATGTTTCACAATGATGCATTACCTTCATCTCCTCCAGGACATTGTGGATGGACACAGACAGGGAGGCCAGGGGCACATTTCAGAGAGCCACCCCACGGCAACCACCTATGGCTGGCTGTCGGCCCTTGTTAAAGGTCCGGGCGGGGGGGCTTAAGCTAGTGTGGCAAGGGGTAGGGTTCTCATGTGAGGGCCGGCGGCCTGGGAGCCCTGCCGTCCCCTTCCCCCTACTAACTAAAACCTTACTGCCAGTTAGTTTCAGCCGGCCCTAGGCTAGCAGGCCGCCGCCAACTGCAGACTCCCCGGGCGCCATCCCAGGTGGGGGGGGGGTAAATGGGAAGGAGAAGATGACACACAGATACAAACATGACAAAAGGTGGGTCAGTGTCACAGGTCCCAGGATCAAAAGCGAGGGACAATAGAACAATGGGGAGGCCACAATGGACAGGTTGAGGGCCTCCCCTCTGGGATTTTCGCCTGTGTGTGCATTGGCACTCAGGCGAGTTTTGCTGTATATAAAGAGCCCTTTCATACATTTTACCCAATCCACACCACGGAGAGGGGGCTGAGCTTGGATTTGGAAGGAAAGGAGAAAAGCTTTTGCATTTGTATTTGTTTTCTTTATATAGTGCAGCCAGGCCCGACGGCAACCGGGCGCATATCTTAACAGTACATTACATAGCAATGACATATAATCACAGTGGTAAAAACAATTGTGGCAAAGTTACAATTAGCGTTACAAATATCATATGCATCAACAAGAGAAGTAATGTGTGGGAGCTATACAGTATCCCAGCAGGCACGTAAGGAGTCAAGTTATACATAATCCAGAAGATGGTTGTTATTGTGAGGTAGCTAGCCAGAGCTTGGCTTTGTGTTTGAATAGGTTGAATGAAGGTAGATTTCTAATGGTGAGTGGTAGGGTGTTCCAGCAAGGACTGGGAAGCTAATGCCTCCAGCTGTTTGGAGCTTGTATCTAGGGATCACAAGACCCTGGGTTTGTGCGGATCTGAGTGCCCGCGATGGGATGTGATGGGTGAAGCGAGAGGCTAGATATATGGGGACCTGATTGTTTATGCATTTGTAGGTGAGGGCCAATGCTTTCAAAGAAATCCTTTGGGCGACTGAGAGCCAGTAAAGGCTCTTCCTGGTTTCAGAGATGTGAGCTGATGTGGGGATGTTAAGGGCAGCTCTAATGGCATTGTTTTGGGTAATCTGAAGTTTGTTGAGGTTACACTGGTTAGTGCCTTGATACATTGCATTACAATAGTCCACTTTGGGGGGTGACCAAAACAAATGGATATTACGTTTTAACCCACAAAACTCCAGTCACCTTTGAAGAAACACTTCAGGAAAAACCTGTTCTGGCTAGGGCAGGAAACTTCACAATTAAAAGCTCTACTTCCATCTGGAAGTTGCACCTACCAGCGAACAACCCTCCAATGCTGAGGGCATCATCATTCCCTGTTCTGCAGACATGATGGCATGAGTTCAGAGATTTCAAAGAAGGCAAAATGTGGCTGAAGCATGACAAGCAGGTGTGAGCCCTTCCTGAAACCACTTCAAAGAGCAAACTGCCAATTTCAAAGAGACTCATAAAAACCCTCTGGTCGCAAGCTGACCCAGGGGAACGGATGGCTGTGGCCCTCCCACAGCTGGAACAAGACACTCCCAATTGACATTAAAAGACTGATTTCCTTTTTAGGCATTTTGCACAGCAATCGGAATGAGGATTAATTTAATTTCATGCTATTTTTCATGTAATTTCCAGGTGGTTTTAAAGATATAAATTGCATTTTCCTGGGACTTTGGGTACTGTAATGGCCAGTTAGATTAGGTTTCTGGCTGATCTAAACATGGGACAAATATGACAGTTGGTGAAAAGATGGAAAATGAAATCATGAGCATGCTTGATTATTTGCAGATTCATAACCATTGTATATTTTATGAAAAGGACAGAAATTTGCCAAATGGTCATGCTACATCGTACGGAGTTGGTGATTGGCTCACCTAATTCCTTATGACCATAATCAAACTAGCCCCTGCCATGTGAAACATATATTCGGTTTTAGCTGAAGGTGTGATGCATTTGTATTTGTATTTGTTTTATTTATAGAGCGCAGCCAGGCCCAAGGGCAACCAGGTGCATATCTTAACAGTACATTACAGCAATGACATATAATCACAGTGGTAATAACAGTTGTGGCAGAGTTACAATTAGCGTTACAAGTATCATATGCATCAACGAGTATAGTAATGTGCGGGAGCAATACAGAATCCCAGCAGGCACGTAAGGAGTCAAGTTATACATAATCCAGAAGATGGTTGTTATTGTGATGTAGCTAGCCAGAGCTTAGCTTTGTTTTTGAATAGGTTGAATGAAGGTAGATTTCTAATGGTGAGTGGCAGGGTGTTCCAGAGCTTGGCAGCAAGGACTGGGATACTAATGCCTCCAGCTGTTTGGAGCTTGTATCTGGGGATCACAAGACCTTGAGTTTGTGCGGATCTGAGTGCCCGCGATGGGATGTGGTGAGTGAAGTGAGGGGCTAGATATATGGGGGCCTGATTGTTTACGCATTTGTAGGTGAGGGCCAGTGCTTTCAAAGAAATCCTTTGGGCAACTGAGAGCCAGTGAAGGCTCTTCCTGGTTTCAGAGATGTGAGCTGATCTGGGGATGTTAAGGGCAGCTCTAATGGCATTGTTTTGGGTAATCTTTTAAAAGCCACCCCACACTGCCCAGCCCAGCAGCAGCGAAGCCTGAGCCAGAGTCACCACGCATCACCCAGTGCCCCGTTGCCACTTGCAGACACATAGGTGCTGCTGCCAGCCAGCAGAATTTGAAATTCGGCAGGTGGAATCGAGAGAGCGGAGAGTGAGTTTGTCCGCCCGGGACCGGGAGTGAGACAGGCCAGAAGAGAGACGAGCAGCTGCCTGCATCATGTCATCACGCACCACAGAGCCAGAGCCGGAGCAAATGTAAATTACTAGTGTGTGTGTGTGTGTGTCTGCTGCTGTTTGCGCTGCCGGCGCACATGCCCACAGTTGCAAATCGCTATTCATTCCTTTTGTGACACTGTTAGTACTAGTAGCTAGCCTATTAACCAAGGGGGATTTATGATAAATTGTGTTGCAAATTGTGTATTTTAAAGAATATTTATGCAGCAACACTAGTCAAAACGACTAGCTGCCTGCAGTCCGCAGAGTGAATTAACTCATCAAACTGGGCCAAATTGGGAGGGTCGGGTCGACTCTGTCAGTCTGCCCATAAATGTGTCTCGGGCACAGTGGTGAAAGGTGGGTGGCCCAGGCCCACAGTCTGTCGCAAATCCCTATTCACATTCCTTTTGTCAAAGACTGTTTGAGTACTAGCAGGCCAGGGGCGAGGTATTTGATAAAATGTGATGCAAATTGTGCACTTTAAAGAATATATATACAGTAATAATGGTCCAAACTACTAGCCGCATGGTGAAGTAACTTATCAAACTGGCCCACAAATAAGTGCCTATGCCCCACTTTGACCCAGAAAACTGGCCCATGCAGATAGTGCTCATTTGCTTTATTTTTGTTCTATTGTAGCTATATATGACTATTTATTTTGTCACTAAAGCATGCTGTCAGCTGAGCTTGCAGGAGCACATTAGTGTCCCACATTCTCGCCACCTCGTTCCCAAGCCTTAATGCAATTTCAATCTCAGCTCCATCCAGTTTGCAAAAATGAGTGGAAATTCAGATACTGTGTGGTAGTATAAAAACGCCTTTTCCATTTATAGTTTAACAGGGCAGGCATCAGTAAAATTGCTGTGAGCTAAAACATAGTTCCTGCTTTCAATTAGCCCACAAGAATGTGGTTAACCTGGTGTCAACGGAGACCTACCAGCACCAGTCATTACGTTTGATTCATCGATCCAACCTGAACCAGTGGCATACAAACATACCTGGATGACATTAACTTTCGATTGAAAATGAGTAAAGTATGGCAAAACTGCAAGACATTTGAAGCATAATAGGTCTATATAATAGACAACAGAAATTGAAGTGTGTATAAATTATATTTGTGTTTAGATAGTAGCTCCTTAATCATAGAGGTTGCTACAGTGCTACTATGCTGAGTATCCACCACAAGGTCAAATGGATAGCAAATCTGTGTTGCTTTCCTTCTCTTTCTGCAGAAGTAGGGAATAGAGCAACATCATATATCCAGAGTCATAAAAACCCAAAATGTCTGGAGCCACACGACAAAAACAGGTCAGCAAAAATAAACTTGCTGAAGCAGCAAAATCCTCTCAAGATATTTTGTCTACTTTCAAGATCAAGCCCCAAGGTTCCACTGACAAGCAGTAGCAAAGGTATGTTATTGCCCATTCAAGTAATACCAACATTTGTAACCACTACATAATGTTATTGTAATTACAAGATGCTTTCAATCCTTGCTTTCAGGACTCAGCAGCAAACCCCCCTTCATTCTGTCCCCCATGCTTCTGGTGATAAACATCTGTCTACTGCGTCTCCTTCTACCATGATACATTCCACAGATCACCCATCATGCACTGACATTCCTGAGCATCCACAAGGATCTACTGAATCTACAGAGGTTCTGACTCCTGATCACTCAACAGACACTGTTACCCAGCCTGATCACTCACCAGACACTGTTACCCAGCCTGATCACTCACCAGACATTGTTACCCAGCCGGAAGTTAAGCTTGGTTGCATAACTGCTAATTGCACAGAAACTGTTGAAGATACCGATGTTGGCACACAAGTAGTACAAGAAGACATGAATACTGAGGACATTGAAGAATGCAGTGGGAATGTAAAAATGCAGGTCACAGTTGACATGCAACAAGATTACCCAACATACCTCTTTCTGAGCAGGGCAATGTCTACACCTTTAGTTCGAGCACTTCTTGCAGGTAGTCATTGTCAGCCTGGATTAAAAGATGCCTTTAAATAATGTGCATATGACTCCAATCTTTGAAGACTTAACCCAGAACGGTATAAAAAGAAAGTTGTAAGTGGATTCTCTGTAGTAAGGTAGTGTTTAGAGTATTCTCCTAGAAGCAACTGTGTTTTTTGCTTTGCTTGTTGGCTATTTGCCGAAAAAAGAAATGAGCCCTTTTCAAATGTTTGGTCTGATCCTAGCTGCAGTTTTTCCAATTTTAAAAAAGGAACAGAAAAAATTGTAATGCATGAACATTCCAAGATTCACTGCAAAGCTGAAAAACAGCTACAAATAGCCAACTTTCGAATTAGCCACGATAGAACTATTGTTTTTGAGCTCATAAAAGCTTGTTATAGCCACAAACTTAAGTAAATGGTAGTGACCCCTTGGCCAACCCCTCTCTGACCCGACTGGAGCACCGCGCAGGGCACAGTGGCTGGAGCGCCCTCCTGAGTGCCACTTTGCCCCCCGGGCCCTAAAACCTGGCTCCCCCACTGCATGTGGTGTCCTCCAGGGCTCTATCCTCTCACCCTGGCTCTTCAATGTCTATCTGGCCCCTTTGGCCCACCTGATCTCCACCTTCTCTACAAACTTTCAATGTTATGTGGATGACAATCATCTTTCTTTCAGGCTTCCCTCAGCCTCCTCTCCTTCCTTGCTCATTCCTGATTGTCTATATGTGATTCAGGATTGGTGCATCTCGAACAATCTCTGCCTTAATGCCAGTAAAACCAAGATCCTTGTCATTGAGACCCCTGCTCCTGCTTTCCCTCTCTCACTCTAGCTGCCCTCCTTGAGCCCTCTTCCCTCACCGTCCTGTGAGGCAAAACACCCTGGTGTCAACTTTGACTCCACTCTCATTTCAAGCTGCACCTCCTCAGAGGTATTTTACCTTTTCTCACCTTACCCTAGAAGCTCATTGTCTCCAAAGCCCTGGTTCTCTCCAGGCTGGACTACTGCAACAGCCTCTTTCTCAAACTTCCTAAGTTTACTCTTTGCCCCCTGCAATTAATTCAGAAAAGGACTGCAAGACTTATCCTTGACCTCAAGCCGAGGGACCTCATCTCTCCTGCTCTGAAATCTTTCCACTGACTACCGGTGGCGGCAAGGATAAAGTCCAAGACCCGCTGCATCGTCCACAAGGCTTTCTGGGGCCGGGGTCTTCACTATATTCAACTCTCTCTGCCTAAAAACCTTCCTTCTATAGCCCTTCGCTGAGCTACCTCTAACTCTTTGAGGGTCAGACGCTTCTACAGGAGTGGGGGTGTGGTAGATCTCTCTCCTCTGCAGGTGCCTCCCTCTCAAAGGCTTCCCCACCCCTCTCAAACTTGAGCTGGACCACCTGAAGTTCCAGAAGCGGCTCAAAACCTTCAATTTCTACTTTGCCTTCTTTCTCTCGCTTCCTTGCTAACTTACCTTTCTGCGGCACCGACTGGTTGCTTAGTACCCCCAGAGTCTCACTGGGCACTAGGCTCCTCCATGACCTGCCTTCCTTGCCCTGCCTCCTGGCCTACCACGCACTTAAGGGCTGTAATCTGTAACCCTTACAGCCCCTCGGCCTCCTAGCACTTACCCAGAGCTGTGCTGCCCCTGGCTGCACTTACTCAGAGCCATGCCGCCCTGATTGCACTTCCCCACTACCTCTCCCATGAACTTCCCCCTCTACCTCCCCCCTACACTTCTCATTGTTGCACTTGCACAATCTAATGTCACAAGGCCTAGTAGGATCGTTTGTCTTGTCTCCCCTCTGTTTCGCCCTCCCAAAATGTTCGACGGCCGGGGATTTGGAAGAGGATATGGGGTTCTGCAGCCACAGGTGACTTATTAGTCCCTTCAGCCAAAGATGGATGATAGCGCATAGAGACAACCCCATAGAGGGCACAAGGCTGCCATGACACACTATAAGCATAGGCCATTGTCAGAGTGCATCAGCTGCACCTCCTGAGCGAAAGCATGACCTGATTATTACTTTGGGAGGGAGGAATTAACACCTCCCATAAATCACCAGTTTTTCTCACTGAGGGACTGCCGATCCGAGCTCCCCCCCCCCCAAGCTCCCTGCACAATCATGTCCTTCTATAAGTGACGGGGGTGGCGGGGCATCAACCCAGAAAAGACTATCCTGGTGAGGAGAGGGTGGAGCTGAGAGGGAGGTCAGAAGTCAGACAATGAAAGAAAGAGGAATGTAAGAAGGCGAAATATGGTGGAAACAGAGAGAGAGAGAGAGAGAGAGAGAGAGAGAGAGAGAGAGGGAGAGAGGGAGAGAGAGAGAGAGAGAGAGAGGGAGAGAATGAGTTCACCAACATGAAAGAAAGAGAGGGAGAAAGAAAGGAGGGATTAGTAACAAACATGGCAAAGAAATACAGTGGGTGCAAGAAAGTGACAGAGAAGAGCCGAGAGAAAGGCAGAAAGAACGGGTGAATGAAAGAAAATGTAAAATAAAATAATATAATAGAAGCGAATGGGAAAGAGCGTGATCATAAAAAAAGCAGAAAGGAAAGAATGAGAGAAAAGACCACTAGCGGCAATTAAGAGCATGAGTAAAGATCAAAAAGATGATACAAAAGAAATTTGAGATGGAAAGAAAAAAAATGAAAGAAAACCATCTCAGTGACCAATGACTGGAAAAAGAGGCCATCAGAAAGCAAGAGGAAGCAGACAGTAGACAATCTGCAGAGTGATGGCGGGGAGAAGATATCCACAGTTAGGTGGTCAAGGAGGTACTACTTTTAAGTACATATCAATATAACTTTATTTAAATGTCAATTATTTAAGGATTTTGGGGAGGGTTTGTGGTATGGGGGCAAGAAATTGAGAGGGTGCATTGTAGCATTTCGCTCTAGGCACAATTTCTTTCTGTGAACTGGTCTACATATGACTTTGGCCTCCATTTCTTTGGGGTTGTAAGTTCCAAGTTCTATCTTCTGCTCTTGGCCAGGGGTCTGCTCCCGGCTGTGGTTCCCTGTTTCTCTTTCTGTGTGTCGAGGGCCCGCCGCTAACGAGATGCCCCGCTCAGTCCTGTCCTCTAGTTCTGCAGAGAGGCGGTCTAATAGGGAGAAGCCTATGTCATGTCAGCTCAGGTCGTTCTGCATCTTGCTAGACTAGGTCATACTGATGAAACCTCCCTGCTGTGGCAATTGGCTTATTAGTCTACTTCTGGGTGCTTGGTCTTTCTTAGGTGCTGCTAGTGTCAATCCATCACTGTCATGCTGGCTCGGGCGTGCGAGGAAATTACTCTTGAGCTCTGTATGCACAATTAAATGAGTGCTATATAAGATCATAATCTAACAAAACGGAGACACATACTATGCTTAGACATCTGTATGGCTATGGGTAGAAGTATTTCCTCAATGCTGCTGTTAGTTTTAGTGCAAATGCAAGGATACACTAGAGCGAATTCACAAGAAGAAAGCCCCATTTGAAAACTGTAAGGTTTGAATTAGGTACATTAGGTGAAAGGGTTTACTATATTCTAGCTTCAAAAGGGATGGAGAGCAGGAACATTATTGCAAAGTGCCCTTTTCTTCCCTTCGTGATCTGCCTCCCAGAACGTCATTGTGTGAATGTACCGTTTGTGTTCTTTTAAATTGTAGTAGCAAAAGCGCAGTATAAATGAAAATAAATGAAAATGTTAGGAGGGCCTAAAACATACCAAGCTAAGAGGTGGGTAATTAAATCTAGAAAAAGACTACTTCAGGCTGGAAGCTAGACATGTCTTTCTAATCGTAAAGGGCTATGAAGTCTCTGCTTAGACTGGTTCTGAAGGTGGTTGGAAGCTCATGTCTGCAAAGCTGTGACACACGCCACTTAATAATGTGGTTATCACATTAGTATGAGGACAGTACATAGAGCAAGGCAAAACAATGTGCCTGCTGTGCCATGTGCCTGCTGTGCCATGGTCACACCTGGACCTTTGCACGTCTCTGAATCAGGTATTTCTTTATGTTTTACCACTGGCAGTGACTGGTTCGATTGTCAAAGTTCGAAATCCATTTGTGATTTGGTGTTGAGTGAGACTGTTAAAAGACAATTTTGCCCATGTCAATTTCCTATATTTCCAATTGAAAAAGTATAAAAGTTGACTTCCACAGTTGAAAGTTGAGACTTTTATTATTTTTTTTAACTTTTTTTATTGTAATTCGAGGTTGCCCCATCCCCTACCCCCATTTCCCCTCACTGCAGGCATTAGTACAAGTATGGCAGGTTCGGAAAAACTGCGACGAAGCAGTGGTAACTATCCTACTACTGCATTATTGCTGCATTAGCACCCTGCCGTACTACAACTCTGGTAATGAGGCGGAGGAAAAACATCCAGCAAAATGCTGGCGGTAATTCCGTTGCCTTACTGCCAAAAATCAGCAAAATCGTCGGAATTGCCGCTGGTGGTAATTCCATTGAAATCCCCATGGCCATAGATAAGGATTAACAACACATACCACCACTTGCAATCCGATGGTAATTTTTCCAGACAAAGCAGCGGTAACAGTAATTCCGTTTGGTGGTATCACAGCAGATTTACTACTAGAATACCTCCAAACTTGTAATGAGGCCCAAGTGTTTGACATACGTAACTCCCTGCGACAGGACCCACTATGTCTTACTGTTATCATAAACATAAACCCTTATACTTACCTTGCTCTACTGAACTGGTAACTTTGGGCGCGAAAGTATAATGACTAACTTGACCTCTGTTTGACGCCCAACACCACATACAACTCACTAGAAGATGTTATGAAATGTATATGAATGTTCAAAACATACTCATAACAAACTGCAAAGTATAACATTACATTACTGTAAATTCAGAACTGCACATTAACACACAGTTAACCTAATAGGGAAACTTCACCCTCGTGTCCACAAAGCAAAAGGTTGCATCTTTGTAAATCCTAACTGCGGGTTACGTGCTGTTAACCCCATGGAAAAGTCAAGCCTCATGTCCACAAGGCAAACAGTTTGTACTTTGGTTGCACTTGAGCAACACAGAATTGGGTTTCCTGTTTTAGGGGTTTATTTTGATTTACTTCTGGGGTGTTTTTCCATTGCTTTCACAAACTGTAAGGATCTGTGTTCATCAGTGCTTTCTCGTTTGTCCACTTAAAAAAATCATGGATAACTGTTTTTTTCAGTGTAAACACAGACATATTCTTGTATTGTTTCATTGCGTGCATAAGTAGGGTGATGTCTCCCAGAGCAAGATGTTATGAAGACTTTCCGGAGAATAAAGATGAATGTGTTAATCCAGTAATATCTAACATTTCTACAAGTCAAAATTATTGTAAATAATGCAATACTTTTTCATGGACTCTTTTCCCTTCCTTGCCCCTTGTCTTCCCATGAGAACTTTGATTTGTGAAAACGACCTGTCTACATTGTAGAGGCTTCTATTTTTAGCAGATAAGACATAAGGCCTCATTATAACCCAGGAGATACGGGGTTAACGGCGCCAGTAAAGGTGCCGGCGCCGTCAACCCTGTGCCGCCTGATTACGAGGTCCCCTCGCGGGACTCGGTCTGCACATCTGGTTTCACCAGAAGTGCAGAGCGGGTCCCGCGAGGCGAGGAGGGAGCAAACAACGGGCCGCTCGTAATCGGCCGGTTGTTTGCTCCCTCTCCCATTCTTATTCAGCCCTATAGGGCTGAAATGGGAATGGGGAAGGTCTGGGCCCGGGTTCCTAGAAGGAGGAATTACCGGGCCCTCCGAACTCGGAATGGCCCGGTAATTCCTCATTCTGGGAACCCGGACGCGATTTCGGCGGCAGCCATGCCGCCAATAGCGGCAGGCTACCGCCGAGATCGTAATGAGACCCATAGTGTGATAAAAGAATTTGCCCGGGAACACTCACTTTGGTGGAGATAAGGATTATTTTGGATGCTCTACGTTGCCACAGGGGGTTGGGAGATGACAGTGACACCAACACCGTGGCCTCACGCGAGCTTCGTGCATGAAAGCCTCACACAGCTTTTCTTATAAAGCCGACAGGCAGCGGACACTTTGCAGCTCTCCTCCAGACAGAAACACATACAGAGGGTCTGTAGCCACATACACTGACACATCCATGTTAAACCATTTGTTGTAAATACAAATATTTGTCAGTGGTCAAGGGCTATTTTGAGGAATTCTAGCCAATTTTAAGACATGAATTGGCAACCACAAACATGTCTCAAATTTGTCTACAATGCCTCAAAATAGCTCTGACCACATACAACAACAAATATTTATGTTTTACATAGAAACCAATTTAACATTCAATGTGCAGCGTTTTGAATAAGGTAATGGGACAGGAGACGAAGCAATGGGAGAAAGCAAACAAGCATACATGGGGTGGAGTAGGGCCCTTTTCCTATTATCTGCCAATCCCCCTCACCAGCCACCCCTTCACCCCAAACATCCTCCCATTCATGCTCACACAAAGGCACCACTGGAATGAGGGGAAACAGTGTTTTTCAGTTTAACCCTGGGAGGCACTTTTTCTTCCAGGGGTATTTTTCCGGTGTTTATCGGATTTCACTGAAAACAGGAAAGCCTACTCCTAAATCACCCCATAACTCTTCTATCTCTCTACATGTGGTGTTCCCCAGGGGTCTAACCTCTCTCCCTGGCTCTTTAACCACTACCTGGCACAAATGTGCACTATAACTCAGAAAGGTCACATGTAAGGAAAGAAAAAACACACCAGGAATTTTACAAACTGCATACCTGGCTCCTAAAGCCAAATACATATACCATAGGAAAATTGGATGGGGGAAAGGCCACAACAAAAACACGCGAAAAGGTAGCACAAACAACGGCCTAAAACACAGTTAACACATTACCATCCAAGGAAATAACCTCACCCCCTACACATGGGCTACAACATAAAAACATGCTACATAGACCAATAAGAAACAGGCCCAAACAAAATTCCCCAATAACTACTGTGGCTAACCCCAGCCAAACTGACGAGATCCATAGAACACCTCCATAGCTGAAAGTCAAACTGCTTCCATTTCGGAGAATTGCTCAGACTTCGATTCCAAGCCTCTGGGGCACACCAATCTCTACCGCTACTCACTCCACTCTTCGACACTATCCTGGGCAGGATTCTCTGCTGAACACCACACTCGTTACTGCACTCCCTGCTTAACAATACAGGGACGAACTCACTGGCATCATCTCTCACCTTAGTAGAGAAAAGAACCCTTGTTACTTCTACCATAACGTTTGGGGGGCCACGGCTTCACGCATAGCAATGCCCTGACGCGTACACAGGGCATGTTCTCCTTTGTTAACGTGACGTCACAATTTCATTTTTGATGACATTCTTGATACAGGGACTGGTGTCTTTTACCTCTGCTAGGCTACCCTTAAAGGAGCATGTCCTGTCTGGCCGGTCCCAAGCACCCCTCCCAGCTCAGCGGGAACACACCATCTGGTAGGGCGGGGACGCCAAGTCTGGCAAACAGCTGAAGTTTGTCCTTTGCCTCGCTCTGACCCACTGAAGCAAAGGAACTCTATGGGGCACTGAAATTGAATGTGGCTGTACTGCACAGGCCTGCTGGGAAGCACTGAACTGCTCATGCAAGATGCAAAGTCACACAAGGTTACAACTCCACCCTGGGCTATTGGCAGCATCCGGACCACATTCATGCCTGAGGGGTAGTGGGGGGTAATTTAGAAGTAAGTGGCCCTGAAAACCGTCTACTAGTGTCCCCCTGCCTGCCTCACAAATGGCCCTAACACTCTGCTACTAGTGTTGCTCTGCCTGCCCTGTCATCAATGGACTGGGCTGATGTTGGCTTGGGTGCTGGTTTCCCCAGCCCCTGAACTGGGACACCAACTGCCCATTCAACCTGCCATAAAGGAAGCAAGATGGGACTGGCCAGGACTGCTGCCTCAGACTCCTGCCTGAGGGAGGAGAAGAAGTGGCCCACACATCCTGCCACACTGGTTGGGGGGAAAAGGAAATAAGGAGCAGTGGCCCCTACCTGGACACCCTGTCATCTGTGTCTGGCCAACCAATATCTTGCTGTCTGACACCCGCCACCGAGCAGCTTGCAGCTCTGTATGAGTGCTTGTGCACCCTCCTGTGCCACCACAGTAAAGTGACACTCTGGCCTGGGGGAGCGTGGGGTGAGTAACATGCTGTCACCCCATGCCCTGTCAACCTCATTTGGTGCAGCCTAGACACCCTGCTACCCTTGTCTCGCTGCCTGCCCCAACATCAAGGGACTGACGGAGCTTGAATGTGACATAGCCTAGACGCCCTGCTACCCGTGTCTCGCTGCCTGCCCCAACATCCAGGGACTAAGCCGTTGTGGCCCCTGGTGCTCCCAGGTGCGGCTTTGCTGGTCTTTGAACTGTACCATCAACCAACCAGGGCCCAAGCTAGTGACTATCCTGAACGGACACTGAAGCAAAGTGAACTTGTCTCCTGCAGTCCTGCAAGTGCTCGGAGAATGGGTTTAGATACTGTGAGTCTGCATGTAGATTACGTTTAAAGTGGTCCCAGTTAAATGGACGTGAAGCTGTGCTCCTGTAGTTTGTAGGCATGCTCTAATTGGTGCCAGCAGCTAGCAATGGCATCATTCAGTGGTGGAAGTTCCATTTTCCCAGGTTAATAAAGGGTCTTGTGAAATGTGGGAGAACTGCCAACGTTCTACCGGCGGTTCGCCAACCACGACTGTCACCCGCTGATTTTGTTTCAAGTGTGTTGATATGTGTTTTATGTCTGCAACTACCTGAGACCCGATGTAGGTATCAGGGGCATATCCTACTAGTTGTCTACCCCATAATTCCCAAGTGGTATATGTATTGCCGTGTTGAAAACGGGGCGGGGGACCATTTATGTTTCAGCACCCTTTGGTTTGTTCGTTTTAGAAAAGGAAGAGTGTTATGTGTGACCCTGCCATGTGTATTGCCCCATTAAGAATGTGTGTCCCTCCCGTGTGTATTACCCTTTAAGATGGGCCATGACTGTGTCATGGCCCAAGCTAATAAAAGGTGCCGCTGCAGGCACGTGCATCTAAATGGGTGCAGACTCCCAAAGAGGAACGACTGAGTCCGCCTCTCATTTAGGCTTGCAGGCCCACACCGTATGAGCACGGGCCTGCATGCCATGATGCCGTGGGACTCTCGTGCCAGAAAGGTGGCTAGGGTCTGCATGGCTAACCCTGCCCCTGCATAAGACCAGGTGTCCCAGCAACCCTCTGAGGCACTGGGCCTCTAAGGTGCTGATGTCTGTAGCACTAAGTGGGCCAGCGTGATGCCAATAGCTGGCCCCCATAACAGTGGTCCCATTATTTGCGCTTGTCCACGTTTTGGTACGATTTATTTTTTTAATTTAATTTAATTATTAATTTAAAATATAATCAAAAACAAGACCAGAGCCCTTAACATGTGAGACCCCTTTACAATATGAATGCATAACAATGCACGCATTGCAAGAAGAGATAGGGGGTCTAAGATAAGTATCAAAACTGTGTTTGTGTAGTTTTGAACTAGTTACAAAAGCGACAAAATGCCACATATTAAAGCCTTTTGGGCACCTATTTGATTGCCAGGTCATTTTCGAATAATCCTGAAATGGCTTAAATCATGATTATTTCTGGAGCAATCATAGACATTTGATCCATGTCGCTTAGCAGATGGTAGCTTGATTTTGTTCATGTGAAAATGTGTCCCATTTTCGAATGCAGACCTTTACTTTGTATTTTGGAACCTGTGTCAGGCAACCATCATTTGTTCAGTTTACTTCTGCAGTCCAGCAAACTGCAAGTGGTCTGGATTTTTGGACCGAGCATCAAATTCCATATAGTGATTTATTTTGTCTGACCCGTTTGGAGGAAGTTGATATTTTAATAACTCTTCCTCCCGATTAATTATGTACATTTTGAATACATAAATCAAATAGTTGTACATTAGATTAATCAAAATAAAAGTGTGACTCTGATGGCCATGTGTTTTTTTTTTGGACATACATTGCGCAGCCAATCAGGTTCTGCCGATCGCAGGCTGAAACCTCTGATCTCATCCTGCGTTCCACGGAATCCGCCAGCTGCCTCCCTGCCCAGCAGTGCCTTCTTCCCCCTCCTAATTTTTTTAAAACTATTTCTCAACCCCCTGCACTGCCCCACTTTCCTGATTGTTGCTGCTGCCGCTTCACCGCCTCATGCTTTTCCAGGCTGCCATGGTAATGGAAGAGGGGCTCTGTATGGAGCCCAGCCTTCCATTACCATGGTGGCCATCTTAGCAAAGGATTTCCATTCATTGAACGGGGCGCACATGGCGTCCCGTTCAATTAATGAACATACTTTATTTCAACACCCCGGGTTGTGGCTTTGGTAATAAGGGGTGTTAAGAGAGACATCATCAACATTGAAAACGGACTTGGAAACCACGACGTGCTACCGGGCCACACAGCAACTGGCACCCACGTTGCTCTGGCCGTTAACTTGGGCAGCCAGTCCAGACATATGGCCCATGTAGGGTCTCCTTATGGATATTTGGCTGTATTTCCTGTGCAAGGGTCTTCTGGAAGGGTCTTCTGGAAGCAGTTTGCTCATTGAAGCTGCCTGTGAGCGCATGGACTCGCACAGAAATCTACCAACAAGCTGCAATATCGGCTCATTGCATGAACTCTACAGCTGTCAGAAGTGTCAATACCGCATACAATAACTGCTAAAGCCTCACCTATAGTGTTGCAGCTGTCAACACTGATATATATGTCCTGCAATTTACAGACATATCTTTATTAAGGTGAGTATTGTGACCAATCGAAACAGAAGAGTCCATTATTCACTTAAACAGGTTTCTTACTCAATCACTATAAAACATGCTTAACATTTAAAATTGTGGACATTATAATGTTCCCATAATGCTCTTTGCTTTTAAGCAAAACGCCAGGATTGGGTCCTATGAAGAGATACTATGCTGCACAACCTGGCTGGGGGCCACGCCCCTTGGCCCCGCCCCCTCCTTCCCTCATCCCAGCCCCTCCAAAGGGGTGACAGTTCCCCCAGTAAATTGTTTCCATTTCCAACACTGGTTATCTCCATTCATAAACACAGTAAATCCAACAGATTAAGTTTACTGGTAAGGCAGTTTCCGTCCTCATAATTGGATTTTCAGCAGGCCATATGGAGGAAAAAGCGCCAGCTAAATGCTAAATGCTGGAGGTGTTTCGGAATTCGGCGGTGTGGTAAAGTGATAGTCATTCTGTAACTGCCCCTTTTTTACCACACGATCATGCGTGTAATGGGGCTCGTGCATCAGTCCTGTGGCCGGCGGGAGTAAAGCCAGGAGGACTTGATCTAGGCCACAGTCTGTCTGTTATCTCTATTCAAGCGCAGCTTCCTCCCCTTGACTCTTCACCTCGGTGACCATGGCAACCCCTGCGCATCCTTACAGCAGAGCCCAGATCACAGACGTCCGCTGCCTGCAAATCCCAGCGCTCGAGGTTATTCCAGGTAACAACAACTTGTTATGATTTGGGAGAGATTTACAGCTCGGGCAAAAAACAAGAGCCTTTGCAGAGCGAGCACACACAATGAATGAGATTAATCCGCTAGAGCAAAGGTGCAGACATGGCACGAGACCACAGCTGACCTTCGTGTGTTCGCTCAGTGCAAACAGGGCCTGCTCGGGTTTTCTTTTCTCATTGACATGTCAGGTAACAAAAGACATGTGTAGAAATCGCGATATACCACACCGCCTGTGTGTTATACCCTTTAGGCTCATTAGTTTGCATGCAATACCATTGTTCTCTATGCGTCATATTCATGGTGGTACTAAAGCACCTGTACGCATTTGCAAACCCTTGATCACAGTGCACTAGACGCTTATGCGATCGCCCATGGCTATATGGGGTTTGCGCGTGTTCAAAAAGGGTTTGTGCAGTGGCTACACCTACACATGTCCAAAAATGTGCTAATGCCACTTTGTTTTTATTATTTTTTTACCATTGTTTTTGTCAAAAATGACATATTTTTCTGGTATTAGCATAATTGACATAAAACAGTGGACCTAAACATTTGATCGGAATTCTCATACCTTTTGTTGGGTCAAATTTAAATAAATACATATATGGCTGTGGGTAAGGGTATAGATTAGGTTGAGGGGTAGTCAGGGAGAGTTGCATTTTAGACCGAAAAAAAGGTCAAATAAATTCGATCAAATGTGATTAGGTCAAATAGACCCAGCCCTTATTTCTCCCTATTTGATTGCACTTCGATGGCTGCCATCTACACAGCATCTTCCGTTTTTTTATGCTCCCTCCGGATAAGTAGCCAGGGATTCTCGCCTTATCCATCAACACTCCCACACCCATGTCTCCAGAGCAAGATGGGTCAGGGCTCGTGGGGGCCCATTTCCACATGATGTCTGGGGTTCCCCTTGCCCACAGCTTGGAGAATCAGTCTGCAGATTCTCCTTGCTATTGTAACAGCCGTGCTCCTTGCCATTGTTCTTCGATAATTTCACTTGATCGAGAGCTGAAATACCTTTGGGTGGTTGCACCTATCTCCCACCACAAATACAAATTAGAATGGAGAGAAAGGAATGCTGTGAGGGGATCAACAGCTGAATATTATTTACTGGACGGGCAGATATTGGGGAGCTGAAACACTAAATGACTACGTTACAGCATTAAATCACTCCAGCAAGGGGCTAATGTAGACAACCTTAGACTAAAAAAGGCAACAAAGGGATAAGAATGCTGCCGGATACTGCAAAGCTCTAGGAAGGTGACCGCCTGACGGTGCCAGCAGAGCCAGCCTATGAAGTGTACACCGCAAAGTCCACATTTAAAGTCCTAATTTTAAAAAGTATGTTGCTGTGTCATTACATTTCAACATGGGGTAGCAGCTCGGGGCGCTCGGGAGCTTGATGCCCATTTCAACTGAAATGGTTAAAAGGCCCTGACACCGTCACTGGGTGTCTCCATCATGCTCGCTTTATTCTACTAGAATTCCTCTGCTTCTGCCTCGTCCCTCCTGTGCTGCACCGTTATTTGTCTCTTGTGCTTGCTCCTAACTTCTGCCCATTCTAACGTTGTCTCTAATTTTCATGGTCTCGGAAATCGTTTTCCCACAGTCCCCTTTCTTGCCAGGTTTCCTTTAGTGAAATATATCAGGGCTCCTGGTCGAGAACCTATTCTGCCCATTCTGTAATCCAAAATGGCTGACCTTTATAAACACATACTGTAAGAGGATTCAATTCAACACTACAGCTAAGTCACGCCTAGTCTAGAATACTGAATGAAAACCCTTATTGATATATCTTTATGTCCACTTCATGCGTTCTGGATGACTACCCCTAGATAACACCCCTCTCTTGGAATCCCCCTGACCCCACTGAGCCAAGAAGTAGTTCTGTTTTGCAAGTTTAAAAGGTTTATTTGATAATTTAAACAATAGATTTATATATCACACTTTATAATAATTAATAATTGGATATCACACTTAATCTGAGCAGTAATCAATAATGGAAAGTCTGGCACTAGCACACTTGTGAATAGGAACAGAAGAATAAGGTGGTAGAGAATACTTTATATAAGTTCAGATGGATGTAATGTTGAATGAAAATGCAATACAGAAAATACTCAATATGATTTCAACAAAACAATGTAATCACTTTTCTCTGGCAATCCCCTCCCCCCTTTATGCAATGCAAGAAAATGGAAGGAAAGCACACAGTTCTCAGAAATGCAATCAAATGTAATTCAGTTCACCCCAGCAAGCTTAGACTACAGAAGTTTGAAACACAGGCCCAAAATGCTTTTATATGTGCTGGCAATGAAGTGAAAAATATGCTAAAATGCTTTTAATTCCCCCTAGAGGTTCAGGGTGAGTGGTATCTAGTTAATATTAGTCCAGGCTCACTCTAGCAATGATTCAGGGATGGTTCTTACGAGGCAAACAAATTTTTAGCAAGGAAAGCAAAGAATCTGCTGTTTTCACACGTGGAGAAATTTGCAAATCGCGGTAAAATTCGCGAGTGCGTTTTTCGCGATTGCGGCACACGTATCGGGGGTAGGAATGCGGTTCTAGGTTCGTTGAAAAGCCAGGATTCCCAGCTTTCAGATGAAAGTTACTGCAAGTCCCTAAGACAAACGGTCACGGATATATGAGCGATATGGTAAAGGTCGTTTTTCAGATTTGAAATTTTAAAGTTCAAAAAGACAAGTGACCGCTAGCAACTAGAAAATGACAGGTGACAGCTTTGCAAATGACAGGTGACAGTTAGGAGGCAGTTCTACTTAGATTAAAACAGCTTGGATTAGATTATTTTAATTAAGAGATTGGTTCTGCACAGTTCTGCTAGGTACTCACAATATATTTAGAAATAGAATGGGCCTCGCCACGGATCTGGTCAGGTTTTCTTCACTCGCCACGGACGGTCTCTGCGCACAGCGTCTGGGTCAGCTCTCTAGTTCTGCGAACAGTGGTCTGGGTCAGCTCTGCTCTGCCTCTGGTTCTGCGAACTGCTCTGCTTTCTCTGGGTACAGCACTGTTTCTGGATCTTTCTGCACAGCTTTCTCTGGACCCAGCGCTGATCTGCACGGCTCCTGGAAGTTGCTATCGCTGTTAGGTTTGCTGGATGCTGAGGCCCACTGAGAAGAGTTCTCAGTTTGTGGGTTTAGGCCCTTGCTTTGAGTTCTGAATCAAGTTCTTTGGAGTTTTAAAGTCTAAGTGTTGAATCTAGTATCTTCTGGATGTTGTGTGGTCCGGCAGAGCGCGTTGCAGCAAATGGAATTGAATGTCTCTATCTGTCCTGACTGTCTGCTTTTATGTGTTTTGAAAATGGGTGTGTGTGCAGCATCACTAGGCTGTACCCCTCTCCACTTGTCATTGGCCACTTCATCCTCTTCCCCTTGATTGGGGGAATGAAATGAAGTGTCATCATGATGAGGTCTGTTTATGGTACAGAGAACCCACCCCTGTCAAATTACACACAATCTATATTTTGACCCAAAAGACATATTTGCACAGGTACACATTTGTTTAAAATTACATGCACCCATCACATATCACAGGAGGTATACCCTGTCCAAATCTGCTCTTCCTGGGAGCTTGCATTCAGAAATGGCAACATTTGCACTTTTTAACTGGTTTCGTAATATCGGACATTACTCCAAATGTATACACATGTGCGCAAGGAGTATGGACATTACTTGATGAAGTGTCAGATTTTTAACATGCATACATTTTAAGTAATACCCTCTTAACTGCTAGCTTGCCCCCAGATCATACCACCGGTTCTAAGAACCTCTTAAAATGTGGGCAGAAAAATCACAAGAATTATGGTATCATTTAAATAATTTTCACAAGTCCGCTCTATAAATGATACATCTTTTTAGAGTTATGTTCTGGCCAAAAAGGGGTGTGGTTTCCCCCCAACACAAGGTTGAATTTCTGTTTTTTCCAGTTCTGCCAGGCCAGCTTGCTCTCACAGGCAGTGTTCCTCCCCTTTCCTTCCAGGAGGAAGCCACTTTTACGGCCCCCATAATAAAACATTTGCCTGAGTCAGGACAGGGCTTTGTTCAATTTCCTGCAGAGCCCAGGTAATTCAATCAGGGAAGTGTCATATCCCTTTTGGTGGGAGCAGCAAAAGGCAGATAGGCCTGGGAACACAGCTGTTGTGCAAGTCTCATCTCCTGTCGGGGGTAGCTGGTGGGCAGAATTCAGTTCCTTAAGCCAGGCCCCAGCTAATGTCACTTTTAGTTACCCAGTTTTCTGCATTCAAATAAACTAACCATTTTTTACATATGCAGCTAAAATGCTGATTCTAAGTTTAAAACTATGACATTTAAACAATTGCAACCTATGTGACACTCAAATGTAGGTCACTCATTTCTTTTAAACATTTAGATTTTTAGTGTCTTTCAGTCCAAATTTACTTAAACTGCTGAAATCCACAGCTCAGCCAGTCTTGTTATAAACCTTCAAGTCACTTCAGAATATAACTTTACATTGTATCCACCTCTCAGTAAGTCTTTCTTTGGCCTGCTTTGGGTTCATCTGTTCAGTTTTACACAAATGTCTAGTGGTGTTTTAAAACGCCGGCTTTCTGATAGTGGTGAGTACTGTAATGCACCCATTTTTGGGATTTAAGAAAATGAATTCCCCACAATTCTAGGTTGCTTTTGGCAATCAGCATTGCCATTCCCAATGGTTTCAGACTACTGTGTGGGTAGTCCCATGGTGGTTTTAGGCAGTGCCCTTCTGTGCCCATAACATCGGCAAACATGAGCGGCAGCCTATTCTTCATGCATTTCCCTGTGCATTTTCTGGGAAGCTCTGGCCATCATGATGTTTTCCATGTCAGTACTGCACAGTTTTGAGGTAGGGCTCGGATGCATGGGTAAAAACATCCCACAAGCCCTCCTCTTGCGATGGCCATTCTGTTTCACTGATGGGACTCGCAAGACCTGGGATGTTTCCTCATCTTCTTCCAATAGATGGCACAGTTCAGCATCTTTTCCTCCATCCGGTACTGATCGACCGGTTCTCCTCGCCAGTCCTGATGGGAATATTAGGCGGTACCCCGGGCCCCTCGCGTCTCTGCTCCCGGTCTCCGGATCGTCCTCCTTGGCCAGTCTACAGGTTTTCTTTCTCCTAGGACGACAAAGGAAGAGCGGCAATACCTATTCATAGACATGTTTTCCCCCACCATTGATATAGTGGGGTGGCATATAAATTTATAGTCAAAACATATGAACATGCACATTTCTTTTTGCATTCAAAAACAAAAACACCCACATTGAGAAACTCAGAATTTGATAGGCGATATGTAGGATATTTTAAGTTAGAACTGAATTAATCTGAGACAGTACCCTCTAGGATTCCAGAGGATTCCTCCAGTTGTTGCAGAGTGTGCCTGGGATGGCAACACTTCAACTGGTTAATGTGGACCTACTTGTCTTCCCCCTCTGCCAAACCGCCTTTGGGGATGCGGATCTTGTAGGCCACAGGGGAGATTTTGTCTATAATCTCAAAGGGTCCCTTCCATGTAGGCAAAAATGTTCGCTGTTTGGCCTGGTTCCTTTGGAAATTGTATAGATAGACCCGGTCCCCCACCTGATATTCCTTCCTGGAAGTTTTCAGGTCATAGTGGGTCTTCATGCTATCAGCTGATCTTTCTAGATTCCGCTGAGCATAAGCAAAAGCATGTTGAAGGTGTTTCCTTAAATTCTCCACATACTCATGAGTTGTGGAGGCATTTATCAGTGTCTGCTCTTGGGTCCTGTAGAGCAAATGCTGAGGAAGCACCATCTTGCGTCCAGTCATCAACTCGAATGGTGACATTTTGGTTGCAGATGAAGGGGTAGATCTGATGGCCATTAGGACCAGAGGTAATCGGATATCCCAACTTGGCCCAGAATCTGCCACAAACTTCTTTAATATGCTCACAATGGTTTGGTTATATCTCTCTACTGCCCCAGAAGAAGCTGGCCGGTAAGCAATATGCAACTTCCTTTTGACCCCCAGTTTCTCCCACATCTTTGTCATTACTTCACTGGTGAAGTGGCTACCCCTGTCTGACTCAATCCTTTGAGGTAGACCGAAACGGGAAAAGATGTGGTTAATCATCAGGGCAGCTGCGGTTTCTGCCTTGCAATTTGGGGCTGGGAGACATTCCACCCACTTGGTAAACAAGCATGTCACAGTCAACATGTACTTATTCCCCCTAGCAGCGCGAATCACGGGGCCTACAAAGTCGATTTGTAAATTTGACCATGGCAGTGTCATCCCCCTCTTTTGGAGAGGCGCACGGTGCGTGAGGGATGATGGCTGAAATTGTGCACACACAAGACACCCCTTCAAGTATTGGTCGAGGTCCTGCCCCATGTGTGGCCAGTATGCAACCTCTCTTAAGATTTCCAGTGTTGTGTGAAACCCCCTATGACCGGCGGTGGCCGCATCATGGGCGTGACTTAACATCAGGCTTCGGAATGAGGTAGGAACCACCCACTGATCGTGGCCAGCTTTGGATTTCCTTACCAACAAACCGTCTTGGATCCGGAACATTTTTGGACATTTCATCAACACTCTTAGATCCTTTTTCCCAATGTAATCGGTATCCGTCAGGGGAAAGTTCTCAGGGTCCTCAAGGTGCTGGTAAAATTTACCAATTATTGGATCCCCCTTCTGAGCGGTAATCAAATCAGCATCAGGGGTCTCCTTGCTCCATTGTGCAATTGAAAGGTCGTTGTGAGCATTTGTCTGGGACCTAGTGAAAGCAGTGACCTGGATTTCCCCCAACAGGGACTCAATCTCAATTAGATCCCCTTGGATGGCTCCGGTTTTGGCCAGCTGATCAGCTAAGTCATTTCCAGTTTTGTCTGGTCCCTCTACTTTGGAATGACCCTTGATCTTCTTCCAATAGATGGTCATCTCATTCGAGGTGACCAGATCATCAATGTTTTGGATCAACTTCCCATGTTTCAAGGGTTTGTTGTTAGCACATAACATGCCTCTGGTTTTCCAATTAACCAGGTGCTCCACGAACCCGTTCCGTACATAATCCGAATCTGTGATTATGACCAGTTCGTGGAGTTGATGCTGGACAGCAGTGAGGATGGCCTGATGCACAGTCATCAATTCTGCCACCTGACTACTTCGGGGACCAATTTTGTATCCAGCGGAGGGTTCTGGGAACTCCTTCACCCATGCATTCCCTACGCCAGCCACCAGTTATTTCTCCCCGTTGTTGTCAACATGGTAAGAGCATCCATCCACATAGACAGTGGGCATTCCCTCACACTTGTCTTCTTCAAAGACTTTGTGTGGGGAATTAAGGTATGCCTCTGTGTTGTCCTTGATTTTTAGACTTTCGAGATAGTTTTCTCTGGCACAATCATGCAAGTCAGCCAGACCTTGCGCGAGGGGACTCTTCTTGTTTTGGCCATATCTGACCTCCACAGGAAAGCCTTGCATTGACAGAATCCAGGAAGTAATTCGGGAATTACTCACATTTCCGGCCCGGATTCTGTCACTTTGGAGATATTGCAGAGGCTGGTGTGGAGTCTCCACTATGATGTGTTCCCCCTGGATAAACGGGCGGTAATTCTTCAATGCCCACACCGTTGCCAGGAGTGCCTTCTCACAATCGTTGAATTTTTCCTCCACAGAGGATAAAGTTTTGCTCGCATAGGAGATTACTTTATTGACCTTGTCATGCTTTTGGTATAATACTGCCGTCAAGCACGTATTAGAGAACCCCGTCTCCAGGAAGAACTCCTTGTTTCTGACAGGGTAAGCCAGGCAAGGCGCTTGTGAGAGGCTTCTTTTGAGTTGTTTTACCGCCTCGGTTTGTTCTGGACCCCATTCCCACTTGACCCCCCCTTCAGGAGATGAATCAGGGGTCTGGTGATCTCTGCGTAGCCCTCAATGAACTTTCTGCTGTAATTAGTCAGTCCAAGGAGGCTCCTTAGTTCCCGCAGAGTTGTGGGGTCTTTCAGTTTTTGAAGTGCTTCCACTTTCTTTTCCTGGGGACAGAGACCCTGAGGAGTAATCTCATGCCCCAAGAAAGTAACACGGGTTCTACACCACTGTGCTTTCTGAAAGGAAAGTTTTGCTCCGGCGACCCTCAACTGCGTCAGAACATAACGGATCTCACTATGTGTTCCTCCACAGATGAACTTTTGATGAGGACATCATCTACATAAGCCAGGTTACCCCTCGCACCCAGGTCGGGCATGGCCTTATGTAGGAAAATGTTGAACTCATTACCGGAGTTAAGGTATCCGAAGGGAGTCTGGGTCCATGTGTACTGCTGGCCCCCAAAGGTAAAAGCCAGCTTGTATTGGTCCTCCCTACTGACAGGCACAGTCCAGTATCCATTGGTCAGGTCTATTGCAGTGAATACCTGTGACCCCTGAATCTGGGCCAGCCCTTGGTCAATGTAGGGAAGAGGCCATCGGGAAGTATGGACCTGTTTGTTGAGCTCCCTGAGGTCGGCGCAGAGTCTCCACTGGCCGTTTGGCTTCAATATTCCCAGCACCAGATTATTGAAGGTGCTGTGGACTGGACGGATTATTCCCCGGGACTCAAGGTTCTTAATTATTTCAGTAAGGGACTCCATTGATGCGAGAGGCAAGCGATATTGCTTCACAAACACAGGAGTCATGCCAGGGTCCGTGGGGATTGTTGTTGTGTGGATGTCGGTGCGACCACAGTCATATGAGTCTACCGCAAAGAGATCTTGGAAATCCAAGAAAACTTGTTTCAACTTTTGCTTTTGTTCCAGAGTCACACAGGCATCAGCTAGGTTGACTCTCTCTTCCACCATCTGCCTGAAGCCTGGAAAGACTTCTGGTTTGGCTATCTCAGTGGCCTCCTCCAGCTGGGTGGAGAAGTCCCTGGTCAGAGTGCTGATTTGGACTGGAGGCTTCAGGTGGGAAAGGCAGCCCTCATGGACCTGGAAAATCACCTCATCCCTCCTGAAGTCACAAGTCACATCTTCCTTACCATAGGGGCAGGAAGTGTACACCAGGAAGTTCCCCCCGTGCCGGGTAAAAATCATGTCTGGTGTTGTATTGTCATCACTGTCACTGTCAAAGCAGTCTTGGGGATTGGCCCTAACAGCTCATTACCTAAATCTATGGAAAAATGTCGGTCATCCACCACCATTCCAATAATGGTGCCTGCGGCTAGAGTAATACTCTTTAAGTCGCTGTTATCCACCTCTATTGGAATGGTGTCATGTTCTATGTTGACTAATGGAGTTGGGTTTACCCCCAACCCTTGCTGTTGGAGAGAAGCGTTTAGATGTATGTAAGCATCAGGGTTTTGCAAATATTGTCCTCTTTTAACTTTCACTTCCAGGGAGAATTGTCGGGTCCTTTCTGGGATGGTGACTTCCTCTTTGATCTGAATTTCAACTGCATAAGGTAGCAATTGAGCTGACCTAAATGCTTTTTCTGGATCATCAAAGCCCATGGGATTATCCGCTAATCGGGATCAAGCTTTGAAGTTTATTAGGTCCAAACTAATGGCAAAGCGATTGAGAATGTCACTGCCTAAGTAAAAGGCGGCAGTGACGTCTCGCAGGACCCAACAATTATGGACTATGCTCTTATTGCCAATAGATATTTTGAGCATACACCTGCTTGGCAGGAGCTGTTTGGAATTAGGTGCTTCCAGGTCCATTTCCCATTTGTCTATCAGTTTCAATGTGGGAATGGCTGGATCTTTTGGGAGTTGGCGGAACATGGCTTCGCTGATGAAGCTCTTACCGTTGTTCACACACACTCGAGCGAGAACAGAGTCCTTCCCATCATTTAATTGGACAGGGATGAACAACTGCTCTCCAATTTGCTGAATATCAGCCAGGCTCTGAGCTGATTTCACATCTTTCTGGACTATAGGAGTGGGAGTTTCTGATTGTGGATTAGTATAGAATCTCAGAGTGTTTCCTTCGAGCGTGGAGTACCACTTTAGACTGGAAGGAAGGTTGATTTTCAGAAATAGAGAGGACCCTCCATCACCAGTCTGTTGTCCTACTGCTATTACTGTCACGTCTGGAATTTGGCTATTCTGGAAGTGAAATTCTACTTGGTCAGATTTTTGTTCAACCATGTGGCAGGTGCCGTTTAAACTAACATGGTTGACACTCTGTTTTAATTTTATTGGTCGGCTAGTCTGGGTCCAGAGGACCTTGTTGACACAATCTATTAAGGGTGACAACCTCCTCAGGAGGTCATTCCCCAGTAAACAAGGGGTGCCATCTGGAGTCACTACTATGACCGGGTGTTTCACCTTGTGTCGCCCGATCTTAATGTCCAAGTCTGCAGTCCCCTCAACGGGAATTTCCTTCCCGTCAAAGTTCTGCAGTTGTCCAGGAAGAGAGGTGAGAGGAATTTGGTAATTCTCTCCCCTTCCTGCATTCAGTTCGTCAAAGGCCCTTCTGGACAGAAGGGTAGCTTGAGATCCAGTGTCCACCAGTGCCAAAATTGTACCCTGCCCCTGTACTTGTACCAGGGCATAGTATCTTCCCTCCTTCTCCTCAAGGGGGCACAGATAATGCACATTTTTGGACAACTGGTGGGCTAACTTTCTGGTTTTGGACATCGCTAGCGAAGAGATTTGGGCAGAATTCTGTGGAGAGCCTTGGGAATCTGAAAGAAAAAGTTGGCAACTGGAGATCAGAGCCATTGTGGGTTCCCCTGGCTCTGGTTCTGGGCCGCCCCCCCTTTTTGGAGGCAGTCATCAGGATGGGTTTGAACCAGGGGATTTTGCTATTGTGGGTTCTGGGATGAGATGATGGGCGGCGGTAGCTCAGTCTCCATATCTCCCCAGTCTGGATTGGAATCCCTAGGGGCCCATTTTTCCTTGGGAGGAGTTCCCCCATCTCTGAAGGAGAAGATCCTTTTCCCAGGATCTTCTGAGGATCCCTCTCCCTCAAATTGGAAGATCTGTACCTCCTCCTCAAACTGAGTCTGTTTGGGTCTTTTGTTTCTCCTACCCCCCCTCTGCTCCTTAGGAGGCAGACTTTCAGGGGCAAGAGATTTTGTTTCTGGTTCCTGGGTTTCCAGGGGCAGTTTACAAGTGAGGAAGGAAGCTTCCTCCAAGGCTTTACACCCCTCTTCCCTTTGTGCCTCCTCCCTGGGAACCGGTGAGTTATCGGGGTGCTGCCCCCGTCATTGTTCTGGGGCACCAGGTCCAGAGTTGGGTGCGTTCTGCGCCGGCATGCCGATCTGAGGGTTCTGCTGAGCCCTCAGTATGTGACCCAGATCCCGCGCCATGTTTTGAACCTGGCGCTCTAACTGGGAAACCCGCTCAGGCTGATACGGGGCCCTGTTTTCTCCCCTGAGCTTTTCCCGGGAAGGGTAGCTATCCCTTCCTTGGTAGTACCCCTGGTTGGGAAGATTTGGATATCCCTCCACCCTTGGCCTCCCCTCTCCCAGATTCGGTTGTCTGGGCTCAGGGATTTGGGGAAAGAAGGGTGGAGGATTTTGGGGCTGGAAGTTGGGTGGATACCTGGGGAAGAAGTTCTGCCCAGGGTTTGGTGAGTTTCTGCCCTCCTGTGAGAAGTTGGGAGGGAAGTTCTCTGGGTTAGGTGCTTGGCTGGATCCCCCCCCTGGGGCTGGAGGAGTCCACACATAACCCAGGATGGGTCTGTTTCCCTTGTAACGGGGGCTTACATAATCAGGAGAGCGAGGGACCCCATTTGTGGGGCTGCCTCCCTGGCTCCCTGTCTGTGACTGGCCCGCGGACCTTCTGGGCCTAGCATTATTAGGTGCAGGTAGGTTTTTAGGCCCCCCCATCTCCAAATCTAAAACAGGGGTGACCTTTACCTCTGCCACCTTGGCAGCAGCAGGGGTGTTGTTGGCTTTGGGGTTTTTGGGCGCATTATTTTTATTTTCTATTGGCTTCTGCACCTCATAGATCCGGGTCGCCTGTTCAATGACCCAGTCTAAAGATCTTTTCTCGTGAAAATCCCTCACAAGCTGGGTCATTATGTATTTGGGCAAGGCATGGAAAAACGTATTAATAAATTCTCTGCTATCCGTGCGCACCCTTCTTGTGGTCTGTGCAAAAGCACACTTTAACTCCTGCACAAATTCTTGTGGGGCCTGATCCTCCCCACATTGTAAATTGTAGGCTGCCTTGCGAGCCTCTTGAGGATTTCTATGAGTAGAAAAATGTTTCAAGATGGCCGCCTTATAGGTGGACCATCTTAATGATTTTGGTCCTCCAGCCCTGCAAAGAAACTGGAGTATTCCGGGGAGAAGGTCCACTTTACATATTGAATACAGCTTTGGCTGTCCTTCAAATGGAAAGTCTCCATCATTTGCTCAAACAACTCTAAGTGCTCCCAAACAGAATACTTGGCGTTCTTATGATAAGGCGTGATGACACTCCTGATTGCCTTAATCTGCTTAAAGGGGTCCTTAAGCAAGGCCCTTTTTGTCTTATTGGCCCTTTTGGTCCGGGTAACCCTGGTCCATTCATCTTCTGACTCAGAGGCACTGCTCCCAGAGGTTCCCGTCTGTTCTTCCAGGTTTTCCCGGATTCTGCGAGCCTGGGAATGGCTGGCAGAATGTGGGGACCTGGTCTCCTGTGTCCTGTACCGCTCAGAGGAGTCTTCAGATCCCTCCTTGCTGCCAGGATTTGATGGGTACCCCCCCCACTGACCTAACTGGGCAGAGGTTTTCAGGATGCCCTTAATGGGCCTACTCTCCTGGGGCTCCCCATCAAATTGCACTGTGCTTGGGTGCCCATACCCGGATGCCCGCCCATCCATTCCTGGGAGGTACTGGCCTATGAGCCCCATGCTTCTGGCTGGATAGTAATATACCATCCCTGTGGCCCGGTGCTCATGTGTGCCAGGGGACATGGGGGTGGCAGAGTACAGGGACTGAGAGAGATAAAGGCCTCTGGTACTAGGGCTCCTGAGGTTATGCTCATGAGTCTCCCTCTCCCAGCGAACCTGATCTCTATCCGCCCCTGCTCCCTGTTGCAATGCAAGAGCCTGCGCTTTCAGTTCCTCAGTTAAGGCTTTACTCGACTCTATCAGTCTCTCCTGCATCGCTACCTGTTGCTGGAGCCTATCATTGTGCTGGCAGAGGGCCTCATTCTCTCTCTGCATTTCCTGATTGGTCCTGGAGCACTGGGCCAGTCTTTGCTGCAGGAGGGTTACCTCCTGAGTCCCATCCCTACTGGCCTGCTCCTGTCTTGCCAGAGCCTCCTCCACCCTCATGGTGTGCTCTAGCAAGTCCTGGTGTTCTTTTTGGAGGTCACCTAGTCCCTGGTGGGCCAGGTGATTTTCTTCCATTTTTCTTCTTAAGTGGCAGACTTCCTGGCCTAAGGTGTCCCTTTCCTGACCAAGAGCTTGAATTTGTGACGCCAGTCGTCCCTTTGCCTTTGGAAGGCACCAGCTTTCTGGCGCTCCTGATCAAACTCTGCCTGGGTATCCAGGTCTTTCAGGATAAGTTTATTGCTCTCCTCTTTCTCTCTGTCTAGTTGGATTTGCAGGGTGGCTACCTGCTCTGTGCATGCCCTGTTGAAATTGATCTGTTGCTCCAGCTTTTTCTGGCTCTGCAGTAGGGAGTCCAAACTGTCTTGGATTTCCTTCTGCATAGCCAGAATTCTGGCATCCTGGTCTGTCTTTTCCTGTTGCAGTATATCCATGTCCTCTTTTATTTTAATGATATACTGTCTGCTGTCATTTTCTGACTCCTGGCTCCTCTGCAGCCTCTGCTCAGAAGAGTCCAGATCAGATTGCGCCTTCTGTAATGCCAGCAGTTGCCTACTCGCCAGATCTTGGCCTTCAGCACATTTGTCCTGCATGGCTCCCTAATGTAAATATAAATATGCCGCTACCCTGGCAATCTTGTTGTGCTCATCCTTGGCCTTAGAGGACATATATAGTTCACTCAGGGCCACATGTAAGGGACCCTGGTCTCTCCATATATCTGACCCTGTTTCCGTGATCTGGGGTGCGATTGATGCAACCAGACCGTCTGGTCCTGATGAGTCCACTCACCTCTCACAAATAACTTATGTAAGAAGTGCTCTCTGGCTATTTTCATGTCTACTAAGGTCGTCATTCTAGAGATTTGAGTTCCTTCCTGACTTACAGAAGTTTGTATTTTATTTTTGCAAAACAGACCTTTTCCTTAGAGCGTTCCTTTGAGGAGTGCTTTACAGCGTAACACAGCATGGTGATCCGACCGGATATGTGTATCTGGTCAGCTGGCACGCTGTATTAATCTGCACAAATGGTAGATCTAACCCAAACGTCCCGCTCGAGCCCCCAATTTGTAAGAGGATTCAATTCAACACTACAGCTAAGTCACGCCTAGTCTAGAATACTGAATGAAAACCCTTATTGATATATCTTTATGTCCACTTCATGCATTCTGGATGACTACCCCTAGATAACACCCCTCTCTTGGAATCCCCCTGACCCCACTGAGCCAAGAAGTAGTTCTGTTTTGCAAGTTTAAAAGGTTTATTTGATAATTTAAACAATAGATATATATATATCACACTTTATAATAATTAATAATTGGATATCACACTTAATCTGAGCAGTAATCAATAATGGATAGTCTGGCACTAGCACACTTGTGAATAGGAACAAAAGAATAAGGTGGTAGAGAATACTTTATATAAGTTCAGATGGATGTAATGTTGAATGAAAATGCAATACAGAAAATACTCAATATGATTTCAACAAAACAATGTAATCACTTTTCTCTGGCAATCCCCTCCCCCCTTTATGCAATGCAAGGAAATGGAAGAAAAGCACACAGTTCTCAGAAATGCAATCAAATGTAATTCAGTTCACCCCAGCAAGCTTAGACTACAGAAGTTTGAAACACAGGCCCAAAATGCTTTTTTATGTGCTGGCAATGAAGTGAAAAATATGCTAAAATGCTTTTAATTTCCCCTAGAGGTTCAGGGTGAGTGGTATCTAGTTAATATTAGTCCAGGCTCACTCTAGCAATGATTCAGGGATGGTTCTTACGAGGCAAACAAATTTTTAGCAAGGAAAGCAAAGAATCTGCTGTTTTCACACGTGGAGAAATTTGCAAATCGCGGTAAAATTCGTGAGTGCGTTTTTCGCGGTTAGGAATGCGGTTCTAGGTTTGTTGAAATGCCAAGATTCCCAGCTTTCAGATGAAAGTTACTGCAAGTCTCTAAGACAAACGGTCACTGAGAAATGAGCGATATGGTAAAGGTCGTTTTTCAGATTTGAAACTTTAAAGTTCAAAAAGAAAAGTGACAGCTAGCAACTAGAAAATGACAGGTGACAGCTTTGCAAATGACAGGTGACAGTTAGGAGGCAGTTCTACTTAGATTAAAACAGCTTGGATTAGATTATTTTAACTAAGAGATTGGTTCTGCACAGTTCTGCTAGGTACTCACAATATATTTAGAAATAGAATGGGCCTCGCCACGGATCTGGTCAGGTTTTCTTCACTCGCCACGGACGGTCTCTGCGCACAGCGTCTGGGTCAGCTCTCTAGTTCTGCGAACAGCGGTCTGGGTCAGCTCTGCTCTGCCTCTGGTTCTGCGAACTGCTCTGCTTTCTCTGGGTACAGCACTGCTTCTGGATCTTTCTGCACAGCTTTCTCTGGACCCAGCGCTGATCTGCACGGCTCCTGGAAGTTGCTATCGCTGTTAGGTTTGCTGGATGCTGAGGCCCACTGAGAAGAGTTCTCAGTTTGTGGGTTTAGGCCCTTGCTTTGAGTTCTGAATCAAGCTCTTTGGAGTTTTAAAGTCTAAGTGTTGAATCTAGTATCTTCTGGATGTTGTGTGGTCCGGCAGAGCGCGTTGCAGCAAATGGAATTGAATGTCTCTATTTGTCCTGACTGTCTGCTTTTATGTGTTTTGAAAATGGGTTTGTGTGCAGCATCACTAGGCTCTACCCCTCTCCACTTGTCATTGGCCACTTCATCCTCTTCCCCTTGATTGGGGGAATGAAAAAAAGTGTCATCATGATGAGGTCTGTTTATGGTACAGAGAACCCACCCCTGTCAAATTACACACAATCTATATTTTGACCCAAAAGACATATTTGCACAGGTACACATTTGTTTAAAATTACATGCACCCATCACATATCACAGGAGGTATACCCTGTCCAAATCTGCTCTTCCTGGGAGCTTGCATTCAGAAATGGCAACATTTGCACTTTTTAACTGGTTTCGTAATATCGGACATTACCCCAAATTTATACACATGTGCGCAAGGAGTATGGACATTACTTGATGAAGTGTCAGATTTTTAACATGCATACATTTTAAGTAATACCCTCTTAACTGCTAGCTTGCCCCCAGATCATACCACCGTTTCTAAAAACCTCTTAAAATGTGGGCAGAAAAATCACAAGAATTATGGTATCATTTAAATAATTTTCACAAGTCCGCTCTATGAATGATCCATCTTTTTAGAGTTATGTTCTGGCCCCAAACGGGTGTGGTTTCCCCCCAGCACAAGGTTGAATTTCTGGTTTTTCCAGTTCTGCCAGGCCAGCTTGCTCTCACAGGCAGTGCTCCTCCCCTTTCCTTCCAGGAGGAAGCCACTTTTACGGCCCCCATAATAAAACATTTGCCTGAGTCAGGACAGGGCTTTGTTCAATTTCCTGCAGAGCCCAGGTAATTCAATCAGGGAAGTGTCATATCCCTTTTGGTGGGAGCAGCAAAAGGCAGATAGGCCTGGGAACACAGCTGTTGTGCAAGTCTCATCTCCTGTCGGGGGTAGCTGGTGGGCAGAATTCAGTTCCTTAAGCCAGGCTCCAGCTAATGTCACTTTTAGTTACCCAGTTTTCTGCATTCAAATAAACTAACCATTTTTTACATATGCAGCTAAAATGCTGATTCTAAGTTTAAAACTATGACATTTAAACGATTGCAACCTATGTGACACTCAAAAGTAGGTCACTCATTTCTTTTAAACATTTAGATTTTTAGTGTCTTTCAGTCCAAATTTACTTAAACTGCTGAAATCCACAGCTCAGCCAGTCTTGTTATAAACCTTCAAGTCACTTCAGAATATAACTTTACATTGTATCCACCTCTCAGTAAGTCTTTCTTTGGCCTGCTTTGGGTTCATCTATTCAGTTTTACACAAATGTCTAGTGTTGTTTTAAAACGCCGGCTTTCTGATAGTGGTGAGTACTGGTAATGCACCCATTTTTGGGATTTAAGAAAATGAATTCCCCACAATTCTAGGTTGCTTTTGGCAATCAGCATTGCCATTCCCAATGGTTTCAGACTACTGTGTGGGTAGTCCCATGGTGGTTTTAGGCAGTGCCCTTCTGTGCCCATAACATCGGCAAAAATGAGCGGCAGCCTATTCTTCATGCATTTCCCTGTGCATTTTCTGGGAAGCTGTGGCCATCATGATGTTTTCCATGTCAGTACTGCACAGTTTTGAGGTAGGGCTCGGATGCATGGGTAAAAACATCCCACAATACTTTACTTTTACTTTATTACATTTGTAATGCGCACAATAGACCCATAGGCGTGATAGCGCGGACAAGGTACAAACAAACAGTAATACATAAAAAGTGCATAGCATGGGAGAAAGTTCCATATGAGGCACAAGCCAATCGCTGTGGCGGTGACAGCAGACTCACCAACAAGACCACTGTGGGACATTCATCAAATGACCGAAAAGCAATGAAGGGAGGGCATAAGAGAGAATTTCCAATGATGGACTATGACATTTACAGAGTCAGGTTGCACTTCGTAGCACCTTTGGGCAGATCTTTACAGCGTTTGAGAAAAGTAGGTAAGGAACTAGCCCCACAACCGACTAACGTGCAGTCACTGTTGGGTTGTGAGCACCAATCGCTCTGGTCTATCCTGCGAGTGATGATTAAGTCCCAGCGTCGAACCACCCCTGGACCTGTTCTCGGGCGTAACCAGGCTAAAACCTTGTTTTGCAAGGCTTCTTTATATTCTTTTCCTTCAATTTTCTGGATATTGGTTATAATAACATTTCTTTGATCCATTACGAAATCATATATGTCCACGTCCTTTATTTTTGGCATTTGTGACTTTTTCAATTGTAAATTCCAAGGGAGTGCTCTCTTCAATTTAGAATTCAGGATTGTAGGCTAAAAAGCCTCTTTGTGTACAGTGTTCAACTCCCATTGCGGCACCAAGGGAAGGATTTCCAATGAACCATACATGTTTGGAATAGCGACCTTTTCCTTACAAACCACCACTGCCCCAATAGGTATAGGTGAGTCCATACTATCCCAGTTAGTTTGAGTCCCTTGGTCTATTGTTTCCCTTTGAATAAGAGCTTGGCAGGAAGCATTCATAGAAGAGGGCTGTGTCAGACCACCTGACCAGGTGGATCCATACGTCTGGGAAGCAGTGTGCACTTTAAGTGGCCGTATACTTGATGCTCAGTTAGTCAGAGCCTCTGCCAATAGGCCAAGATCAAAGGGGTCTTTGCAATCGAGTAGTTCTTTAGCAATATTAGCCATGTGCTCAGACCACTGGGGAGGACCAATGGAGAGGCCGATGAGTTTCAATTGAGGTGAATTTGGCATAGCTCTCCCTTGATGAACAGGGGATTGTGTAATTATGGGTATCTCCATCTTTGCAGAGAGTGGGACATCTATGGACAATAGTGGCGTCAGATGGTCCATAGGTCCAATTTTTTGTGAATTGGCCAGGGGTACTTGTGTTGTATGATCTTTCCTCACAGGACTGTCTAGAACCTGTGTTAAGCTTGATACTCTATGCATGAAAACAGGGTATTCAGGTAAAGCCATTTTAGTAGCAGGAAGTTTGCTCTGCTTATTAAGCACTCTCAATCTCCTTCGCTCACTGAGAGCTGCGGCCTCCAGTACCCGATCTCTATTTGTAGTTGGGGATAAGGCCATGGTATCTGCTGCGGCCCGCAGGACTTGTTTGGGTATAGGATTGGCCCCAGGCTTTTTGTGAGCAGCCATCCTAATACTCATGTTAGGCTACAATATAATAAGGCAATAAGCAGCAAAGAGAAAAAAGTCGACCCTCTCCGAGGGAGGAACTATCATCCAACTGACAGCAGAAATGACAGGACTCTTACCACGCTAGGACACATCCTGCAGCCCCCAGCGGATCCCGGTCGGCGCTCCTCCACGTCCTCCGCGTCCTCTCCGGTGATACACTGATCTGCCGCTGCCGGCAGGCACGGGTGCTAGTAGTTCCTGAGTTGTCATGTCGGTAGGGAGGGTACTGCTCCACTGGTAACTGTGCCCCCATACTTCACCACAGAAAGGCGAGCTGCTGCCGCCGCCAGCGAGGCAGAAACATGCAGCACGCAGCACACAGCCGGCGAGAGAGGTCACATAGGTCACCATGGCTTCATTGCTGTACCTCCCTGGAAACGCTGACGCACCCATACAAGTAAGCGGCTTCCCTGGGTTCTTTTTCTACAAACAATACGGGGCGTATTAGCACCCTTCTAGATCGTAGACTCCCAAGTGAGATATTACAGAGCATTGCGCTTTCTCTCTCGTTACAGACACGCATTTGATGCCGATCACAGAAACAGATGCCCATACAAGTGAGCACGCCACGAGATACACACAAAGTTTTGTCCGCGCCACGGCCCTGCAGCTGCTCCACTATCACAGAGCGCACTACAGGTAACAAGTATGTGTTGCCCGCAACTTTGACCGCTTTCACCCCAATTAACACCACAGAGACATGGATACTCAGTACTGTTTCCATGTTTTGATCCTTTAGAGACTGGATCAACACTGAGGTTATCCAGCCCTATAGCAGTCTGCTACTGAACAGCATATCTGCCCTTGTGTATCCACTACAGAAGCCACATTAGAATCTGGCATTCATCATCACCCTTCCAGGGAAACTGTGTTTCACACAGGTAAGCCAGTCAGATTCTCACTTGGATAACCCCATTAAAAGGGATACTTATATTGATCTAAATCTGACACCTGCATTCACCGCACAGGTCACTCCACAGCAAGAAATCAAGAGGCCTCCCAATTTATCACGGGTTCCGCTTCTCCCTTGAATCCGTGCAGAACTAATTTTCTCTGGCACAGTAAGAAAATGTACTATCTGGAAGCATAATAGTCATTAGTTATGCTGTTTTAATGTACCTACCATTTGGTACCCGAGTACTGACACTTGCCCATTTGCTTTATCTATAGGCAGCACACACATAGAGCAATCCATCCAGCTTCCTTTTTTCGTCATGATGAAGGCCCACTCAAGAATTACTGGCATGACAGTCAGTGAGGGCCGAAACACATTTGCGTAGACAAGTTCTGAATCCTAAAACAAGTTCTGAATCCTAAGTGCAGTGAAAAATTTCCAACACTGGGCCTCATTACGACCCAGGCGGTAAGTTACCGCCTGGGCCGTGACTTTACCACCATGGCGTAAACTACGTTTACGCCATGGTGGTTGGCGGACTTACCGCCCCATTCCGACCTTGGCGGGGCGGTAAGTCCCCAATCCCCATTTACCCTTCCCCATTCCCATTTTTGCCCCATAGGGCATAATGGGAGTGGGGAAGGCGTTAATTACGCCACCGTAAATTACGGTGGCGTAATTAACTCCATGGTCCCTTAGCGCCATGGATTTTAACACCCGCCAAAAGCGGGTGTTAAAACCTCCATGGCGCTAAGGGACCTCGTAATTGGCGGTAAGGGGTCGGCGCAGCTAACGCTGGCGTAAACCCCTTACCGCCTGTATTCATTTACACATTTTATTTTGTCTGCTCCATTTATGCAATAATTGTTGTAACCCCTGCTGTGACGTCACACAGCAGTAGGTTTCCGAATGTTTAATTCTTCACTGTATTGAATTTGTGAGTCTGATTTCTTCCTCAAATTGTTTGTTTCACAACACTATGGGCCTCATTACGACCCAGGCGGAAAACCATGGTGCTAATAGCACCATGGTCCATGCCGGTAACCTAACGACTCCGCCATGGAGAAAGAGGGAATTACCACCCCATTACAAGGTTGGCGGGGCAGTAATTCCCCCTTCCTCCATGGCCCTTACCCATTCCCATTTTTTCCCCAGAGGGCTCAATGGGAATGGGGAAGGCGCTAAGTACTGTACCGCAAATTGCGGTACCGTACTTAGCACCAAGGTCCCTTTGCGGGTCCCTACTTTAACGGCTGGTGTAGACCAGCCGTTAAGGTCGGGTCCCGCAAAGGGACCTCGTAATCAGGCGCTAATGGGTTAACGGCGCCGCAGCCTCTTTACGGTGCCGTTAACCCATTAGCGCCAGGGTCGTAATGAGGCCCTATGAATTTTGTAACATGTTTCGGAATGATAACTCTGTTTTTCATGCGTGCCAATAGACCTTTTGGCCTTTAACTTGAAATATATATACTTTGTATCAACCAAACAAGGTGTGTTTTGGACTCTATACAGAACCGTTGGGAATAGGTGTAGGTAAAACTGACCCTTTCATGTGTTTTTGTGAAACTAGTTTTCCTTTTGTGTAATTTACTTAAGCCTTTTTTGTACAGAAGAAATGCATACATTTTCTATTTTTTATGCTTTATTTTTGTTCTGTACATCATGTTGCCATAAAGTGGTCAACAAACAAATTAACAATCATATGAAGATTTTATATATGACTTAACGCCAGGTTCCTACAGCGTCTAAATGTTATTGTAATTAAGCATTATGGACCAAGGGAGTGCGTGATCGTGGGACAATTCTCACCTCAAAGTTATTGCCCAAGGTGAAGCTGAGAGCAATTAGTAGGGGCAGGGCATTATCCATTGCAATAATGTCCCCCGCTTAAAAATTACGAATACAAAATGCCGAAAGCGCTTTTACTGCGCATTCGCTGTGTACGCAAATGCTGAATCACATTATACTGAACAAGGGGAGCAGGGGTTGCGGAGGTGTCCCCCCCTCTTGCCTTGAACGGTACAATGGGTTCAAGGGTTGCGGGGTTGTCCTCTGCTTCCAAAACATGGAGAAGGGCAGATAATAAAGATTTTTAAAAAAGAAAAAAAACTGACCCTGCTGCGGAAGTTCTATCCCACTGTAGGGAAAAGGAACTCGCGATGCATGGTGACGGGCAAGGTGAGGCGCTGGAAAGAAGGTAAGTGGGCCCGCGATAGGTATATATGGGTAGACAGGATGGGGTCAAAGGGGATATCGTAGAGTGTGTTCTATGTGATCACTGCGCGCCTCCATTTTCGTTTTCGACATTTTGGTAGGCGAAATTACAGGGCGTTCAGTGATGACATAGATCCCCTTTGCAAAGGTGAAAACAGATGGTGACAGACTGGTTTTTAACAAAGGGTGGTCCAAACGATTTTTCGGGCCTTCATTTACGAACTGAGGAATATAGTTACAATAAAGAGACAGCCCTCAACAGAGCCTTCGTGGATTTTAACATTGCATTTGATAGCATGAACCCATATATGTTGAGGGCTAAGTGTGTAATATTATACTGTACTGGGATTCTATCTGTAGAAGGTAAATGGAATGTAGTTTGTGGAAGGTGGAGGGTTGAAGTTTTCTGTGAGAGACAGTTAGAAAAGAGTTGGAGAGTGAAGGGATAGCAGAGTGGTTGTGGGGCTTATTCATGTATACCACTTACCTGCAAATAAAGGGCAATTACAATATTCCTGGAGGCCTCCTTCCATTTCTTCAAATGGCAACAAGGATGGGATGCGAGTGGTGTCCTCAGCGATAGCAGGATTCAAGAGAGCCAAGAAAGCCCCACACTGCTGCTGGTGCGTAGCTGCACTTGTACATGTTGATGGCCTAGGAGTGCTGTGCCGGCGAGTTACGGTAAGGCAGAGAGCGAGGGAAGCCTGAAGTTTGTAAATCCTCAAATCCAAGCCCTGTTAGGAACTTGCAACACGCGATGTAACTACCATGTTTGCCAATCCGTGCGTGTGGCCTTGAGGTAATTAGAGGAAAGAACCCCGAGAAACGTAACCGTGCATGCAGCGGCCATTTTTGAAACCGGTGGAACCAGCCTTTAGCCCAAGACATTGTATAATTGTGCATGCAGCAGCCACCTTTAAAACAGGCGCAATTAACCTTTGGCATCCAGCATTACGCAACAGCACTGATATTATTCATTACAAGCCAAGCAGAGGAGTTACACAGTTACAAACCTCTAACGCAGAAGGCTCTTATACACAGCAAGTGGCAGCAAGGGTTATTGCTATCCCTATTATCATTACTAGAAGAAAATAACACTGTTGCTAATCTTGAATGAGGAAGTTCACATTTCCTAGCACATGTGAGTGTGATGAACATTTTCTAAATTAGTAGTCTATGTTGGTATAAAATGCTCACCCTGAGGAGGCCCTAGATTTTTTTAACACTTTTACAAAGATGCAAGGAGTAACTGTTCACCCTCCCCAAACATTTTTGGCAACAATTGGCGAACCTTACCAGCAAGTAAAAAGAAAACATTGTTGTTATATTCCTTAGGCCCAGAATGGCACAGAATCTACAGAGAATTGCCCCCTCAAGGACTTGAAAGTGATGATGGGGATGGTGACAGTGCAGATGAATATGAATTGGCTATGCACGCCCCAGACAATTAATGCAAACCAAAGACCAATGTGGCAGTTAATAGATATTATTTCTATACCAAGAAACAGGAGGCAAGTGAAAGTGTGAATGAATATGTCAATGGACTTAAGAAGTTAGCCACGAGCTGCGATTTTGGAAGAGGAGTAACTCAAGATGAATTAATCCGTGATGAAATCATTTTCACACAAACAGTACACTAGTGCAAGAGAGACTATGGATGTGTGGCGATTCGTCTCTAGAAGAGGCAATAGCTATTGCTAAAAAAGTAGAACACACAGCGACCTGCAGTAAAGCCATCAGAGATCGTGAGAGTGATCTGGGATTCAAAGTGACTAAGGTGAAAGCAGTAAAAGAAAACAAAATATCTAAAGAGACCAATTCGATGAAGAATGGAAAAATAAAGAAGTGACTAAATATCCTGCAGAAAGGAAAGAAGAGGAGAACTTTAAAATAACTTTCACAGGAAGATGTTTCAGATGTGGAAAAAGGGACACTATGCAAATTCACAACATTGCCCGGCATTGAATATAAAGAGCTCCAATTGTGGAATCAAAGGTCATTTTAGTACCACGTGTAGAAACAAGAAGAGTAATCCTAGGATAAAGTGCATACAAGAGGAGGAAGAAGAAGAGGAAGAGAAATGCAGAGTGAACATAGTTATGGTGGTGAGGAGTGACAACAAGAGAACCACTCCTAAAACTGCTTTCAAGATTGATGGTATTGTGTCGGAACTGACTGTGGATTCAGGTTCTCCATACACTATCATAACCAAGGAGAGATGGCAAGAGCTATGTTTGAAGGGTTTAAATCCTGTTTTGAAGAAGCCAGACATAAGACACCCTGGTGCTTTTGAGGGTTCAATGATTCAAATATTGTGATATAGGCTTGTGATTATGGGGTTCGGAGGGAGAATGAATGAAGTTCAAGTATATGTAGCTTCTAAGACTGTAAATGTGTTGGGTTGGGAAGATCAGGTGAAACTACAGATCAAGTTAAATGCTGGTACTGTGGAACCAATTTCAATTGTGGTAGCCACAATGAAGGGGTTGATTCTAAAAATGGAGAATTTAAATATGTTAGGTGTAAAGAGAGAGAGAGAGAGATTTCCTAACGTGTTCAGTGAAAGAATTGGAAAGTTACAAGGATACAAACATACCATTTTAGTGAAACCAAATGTTCAACCCATGGTGCATACTGTAAGACACATTCCCATAGCCTTGAGAGAGGATGTCAAAATGGAACTGAACAGATTGAACGAAGCAGGGATAATTGAAGAATTTGAGGCATCTGAGTGGGTATTTCCTATTGTAGTTGGCAAGAAATCCAATGGTAAAGTTATAATTGTAGAGAAGTGTCTACTTCCAGTCATCTCCGAAATGCTAAATTGAATTGCTGGAGCAGACATGTTTTCCATTATTGATTTATCTGTCTGTGGCTTTTCACCAGATACAGTTGCACCATGAGTCTATGAAGTTCACTACTCTTATCACACCGTTTGGAATTTATAGGTAAGCTAGGATGCCGTTTGGTTTAGCCTCAGCCGTAGCAGTATTCCATAGGGTAATGTCACACTTGTTCGAAGGGATACCCGGTGTATATGTTTTTCAAGATGACATTTTAGTGCGTGTGTTGGGTATGGAAGAACATGACCAAAGATTGTGTTGGGTACTAAAAAGATTAGAGGAGAAGGGATTAACGGTGGAATACACTAAATTAAAGTTTGGAAGAAGAGAGGTAGATTACCTGGGACACACCTTATCTGAAGGAGGTTATAAACCCAAAGCTAAAGCTATGGAAGCTATGGAGAAGGCACCTTATCCCAGTAGTAAGGATGATTTGAGGTCTTTTTTAGGTTTGGCAGAGTATTACAACAAATTGGTCAAACACTTTGCTGAAATAGCCCAGCCACTGAGCGAAATGATGAAGACAAATGTAAGATTTATGTGGACTAGTGAACGAGAGAATGTGTAGATACTGTTAAGAAATGTATCCTTGATGCACCGCTGTTAGGTGGTTTTGTTCCAGGAAGGAAATCTACCATTACTGTGGATGCTAGTGGCAAGGGTTTGGGTGCGGTTCTATTCCAAAGTGATGGAGAGAGAGAAAGGATAATGTTCGCTTCTAGAGCCATAAGTGACACAGAAATGAGGTATACTGTGATAGAAAGAGAATTGATAGCCTGTTGGGGAGTAGAACATTTTAGGCAATATGTGTTGGGACAGAAATTTACTATCAAAACTGATCATAAACCTTTAGTGGAAGTGTTAATTGTCAAAGGCATGTCCAAAGGTACACCTAGGATTGCGAGATTAAGCCTCAAACATATGGAGTATAATTGTGAAAATTAATACATTCCAGGGAAAAGGAACTGTATTGCAGATTTTCTATCTAGAATGCCTTGTGAGGAGAGCATGATTAGGGTAAATACAAAGGGAATGGTGGAAGATTTTGATGAGTAAGTGTGCAGAAATATGAATCGGATGAGAAAACATGTGGGGGTACTCAAAGCTGTGAGTGTGGAAAGGTGGAGAAAACAGTGTATGGATGACAAGTTCTTGAGTCTAGTAATTGAATGGATAATGAATGGGTGACCAGACAAGGTCGAAGATGAGTTCAAGGTTTATGCAATGGTTAGAGATGAATTAACCATTGAAGGTGAATCTGTGTTGAGAGGAAGTAAGGTGGTACCAGCCGAGGTGTTGAAGGAGGAGATCATAAAACGAGCTCATCAAGAGCATCCAGGTCTATAAATACTAAGAGGAAAATAAGAGAAAGGTTTTGGTGGCCAGCCATGGACACACACATGGAGAAATGTTTATGTAAATGTGTGGCTTGTAACAATAGTGATAAGAATATGGGTACTAAGAGGTCGGCTTTGACTCCTATTCCTGTTCCTGAAGGACCATGGGAGGAGTTGGAGTTGGATTTGTTGAGTCCTTATGAGGCATTAGGACATGGCAAAAGATTTTTGTTGGTGTTAGTGGACAGGTACACCAAATGGCCAGAGGTAGCAGTAATGGATTGTGTTAAGACTATAATGGTGATTGAGTTTATGGAAAAACAATTAAGAAAGGAAGGAGTACCAAATGTGATTATAAGTGACAATGGTTCTCAGTTTTGCAGTAATGAGTTGATGGAGTATGCTGTAAGAATGGGTTTTCAGTTGAAATATTCTTCAGTGCACCACCCTGAGAGCAATGGAATGGGTGAAAGGCTGAACAGAGTATGAAAGGCTGAACAGAGTATGAAATGCTGAACAGAGTTATTGGTGATGGCATACAATTGGCGTTGGCCAACGGATTGGATTGGTGAGAACACCTTAGTGACTTATTGTGGAGCATAAGAATAACTCCACACAGTAGCACAGGTGTTTCCCATTTCAGGTTAATAAGAGGCAGAGAACCGAACAGCAAATTGCACCCATTTTGGTTAAATGATAAGTTGAGAATGCCAGTGTTGACAAGGGTTGGGTGACTAATAAAATAAGGCTCAGTCAACAGAAGTACAAATACCATGACAAGGAATTCAAGGGTAATATTGCATGGAAAAGAGAGAATTTGTGTGTGGGAGATATAGTGAGAGGTTAGAAGGGTAGAATGTGTAGGAAGGGTGAATCCAAGTTTTCTAAACCTGTAAGGGTCATTGAGTGTTTCAAGAATATAGTGAGAATTGAAGGTGGAACTGTTTGGAATTCTAATAGAGTTGTTTAAGTTGTTAAAGGAAAAAGTAAAGTATGATGAGAATGTGGTGATAAGGAAGTGGGATTGTTGGGGTTATGCTTTTAGAGTACAAGGTAGATGTGATGATAAGGATGAGTGTAAATAGACAAGGTAATTTCACCACAATCAATGAGTGTGACAATGGTAATGTGGAAGGTCAAAACAATGGGTCGGGTGGTTCTTCTACTCTAATGGGATTCAAAAGAAGCTTAAGGGTGCGTAAAGTACCTGCTAGGTTCAAAGAATATGCGGTGTATAAATGAATGTTGTATACGTTATATTCTATTTCATTGTATTGTTATTTTTACTTCTACTATGTCATTCGCTAAAAGTGATTAAGTAAATTACTTTTTTCAGCCATTGACTTTGATGTGTATATAGTTGTTATTTATATGATAATTATTTGTCATTAGGTTGTCAGTGTTTTGTTTGGGGCAAGAGGATGTGTAGTAATGTAGTATTATACTGTACTGGGATACTATCTGTTGAAGGTAAATGGAATATACATTGTCGAAGGTGGAGGGTTGGGGTGGAGGGTTGGAGTGTTCCATGAGAGACGGTTAGAAAAGAGTTGGAGAGTGAAGTGATAGCATAGTGGCTGTGGGGCCTATTCATGCATACCTCTTACCGGCTAATAAAGGGCAATTACAATCTTCTTGGTGGCGCCCTGTTGTTTCTTCACTAAGCCATCCACTTGGGGCATTCTGTAGAAGTCATTAAAGTTTATTAGGACTCTGCAGATGGATCCTTGCACACAGATTTGAATTGGGGCAGCCCTGAGATTGCGACCAATATGGGACTGAAGCAGGATCGCCTTTTGGTGTCACTGTTCTTTGTTTTAATCTGATTTAGCCATATTTCTGAAGATCACTTGATGGTTTGAGTTCCTGTCGTATGTGAAAATTGTGTTACTGGACTTTATTTGGATTGGCCTCTGGACAACTCAAAATCACCAGGTTGAGTACTGAAATTTGAATCACTCGACCATTAAAACTCATACAAAAAAACATATAGCTCTTCAGCAACTCGGGTGGAATAAGAACCTAAGGGATATTATAGTAACATGTTTTTTATATTTGGGGTTTACATTTGGTGAAAAATAGAATTGGACACTTAATCACTTCTAGCCGGGGAAGAGCTGCTTTCAGCCGTCCATGCAGGGGGGTCTGCAGCAGTGTCCTGCATCACTAGTGTTTGGAAGGCGAGAGGGTCTTGCCACCCACCTAGGAGAAGGAAATGCTAAGAGAGCACATCCAGGGAGCAGGGGGAGAAGGCTGCACATAGAGGAGGATGCGCAATCAGATCAGTGCATGCACATCAAGTATATGGTAGATGCGGGTGTGAACGCCATCTTGGAGAGCGGCAGCCATCTTAGAATTTATTCCCAAGTGCAGCGAACAACATTTTGTGTGCTAGTATTAGACCCCTTTGCATGAACAACACCCCCACCCCAGCCAGGTCTCACAGAGCCCAGGCAATCCTCCACAGTCATAAGAAAGTTATAGGCCCTTGCGCTCTAGGAAGAATGCACCCTGCAACATCCAAGTGTCCAGCACAATCATTCAGTATGTTGATGACCTGCTAGTGTGCAGCGACACTGAGCAACACTGCAGACAAGACTCCGTTACACGTTTACAGCTCTTGGCACGTGATGGATGTAAAGGTGACAGGGCGAAATTACAGTCCTGTCTCCATGAAGTTCTATATCTAGGACAGTTAATATCAGCAGATGGCAAAATAATAATAGCAGACCGTGCTGCCTCTGTGTGCACCACCCCACAGCCCACGACAGTAAAAGATATGCAAAGGTTCCTAGGGTTGTGCAATTACTGCAGGGCATGGATCCTTGATTACGCAGTATACACAAGGCTCTTACAGGGCCTCAAAGAAGCACAAAATACTGTCAAAGTGGTTTGGACTGAGGAAATGGTACAGCGAAAGAAGTAATATCAACTGCCTTAGTGCTTGCAAACCCAGATTATACACATAAATTGTACTTATTCTCCCACTCTAATGCCCAGTTTACGACCGCTGTGTTGACACAAAAGAGCACAATGGGCCCAAAACACTAGCATATTATAGTGGCACACTAGACTCAGTAATCTAAGGGCAGTTCGCTTGTGAGCAGGCACTTGCAGCAGCAGCATTCGCAATCGAGAAATGTTCAACAATTGTTATGGGCTGTTCTATTACACTCTACTTGGAACATGCTGTCTTTGTCATTTTAGAGAGATCAAAATCTACCTTGACTACCCAAAGAGCATCTGCGTATGAAATAATTCTTTCTGCACTAATATCAAATTGTATGGCAAAAAACAGTGAATCCCACATCATTCATAACAGAAATGTGCACTGATGAGGATTTGGCCAGACACAACGGTCTAACATATGAAGGGAAGGAAGATGACATTCCGAAGGCAAAGGACAGGTCGCTCAAGGAGAGGGAGGTCCTCTTTGTTAATGGGTCACCAACAATTGACCAGGTTACGGGTCTCAGAAACACTGGTGCAGCGGTGGTGTGCCTAGTGGATGGTGAATATGAGACATTAATTCTAAAAAGACTACCCATGCACCATTCCGCACTGGCAGCATAACTCATTGCACTCATTGAACCGCTACAAATATCACAGGGGGTCACGTGACTATTTATTCTGACTTGGCATATGTCACTACAACAGTGCACATCAGTCTTTCACGATGGAAAAGGAGGGGCTTCAGGAGGGCTGATGGGTCCCGGTACAGCATGCCGCATTATTAGACATGCTAATTTTCACACTCTCCCAGCCTTCTGTAGTGGCGGTCATTTAATGCACTGCTCACAGTAATAACACTGACTAAGTGTCACTGGGAAACTTCATTGCAGACACTGCAGAAAAAATAGCAGAATACCTACCAGTACCCACTGTAGCTGAATATGTTCTCACAACACATGCCACTGACCAGCCCTCCTGCCCATAGCGCACATTATTGAATTACAAGGAAGGGTCTGGATGAGGAGAAGCAGTTGTGGATCAGAATGGGGTGAAAACAATCCCCTACTGATTGATTGTGGAGGCACGAATTCACAGGGAATGCAGTAATGCCGCACAAACTGTTAATGGTAGCCTAACTAGAAGGGTATCCTGCCCTATTTTCTATTTATCAACATGCTCTAATCTTGCATGGTTATTAATCTAGCAGTTTGCTGGTCTTTGAATCCCAGTTGTCTTCCTAGATGACCGTAAGCTATAAACATATACAAATAAATTCACAACTGTTTTTGAGTCTATAAACAGGCCGTTATAGTCAAATTTGGCCTTATTTTATTTCTTTTGATATCTTTTTTCCATTTAGTAATGGTTGTTTAGCATTTCAATGAATGATGCTTCAAGTATTTTTTCATACATAATGCAAATGGTATGAACCACATTTCAACTTTGAACATATAATAAAAAGAAAACAATGGTTAAATAAATTTGTAACAAAAGCAATAGATTTGCTGCAAGAGTCTTAGCAAAATGGTAATACATTTTGGTCATTCAAAACAGTCCGTTATTCATTTTGTCAAGAACATGTCTCGACCAATCCTTGGTCAACATCACTATGAATAGTATTGGGAATGATGTGATGGTATAGTGGTGTAGATAATCCTAAACCATGGATGTTTTGGCTGGTGGCTTGGGTGCCTTCAACTGGGTGTTGGATTTGGTGGCTCTATGGTGAAAGGGAGACAAAAGTAAATGTGTGTCACCCATATGCACTACCAACTAGTGTACTGCTATCTGGGGAGAGAGCGTGTATATGTTCTCTATGTGGCACTGACCTTGTCATTCTCCTCGGGTCTTTGGCTGGGTTGTGAGCGGGGATCGGTCATGGAGCGTGGTTACCTAGCTCTAGGGCTAGGTCTGCGTTCATCTTCCTCTCTGCCGAGATGGTCACGGCTTAGATCTGGATGTGAAATACATGGTCGTGAATTGCTTACATCAGTGTTAAATGTAAGATTTTTAAAACAGCATGTCTTAGCATAGGGAAGGATATTTACCTACTGAGTGGTTCGAGCAGCGTGGAAGGTAGACATGCCGTTAATCATGTGGGGCTGGCACTGCTTGTGGTCTTATTTCATCTCGTGCTGTCTGTGGACGCAAGCAAATGGAAAAAATTAGGGGTGTGAAAAGGAGGGACAACAGGATGGTTGCGCATAGTGCCAATGGGTTGGCAACAGTATCAAGTGGCTTACTTGTATGTAGAAGCTGAGGCCGAATGGAGCAGCATCCTTCCTGCTGTCTCCTGATCGCGCAGGGGGCTGTGAGTGAAATCGATTAGCGATGTGGTGGGGCGCATGTGCATCGTGCTATTGTGGGGCCCACAGTACGCATGCACGGGGCGGTAGTGTCCACGATTGGTTGTTGCCTGGATTATGGAAGCATTGCCGTTGCCATGGGGACCTGGAGGCAAAACAGGCAGCGTTGAATACTGAAGGGGCAAACCAATGGCTAAAGGAACAGTTCTTCGCAAACAGGAAAGGAAAGTATTAAAGATAGCACTCTTTTTGGAGCGTGGGTGGTGTGGGCTGTCTGAGTCACGGGGAACCGCAGGGGGCACGGAGTAAAGCTGAGTAATATGCGGGATGCGCAGTGTGCCCTGGAAGGGGGAGACCTGGTATAACTGGTGCATGGGGCAACCTACATGCCTGGGAGCATACTACTTGCTACAACAAGGGGGAGAGGGACTGACCCCCTATTTAATGCGCTCTGTCTCAGGATGGACCAGATGTACAGGAAGTGTGTACTCGGAACAAGTCCACGGTCTATGTTGTCTCGAATGTGGTCAGCGACCTGTGAATCTTGAGTCCGGTGGTGGTGGTTTTGAGTTTGTGAATCCGCCATGCTTCTTGTAGGCTACAGCATTACTAGTGTTAGTGTTGTTTCTGACCACGTCCACTATCCACCATTGCATATCGTCAGGACCATGTTGTAGTTCCATATAATGTGAAACCAAAGGGGGTGACCGTGTTTTTCATTGGATTCTGGAGCAATGCTCCCCGATTCTTTGGTTGGCTTCTCTGGTAGTTTGTCCTACATATCTCAGGCTGCACGGGCATTCGATAATGTACATTTTTGGTTTTGTGGTTTGAGAAATTTCATAGGTTCCATTCCCTGTCAGCGAATTTAAAAGTTTAGATTTTCTAGTACATTTTTTAGTAAATTTGCAAACAGAGTAGGTCCCGCAGGGATGGTGGACATTGAGTGATATCTCTTAGGTTCCAAACGGAGCTACGTGTTTCTTTCTTCCCGAGTCGGAAAGTTGGAACTTTGTGTTATTAAGTTGCAACCAAAGGAGAACTTTGTTATGATACAGGATTTCCTTAACCTTTTTGGAACTGTTGAGCAAAAATCCTGCTTGAATCTAGAAGGAGAATCAGCTGTTATGATGTGAATTTAACTATTATATTTGTTGCTGTTGAACTGTCATATTGGACCTCATTACGGGTCTGGCAATAACCCACAGTGCTACCGGTGGGTTGCCGCCAGACTCGTAACACTGGTTCCACCGCCTGAGAGCCCCGTGAATATCAGGCGGCGGAAAGTGTAAGTCCCCTTTCCCATGGAGTTCAATAAGACTCCATGGGATTGGGGACACATAAGCCCTGGCACCTTTGCTAACGGTGCCAGTGCTTGCATGACAACTGTGCCTACTGGGGCCGTTGCACCCGGGAGGTCAGACCTGCTGAGCGCAACACCCCAGGAAGGCAGAGTTGTAGTGTGGCCTTCCAGGAAGTGTGCTGGTATGGTGCGGCCGGCACCCTTATTCTGGGCCGCCACACTTGTAATGAGGCCCTTTGTCTTGTTAAGTTGTGTATGTTTAAGTGTGAGGGACAGAATCCTTTTGTTAGAGTGTTTCCTTTAGTTTATTTTCAGCTGGGAAATCCTCATCAGGGTAGGGATAGTGAGGCGTTTATCCAACCTTTTGAGTTAATAAAATGGCATCTTTTGAAAAACCTTCATAAAGTTGGCCGCCGCACATTTCTGACCCCTCACAGTTCGTAGTGATTCAAGCATACAGCCCCTTTATCACAGCTACAATTGTCAAATATAACAAACCGTGGTCATTATTTGTTCCCAAAATGCTCCTTGATTTTACGCAAAGCAGGCAGGAACCCTCTTTGGTGATATTTGTCCCTTTCCTCTTTCTCAAAGGGCTATTTTGAAAGGGTATAATATTAGTCTGCTACACTCTCCACCATGATAATAATCTGTCTGAAAATAGTTTATATCGGTAGACTAGGTTTTGATAATATTCTTTGCTTAGAAAGACAAGTGTAGCATTTTTATCACGACTGCCTCATATATTGAGGTGATCATTACACACGAACATTGAGACATGTTAAAAAGACACAGTTTACATTGTTAGTACAATTAAATATTGTCCCTTTTGATAACTTCTTTTTCGCAGAATACACACCATTTTGTCTCTCAAAATGGCATTCTTCCTCGGAAAAGGTCACTCTCCTATTGATCTGATTTTTCTGTGAGAACGAAGGTAATATTTATATTTACATGCTGGCTACTGATTGGTTGGTAGTACTGAGCATTTATTATATTATGCACAAACACCATTAATTAACCACAAATAAAAAAAAAAACAAATACAAAACTAGGCTGTGCAGCCTGGTCCCCCGGTCTCTGACAAATTCTGTTAGAGCCCCAGCAGCCCCTGCAGAGCCTGTCTGCGTTTCCCTGTCCCCCTTCCTGTAGAACACATGCAATGACAATGGGCCTCATTATGAAATCGGCGGTAGCCGCTACCGCCGGTGTAATTTTTTTTCCGGCGCACGTGAATGGGCAATTACCGGGTCATTACGGCCCTGCCGGACCCGGTAATTGCCCATTTGCGGGTGCTGGAAAAAAGATGCTCCCCATTCTGGGGAGGTCGGATACACCGGCACCGTTTATAACAGTGCCGGTGCATCCGACATGCTGTGCTCGCGGGTGCCACTCTGCCCACCATGTACTGGCAAGCTTACCTGTACCGTAGTTCCTGGACCGGCAAACTTGTAATGAGGCCCAATGTATACGTCTAAATAGCAGGCTGGTCCACATTTTCGGGGCTGTGTCTGTTGCTTCTCCTCTCATTATTCTTTTATCCATAAAACACGCAGCACAAGCATACACGTCAAAATATCTGTTTTTCCTCTGATCACGCTGCGATAAGCCATTGCTGTGGAGGAGTTAGAAAACAACACCTAAAAACGTGGCTCTTGCCTACACTGAAAGAAATTGAAAGATGAGAGAGAGACGGAGAGAAATAGAAGCGAAGGACGGAAAAAGTGAAAGAGAGAGGGAGGAGAGGGAGAGGAAGAGAAGAGAGAGAGCGAAAGACAGAGGGATGAAAGCGAGAGAGAGGGCGAGAGGAGCGAAGGAGACCAAGAGATCGGAATCAAAGGTAAAACTACCAGGCCAGAAATGGCTGAGAAAACCAGATCTAAAATTCCCCTGCGTGCGTGGGTTCAGCACCGTGTTGATTTAAGCCTAAATCATGAAAAGTGTCAAAGAATTGACCCAGAATAGGAGTGAGGGGGGGGGGGGGATTAAACCTAATGTTAAAATCACCCAAAACAAGATTAACATATTTCAAATTCAACTAGGCTCCAAGCTCCAAAAAGGGCTGTAGAAAATGAGTATAGGAGCCAGGCGGGCGATACATTAACAAGACACACTAGCAGAGCAGAGCTTCCCTCCACAAATCATGGAGTATGGGCATAGTAGTCACCCGGTGCAGTCTTAAAAATAATAGCAATCCCCCCACCTGGATGGGCAGCAGCTCTGTGCAGATGAATGATTTTGTAAACCTCTGGTAAAAACTGAGGAACCATGGCATCGGAGTTGTCCAACAACATTGTTTCCATAACACAGAACAGGTCTGGGCCAGTGTCCTGAAGTAGATCGTAGACTCAGGCAGCATGTGCCACTAAAGAGCGCGATTTGAGCAGCTGTACGCTCAGCGATGAATTGGTCTTAACGCATGGCGCGCTAGAGACCAAAGTAGACATATTCAATTTCGAGGGGAATACCGTACCCAAAGGTGTCAGAGTTAGAAGACTTGCGCGTGAATAATGAAGACATTGGGCCTCATTACACGGTAGGCGGTAAGGGTTTACCGGTACTGGTAGGGGCACCGGTACCGGTAAACCCTTACTGCCTTACTACGAGGTCCCTTTGCGGGACCCGACCTTAACGGCTGGTGTAGACCAGCTGTTAAAGTTGGGACCCGCAAAGGGACCTTGGTGCTAATTACGCTACTGCAATTTGCGGTACCGTAATTAGCCCCTTCCCCATTCCCATTGAGCCCTATGGGGCAAAAATGGGAATGGGGAAGGGCCATGGAGAAAAGGGGAATTACCGCCCTGCCAACCTTGGAATAGGGTGGTAATTCCCCTTTTCTCCATGGTGGTACCGGTATGGTACCGGCGGCAACCATGGTGCTAATAGCACTATGGTTTACCGCCTACCGTGTAATGAGGCCCATTGTGTAGGAGGAAAGCCCCTGGTCCCGGGCAAATCCCGGACGGGCCCAGACGGGCTTAACGTTGGCATGCCTTCGGCGCACTGAGACCGTAGCCACTGCGCATGACCGATGCGCAATTTTCGCAGGCGCGATTATAGCACCACATAGAATTAACAGAGCCAATCTGTTCTCTGCAGCAATGGATATGGAAGATAGACTGCTAACATGCAGCGAGTATGTTTGAGAACCAAAATGCAGTTGTGGCAACGACCCGAGCAGAACCTTGGCTGCCTGGAGGCCAGGCACCCTCCAACACCCGGATGCTGTACAAGGAAATAGTAACCAAGTAACAAGAAGAACTTAAAATAAGTAACTAAAATAAATCAGATTAAAAATGATAAGCATGCAGGTATGAGGCACCCATCATGCACCGCGGCCCGGGTGATAATCCCGAGGTCTAAAAGGAAATTAAAATATGTAGTGAACAAATAAACCGCACCAAGATCAATAATAGCAAAGAAAGCACTGGCAGTGCTAAACCGTACCATGTGAATCCCAGGGACTTGCACCATTTAGCACCTGCCACAATCAATAGCCAGTTAATACTACCACAGCAGTGCCTGGCAAATGCATTTCCCATGCCTACACAAAACCCAAACAGTTAGCATTGCCAATGCTTGTTACACTTTGCCCCATTCCTACATTAGAGCACGTGCTGAGAGCGTTTTCCTAAGCAAACAAGTTCGGTGAATGCAGCTGTCTGTTTGCTCTTCTCCTGTGACACGGGTGTTGCTTGAATGTCTGTGTTTGCATGACCACACTCTACTTAAATGTCCTCTACTTTGCAGGATGTCTACCGCTTTCACACTTTTGACCCTGTTTTGCATCCTTTGCACATTCCATCTGCACAAGTACATATCTGATTTGAATATTTTTGTGAATGGGAGTATTTATTCCATGGACATGTCATAAAATGCCAATAGACATCCTCCACCTCCACAATCAGAATCACTCAGGCCTCATGTGTGCTTACTTCTTGCAATCACATGAATCATTCAGGCCTCATGTGTGCTGACTTCTTCTTGCAAACACATGAATCATTCAGGCCTCATGTGTGCTGACTTCTTCTTGCAATCACATGAATCATTCAGGCCTCATGTGTGCTGACTTCTTCTTGCAAACACATGAATCATTCAGGCCTCATGTGTGCTGACTTCTTCTTGCAATCACATGAATCATAAAGGCCTCATGTGTGCTGACTTCTTCTTGCAAACACATGAATCATTCAGGCCTCATGTGTGCTGACTTCTTCTTGCAATCACATGAATCATAAAGGCCTCATGTGTGCTGACTTCTTCTTGCAATCACATGAATCATAAAGGCCTCATGTGTGCTGACTTCTTCTTGCAATCACATGAATCATTCAGGCCCCATGTGTGCTGACTTCTTCTTGCAAACACATGAATCATAAAGGCCCCATGTGTGCTGACTTCTTCTTGCAATCACATGAATCACTCAGGCCTCATGTGTGCTTCTTGCAATCACATGAATCATAAAGGCCTCATGTGTGCTGACTTCTTCTTGCAATCACATGAACCACTCAGGCCTCATGTGTGCTTACTTCTTGCAATCACATGAATCATAAAGGCCTCATGTGTGCGGACTTCTTCTTGCAATCACATGCATCATAAAGGCCTCATGTGTGCTGACTTCTTCTTGCAAACACATGAATCATAAAGGCCCCATGTGTGCTGACTTCTTCTTGCAAACACATGAATCATAAAGGCCCCATGTGTGCTGACTTCTTCTTGCAAACACATGAATCATAAAGGCCCCATGTGTGCTGACTTCTTGCAATCACATATTTCTTGCAATCACTATGAACTGGACATATTTAAGAAAACAGCATTCATCAATTTAGCCGGGTCACTATTGCAGGATTCTGCTGCCATGGGCCATACACTGGGGAGGGTCATTATCCCCAGATATTATATTTCACAGGGTCTACAAGGATATTATTAGTGGTATTAGTAATACATACAGGTTTGGGAATTGTGGTGGAGACGTAAAAAAAGCTAGTTTAATAGTGAGTAACGTAAATGGCCAAACCGTTTTGATAACGTAAATGTGGTTTTATTTTGCAGTATTGAAATAATAAGGTTTGTTTTATAAAGTAAACATTTTTATTTTAAGCGGGGTTAAAAGGGAACAGGATTATTTCTTTCAAGCGTTCAAGCCTTATTTTGGCTGTTAGCCATTAGCCATAAACGCATTCCATGCAATGCAAAATAATGACTATACGTAATCCATAAATACAATATAATCATAATACCACCTTAATTCCATTTAAGATACTTAAAAAATAATTTTATGAGTGTATTATTAATCATACAATATACTAAATACATACTAAACCTATCCCATTTTGGAGGATAACAATATGTCTTCTCTAATTTTACATGCTTTAAAAAATAAGTCGAAACAACTTGGGAACAAATTCATTGTTTGTTAATTTACACAAATGAAAAGCAAAGTTAATATTATTGACATTCAAATAACTTAATAAAGTGGGCCGTAGACCATCTGTATATGGACAAAAGAGTACTAAATGATTCACAGGGGGTCATTACGAGTATGGCGGTAGCCATGGAGCAATTAGCTCCATGGCTACCTCCCATACCGTGTCCGGTGTTGTGCAATGGGGACTTACCGGTCTAGTCCGACCCTGGTGGGACCGGTAAATCCCCATTGCACAAACCATTCCCCCTTCCCATTTGAGCCCCCATAGGGCTCAATGGGAATGGGGAGGGCGCAAATAACGGGCTCACGGATGGCAATCCTGTTATTTGCGCCCTGGTCCCTTAGCGGGACCTGTACGGGACGTGTGGTCCGACCACACGTCCCTTGCGGTTCCCGTTAGGGGACCTCGGAATCGGGCGGTAGGGGATTACCGGCACCGGTCTCCTTACCGGTGCCCGGCATCCCCTACCGCCCGACTTGGAATGACTCCCACAGTCTTTTCAATTGAAGTACAACAAGGCCAGTTTTCTGATGAGTTATTTTTCTACTTTGCATTAAAAGATTTTATAAGTAAAATTACCAACCTTCCTTTTAAAAATATTGTTCTCTCTGTGGTCGATTCAAGAGTATCTATATAGTCCTCTATTCCCAAAATGGTTTTGTTTAAGAAATATTGAGTGGTTAAAGAGAATTGATAACCTTTATCTTGGGTCCTTCCTCTCCTCTATCTCACTCTCCACTTGTGGTGTTCCCAGGAGTCTAACCTCTCTCCCTGACTTTTCAACCCATACCTGGCACCCCTCACTCACTGCATTGCTGCTCTCTGCTCCAACTTTCAGTGCTATGCTGATGACACAGCTCGTTTTCAGGCTCCCCTCTGCCACCTCTTCTCTCTCTCTCATATCTGGCTGTCTGTCTGCAATCCAGGAGTGGTGTGCCGCCAATGACGTCTACTTTAATGCCAGTAAGACAGAGATCCTGCTCATCGGCACTCCTGCACCTTCCTTTCCCATCTCTCTCTGGCTGGCCTCCCTTGGCCCTCTTCCTGTCCCCACAGGTGAGGTTAAGAACCGCCGGGTCATCTTCGACTCCACGCTTTCTTTTTCTCCACACATCTCTGATGTCTCTAAGAAGTCAAACTACCAACTTCACCTCCTCGGGGGTATTCTTCCTTTCCTCTCCTTCCCTCAGAAGTTCACTGTCTCTAGAGCTCTGGTTCTCTCTAGGCTGGACGACTGTAACAGCCTCTTTCTAAATCTGCCTGCTAATAATATCCGCCCTTCGCAACTCATCCAAAACAGGACTGCGAGACTTGTCCTTGGCCTCAAGCCCAGGGATCGTATCTCTCCAGCCCTGAAATCCCTTCACTGGCTCCCCGTGGCTGCAAGGATTAAGTTCAAGACCCTCTACATTTTGCACAAGGCCTTCTGGTGCATGGGTCCACAATAACTTCAACTCTCCCTTCGATAATACATTCCTACTCAAGCTCTTTGCTCCTCCACCTCTAACTCCCTCAGGGTCAGTCGCTTCTCCAAGCAACGAGTTGGTGGTAGATCTCTTTCTTCAGCTGGGGCCTCCCTCTGGAACAGCCTCCCTACCTCTCTGAAACATGAAGAGAACCATCTTGGGGTCCGAAACACCTCAAGACCTTCCTCTTTGCTTCTGCCTTCTTTCTTCCTCTCCCTTACTGATCTGCCTGTTTTTGCAAGGGGCACCTGGCTACCCTCTGAATTCGGGCCCAGTTCCCTGCCCACCCAGCTGCACACCCGCACTGCCTCCTAGCAACCATTGCACTTAGGTCTGTATCTGCAACCCTACAGTCCCCTTAACTGCACTTATCAGACACCTGTTGTCTGTGCTCAATTCTTGCACTTGCCACCTGCTGGACGCACTATCTGTCGATGTTTTGATCACTTGTTCAGCACTTTCCACTCCTCCCGTCCCCCATGCACTTTTCCCCTTCCCTCTCCCCTGCACTTGCGCTGGGCCTAGTAAGATAGCTGTTTTGTCCTCCCTTGTACCCCTCCCTTGCCTCGTCGCACTGTGAAACACTTGTGTATGGGCACGATACGAATAAAATATCATATCATATCAAGTATTTCCTTTAATGCTCAATCCTTAACTGCATTTTGCCTAAAAGTTCTGGAATACTTTTAACATATCTAAAACACAGAATTGTATCTGCCCCTGAAGACAAAACATCCTGCATCGAATAACGGTAATATGCTATTGCTTCATTATTCCAAATCTTAATCCAATATAGTAAAGGTTTAATTTTACCAGCACGAGCAATGCTTGTCAGTCCTAATTCCAGTTTATTTGGAATTGAAGGCAAACTACATGGAAAGTCTAGTAAGTATTTCATTATATTTTTCTCCTTTGGCTCAAGAGCAACAATGGTCTTAATTTCCCAGATCTCTGCACCATATAATGAAGCTGATCTCACTTGGATTTCATAAACCTCCTTATTTTGGGTCGGTGCCCTACATATACAGGCCTTGGATATCTACTGACTCCCCCATTCGACACAGTGTGAGGCAGCTTTTCTCAACTGGGGCCATCCAGCTAACCACATTATTCGACCTAATTCCCAGCTGGTAGAAGGTATGTACTCTTTAAATAGTCTTGTGACAGATATATATATTTATATATTACATGGCCTGCGGTAGCAGCCGTGTAGTTATGGTTAAGTCGCTCAACTCATAGGAAGAGCACTTTTTGGGCGGCTTGTAACTTTGCTCCCCGTGGACGAATCCTCACCAAACTTTGCATAAAAGGTTTATGGCCCACTCTGAATTCTTTTGCCAAGTTTGGTGAGGTTCCGTCAATGGGGGGACAAAGTTCTAGTGGGGGTCCCAAAATTGTATTTTTTTCCATAGACATAATGGGAAAAAACTTTGCTCATGCCTACAGCCCAAACCGCTGGACAGGTTTGCACCAAATTTGTGGCAGGGGTGGCGGCTTGGTCCCGAAAGCGATCTTTTGTTAATTTGGTGTAAATCCCTCCAGTAGTTTCTTTTTTAAACAACCAAAAAGTAAGTCAAAAAAATTAGTGATATCTGTGTCCGGTCCGCTGACACATTCCCCTGTTTACTCCGCAGACAGGACTCTGATTGGCTTAGTAGGCAACGTAGTGTTCGCGGACACCGGACGTGCCCACTGATTGGTTGGTGAAAAGCGAGAAGTGCTTCGATTTTTGGAAACGCCCACCATCGTGGATTCACCGACAACGGGCGGTGTCCGCGGACATCGCAGCAAAAGCATATTAAAAAATACAACATTGCACTTCTCAAACTTATCAAATAATCTCTGGGGAGGTGAGGGGTGATGAGGATGTGATGGGATATGGCTGTAAGAAGCAAGAAACCGGGTGTTTTTTACCATAAATGTCAGCCAACAGTCCAGATGTTCGCGAAGTGTTCTGTGAAGTTCACGGACACCTCTGTTTTACAAGGTTATTGAAAAGCAGTTCTTGGATGGCTAATAACTTTGGCGACACTTAATGAAACTGCATGAAATTTTGCAATTATATTCTGGACTTGCTTCTGCACTTAAGTTGGCAAATTGATAATAGATCTAGATATAAATGTTTTTGCGAAGTTTGGTGGGATTTTGTCAAGAGGGGGAAAAATGAGAGGGGGTCTCAAAATATTGTAAAGGCTTATAAATGTGGTGCAATTTGACGAATCTACAAAAAAGTTTGCAAAAAGATTTTTGATCTAGATATAAATGTTTTTGTAAAGTCTGAATGGATTTTGTCAAGTGGGGGCTAAGTTATATGATTATTGTATGTGCATACATTTGACAGTTTTGAAAACATAAAACATGGGTGGATTTCCAGCAAACTCTTCTAAGGAGCATTGGTGTAACGCTCACCTGGTATCCACGGGGGATGTCACTCAGCCTGTTCTGACCTCTTACGACCTCAAACCCTTCCCTGGAGTCTACTCGACTGGAGACTGGGCCTGAAACACAGGATTGGTACAGTTTAACTCCCTATTATCTCTGTGTGCTTGAACCCCTTCTTCCCCGGGGTCCAACCCTTCCCTTTGATCCACAGCTCACCTTATTTTCTTGTAAATTGTGCTCTCTGTCCCGCTTTCAGCGCAGGGGCGCCTTGATTGATGCGGGCTCGTTGCTGCCTAGTTACTTCACTGGCAAGAGTCCGACAGGTAAGTATAATGAGTCTTTTGAACAGTTCTCTAACTTCGTTCCTTTCCTTCCTTCGATGATGGCCGGCTTCCGGGGATGGCGACGTGCTGCTGAGATGAGTAGTGCTGAAGGTGAGTGAGAGCGCGAAGCGCGATGCGACCCTTTCGTTTTTGTATTGAACTGAATTCTTTTTCTGTGTTTTTTAGGTGCCACGACGTTTTCAGCGTGGATGCCGGTTATGAAGAAGAAATGCGGTGAGTAAACGCGGTATGCAGCGCCTCTAGATGTTTCCACGCTAACCTGGAGTGTCTTTTCTCTCTTGCAGCTGGATGAGAAGTTCCGGAAACAGAGTTTCCCCAGAGCGGCTGGGATTCAGGTAAGCGTTTGAAGCTTGTACAGTCTTTAAAAATAAGCAAAGATTTGCTGAATGCTTACTAATGCCCCTTTTCTGTTCTTTTCCCTTTTTCTTAGGCGTGCCGGGATGGGAATGACACCGCCGAAGATGCCCGCTGAACAGAAGAAGCGATGAACGATGGGCAGAAGCGCCGCAAGGTAAGGCTGTTCCTAATGGCGTTCTTGTTCTTGCAGGAGCTGAGCGCAGAAGAAAGATGCAGGCCTACTGGAGACCGATCCGAACACGGGGAGTGTCATGCTGCAGGTGCAGAAAATGCAAAGCATGCTTCTCAGCCTGGGCGTGGCTTAAATAGTCTCTGGGTATCCCAGGTGTCTCTGGGCTGAACCACACCCAAAAGACTAGACTGCACATGCAGTTCTGGGAACCGAAATATGTGGGGGCATCCATCTTGTCCCCATCAATGCACTGCAAGTCCAATCCCCAATGTTATCCTATGGGAGTGAGTGAGTCTGGTGCCACAAGCGCCAAGTCTGACTCCAAGTGGGTCTTTGGAGGGATGGAGAGGCCCTTGAGGGCCATGTAGGTGATCGTGGCCTGGCTCCAGCCTGACATCTTGGAGGGATGGGGACATGAGGGACAGGAATCATGACAGCACTCCCCCCCAAGGCCCCTCTCAAGGTGGCTCTTCTGTCTGGTCCTGGTTTGTTTGGATGGTTTTGATGAAATCGTCTAAGCAAGCGAGGTGCATGGATGTACTCACAAGGCTCCGATGTCCTGTCTTGGGGACCATACCCCTTCCAGTCTACTAAGTAGTATAATTTGGATCTGACGTACTTTGAATCCAGGATGTCCTTGACTTCGAATTCTGGCTCTCCGGCGACTACTATTGGCTGCGGTGGCGTTGCTACCCGGGTCCCAGGTTCAACAGGTTTAAGGAGAGACACGTGGAAGACAGGATGACTCTGCATGTTTGACGGCAAAGCTAGCCTGACCGCCATAGGATTTATCACAGAGGTGATGGTGAATGGACCCAGGCATCTTGGACGGAAAGTTTGGGTTCCTTTAATGGACACGTGTTTAGATGCCAGCCAGACTTACAGGCCGATTCATGTAATTCCTCACAAAAGTGTCGCATGCGGCTGGCGCACAGCGTGCCCGTGCGAATGTCTGCGCCAGCCGCGTGCGATAAAATCAATTTCCGCGCACAGCGTATTCATGGATTCTCGCCTCCAAAAGCAGACGTGGCGGAGAGTGGCGCAGCGAGCCTGCAGCAGCGCCAGTTACGCCCCCAAGAACGCCTTCGCGCAAGGAAAAGCCATCAAGATCGCAAAACCATCGCCAAGGGCTGCGCCAACCCTGGACCAGTTCACCGGACTGGCAAACAGCAAACGCAAAGCGGGGAACGTGCATTACGGGTTTCGGGAACATGTGTGCGTGAGAAGTTTCACACGCGATCGGGCCTGGGGGAGCGTGTGCGTGTATTTCAGGGGTGCGTGAGAAGTTCCACACGCGAATGGGCTGGGTATGTGTATTTCAGGGGTGCGCGAGAAGTCTCACACGCGATCGGACCTGGGGGAGTGTGTGCGTGTATTCCAGGGGTGCGTGAGAAGTTTCACACGCGATTGGGCTGGGTACGTGTATTTCAGGGTTGCACGGGAAGTTTTACACGCGATTGGGCTGGGTGCGGGTATTTCAGGGGTGCGCAAGAACTTTTACACGCGATTGGGCAGGGTACGTGTATTACAGGGGTGCACGAGAAGTTTCACACGCGATTGGGCTGGGTACGTGTATTTCAGGGGTGCGCGGGAAGTTTTACACGCAATTGGGCTGGGTACGTGTATTTCAGGAGTGCGCGAGAAGTTTCACACGAGATTGGGCTGGGTACATGTATTTCAGGGGTGCGTGGGAAGTTTCACACGCGATTGGGCTGGGTGTGGGTATTTCAGGGGTGCGCGAGAAGTTTCACCCGCAATTGGGCTGGGTGCGGGTATTTCAGGGGTGCGCGAGAAGTTTCACACGCGATTGGGCTGGGTACGTGTATTTCAGGGGTGCGCGGGAAGTTTTACACGTGATTGGGCTGGGTAGGTGTATTTCAGGGGTGCGCGAGAAGTTTCACACGCGATTGGGCTGGGTACGTGTGTTTCAGGGGTGCGCTGGAAGTTTAACACGCGATTGGGCTGGGTGCGGGTATTTCAGGGGTGCGCTGGAAGTTTCACACGCGATTGGGCTGGGTACGTGTATTCCAGGGGTGCGTGGGAAGTTTTACACGCTTGCCTACAACACGTATTCATGGAATCGAACGTGGCCAATCTGGAACCACGCACGCCAGCAGGAAGTAGGCGTACGTCCACCCGCACAGCATAAAAGTGCACGCAAACAACAAACAAGCTCAGACGCCAGGATGAACATACCGTTCCTAGCAGCAGTGGCCGTGGGATATGGCAGGAGGAGGAGGAGGATAGTCAGGGCCAGAATTTTTACACCCAGAACCAGCCTTTTTGGGATGCCTGATGACCATGTGTATGGGAGGTACAGGTTTCCACCTCACATAATACTCGCCCTGGTCAGTGAGTGGGAGGATGACCTCACATCAACCACCCTGTGCTCCCAAGCACTCAGCCCCCTGGAGAAGGTCCTCAATGTACTGCACTTCTTGGCCACTGGATCATTTCAGCGGACAAATGCCATAGTGGGGGGGGTGTCACAGGCCACGCAGTCACGCTGCCTACACCAGGTCTTGGCCATCATCACTGCACGCCCATCAGTCCGCAGGTACATGTACCTGCCCAGAACACCTGCAGAAAGGCAGGCTGTCGCCCAGGATTTCTACAGGGTGGCACAATTCCCCAAAGTGCTAGGTGCCATTGATTGCACCCATGTGGCTCTACGTCCCCCCAGGGCAACTGAGCACATCTATCGCAACCGCAAGCACTGGCATTCCATCAACGTCCAGGTAGTATGTGATGCCAAGGGAATCATCACCTCAGTATACGTCAACTATCCAGGCTCCACCCACGACAGTTTCATCTACAGAATGTCTACCCTAAACCGGGACATAGAAGCTGAGCGGCATGGCGATACATGGCTGCTCGGTGAGTATAAATGCCACTGCGCATGCATGCATGTCAGATACTGAGTAATGTCACAACCCCACTAATGATACCCATCACCACCTCCCCAGGGGACAGTGCCTACCCTCTCAGCACCCACATGATGACGCCAATTCGGAACCCCACCACGCCACCCCAGGTAAGATACAACACAGCCCACATTGCAACCCGGGGCATCGTGGAGCGCACATTCGGAGTGCTCAAGTCACGCTTCCGCTCCCTTGACCGTTCTGGCGGGCAGCTGTTATACGCTCCCCCAGTAGTGTGCAGGGTCATAGTGGCAGCATGTGCCCTGCACAACGTTGCAACACGCCGGGGCCTGGCCGTGGACATGGTGGTGCCCCCACATCCCCAACCACATGCATGCCCGCTGTGCATGGGAGGGGAAAGGGCACGGGGTGAGGCAGCCCGTACGCAGCTCGTGGCTAATTACTTCACATAAAATCACACCCTTGTGGAGTGCACACAGCCCTGGCACATACCAGCTGACAATCAATGATGATTGTAACTGACAATTATGATGTGTCAATGGACAGTCAACTGTCACAACCATACCAGCCTGAGATTGTACATCTGGAAGTGTTCCATTGTGTGCTTCCCTACCTACACAAACACCACCAATGCTGTGTTCAAAAGACACACTTCTATGCTGCTAAAATCATTACCCCCTTGCAAGATACAACATGACAACAGTGCCATGTCACCCAACCCCTCCCCAGCACCGCCACCCAACACACCATGGCATGACATGCCATGTGAGAGCAAACAAAGTCATCCCCCAAACATGACATGTGTCACAAAGTACAGTGTCCCTAATGGAAACTGGCCACACACAATATGCCCACATAAATGTAGAAATAACAACACACATGACCAAATACTTACCACAATACAATCGACATATCATAAACATGACAGTACTAAGGTAAAGGATACATAGTCTTACAACATGAGAATGCCAGCACATCCACCACCTCCAACTGTACAGTGTTGTTGCCACGCACATCTGGAAGTCCACTGCTCACAACATGAGCTCCATCTCCAAAGTGGACGGCCTTGTGAAGACATGAGGAATGAACCTGCAAATTAGGAGGGAGACATGGATGCACAAGCACACATCAACACACCATGCAGTGCACAATACAACAACAATATGCAATAGGAATGTATACAAAGCATTGACTACAGACTGCCCACACATGTCGTGGGAGTCCAACGTCACTGTGTAAGTCACTGTCACTTGGGCACACCCTTTGCAAGCCCATGGAAACGGGAAGCAGGAGGGGTGTGTGTCTCACGAACCCAAGCATCTAACCCAAACTCAGGATAAGCCTGCATGTGCCCAGCCGGAATACAGTGGATGCCCACGGGAGCCACACAAGGCAACACACTGCAACAAAAAATCAAAAATCAAAAATCAAAATGGCCATGTGTGGGCCAGGGGGTCTAGGGGAGGCCACCCAGGAGGTCCGAGGACAGGGTGCCCACCAACAGCCACCTGTGTGAATCTTGGGGAAAAAAAACACCTCCATGGGCTCATGGCCTGCACGGCTACTAAATCGTGGGAGATTCACTGCTGGATTCGCTCTCCTCAACCTCTGCTGCTGCTGCCACAGGAGGTGATGGTGCTATGGGAGGCAGCCCACGCAAAGCCCTAGTTTGGTCCTCCATGGCAGCCAGCATGCGGGTGTGGAAGGCCTCGTTCTGGAGGGATATGGTGCGGAGATCCCCATGCAACACCCGACGTGTTGCCCGGACCTCCGCTCGAGTTGCCCGGGCCTCCGCCCGAGTTGCCTGCATCTCTGCTGAGAGCGTACGGGTGACGCGCTCCAGCAGCTGTTCCGTCCTGGTGACAGTGGAAGCCTCAAGGTCCACAAGAGTCTGCCTGAGGTGCCGGACCTCTCCCCTCAGGGCTTCCCTCTGTCCCTGGGCATCTAGAGAAATTGATTCCCTCAGATTGTCCAGGGCCGCCTGTCTGTCCCTGTTGGACGCCAACATGTCCTCCCTGACTGATTGGCAAATGGAGTCTGTTGCCTGCTGTAGTAGCTCCATCTGCCTTTCTGGGGGGACAATGGAAGTGGCCACCCTCTCCATGGCTTGAGCAATCATTTCTGATGATGCTGCCTGTTGGTTGGCCATACCGTATATGCATTGCTCCCATGCGGTATTGCCCGGTGGCGGACGGCCACCGCGTTGGCGGGCGCCACACCTGTCTGGGGCAAGGCGAACTGCGCCTTGCTGTGTCGGCACTGCCTGAGGCTGCAGGACTGCATTTCCCCTCTGATCTGCTGGCCCAGGAACAGGATCAGATGTTGCGGAGTGTGGCCCTGCATCCGTAACCACCACAGGCGCACCTACCAACACTGACATCCCCATAGTGGGCTCTACCCCTGGTGCAGGTGGGTCGGACAGAACAGTATCCCTTCCATGAACACATACCTGCGAATCCACATAGGTCTCATCCGAATCAACACCTGAAAAGAGTTCTGGGGAGGTGGAGCCAGGGACACCCCTGGACAGTATGGCCTGCAGCAAGAGAGGGTTCTCCCCCACGACCAAACCACGTCCCCCACTGGTGCCTGGTCGTGCTTCAGATCCCTCCTGGGCCTGCACCATCTCCTCACCCTCAACAGCATCAAGTGCGCCATCCTCTGCAAAAACATGAAAGACAAAAAATGGAAACAGGCATTAGCACCATGGCACGCAATTAGGCCAGACAAGCTACAGTACCAGTACTTGATTTACACATGTCCCACATGACTATAACCCTCCCAAGCATGCACTGTCCATGAGTTGGAAGGGGAGGAAAATGTCAGACACTGATGGCACCAAGATGGAAGAGCAACACATTAGCTGCATGCTGGCTAGCAGTGCCATCACACATTGGCCTGGGAGTGGCATGTCCAATACACATACATGACACATGCCGTCACCCAGATGGCTTGTACCATAGGCATGTCATATATGTGACAATAGGGCAGAGTGATGCGCAGTAGAACCGGGTGAATTTCAACAATCAGCCTGAATGAACACAGCTAAATACGGAACAATGTTGTTGCAAGATGCCACTTCAAGGGCAACTGGCGCGATGTAGTGCAAAATGCCTACTGTGGGCAGAAGGGATACTGTAATACCCAAATCCCAGGGCGCTGAATGCATTGGATGAAGCACATGGGTGGCCCAAAACACTCAGGCACACACACCCTGACCTGGCACTCAACCAGAACCCCTCCCACAAACAACATACACATGGATCACACACACATGCATGTGCACTCACCGGACAATGCCTCGTAATCTGGCAGTTCTCCCACACCTTGGATCTGCTCCTCTGTGACGTAGGTCCCAGCAACATGCTCATGTAGAGTGAGTTCAATGTCCTCTTGTGGAGACCCACCTCCAGTCACCAGAGTTGCGGCATGACTTGAGGCCAGCTTTTTCTTTGCCCTGCACTTAAGGTCGTTCCAGCGCTTGTAGCACTCAACAGCTGTGCGCCTCACAAACCCAAGGGCACTTATGCTGTCCACGATGGACTGCCAGTGTGCCTGACGTCGAGCAGGTGTGATCCTACACCCTGAAGTGACCAACATTTTGGCGTCATGTTCGGACACATACTGCACAAGTGCATCCAGTTCGGCATCATTGAAGCTAGGCTTCCTTGGCGTGCCGGACCGTGTAGCCGTGTCGGGGTCATCAGCCTGTACTGGACGAGCACTCTTCCTCTTTCTTTTTGTGGGTGGTGGGGATCCGGAGTGCCCTACGCCGCTCTGGACACTAGAGGCAGGAGCACCGGTGGACTGTGTAGTAGTAGTGTGCGATGGCACACTGACCACATGACTTTCTGCAGGCATTAGCTGAAGTGTGATGATGGCAGGGGGAACCTCAGTCTGATGTACCGGGACCAACACTGTCCTGGCTGGGAGAGTCAGAGCTGGGGTGGACAGAGCTGCAGCTGCCCCTGCAGCCTCCCCACCCCGCCTACTCGGGGCAGCAGATGACATGGCTGCCCCTGTACCACGTGGCCTGTTGACACTGGCTTGCGCCGCCACCCGTGGCCTAGACTTGGCGACCTGGAAGTCAGCCTGGGAGTCATCCTGTGCTAGGTCAGGTGCCACAACGGGCCGGTCCAACAAGGGCTGAGCAGGGATGGTGTCAGCCACGTTTCCCTCAACCATGGGGGGGGGATGTGTGTCCCTGACTGGTCCTCCACACGTGGGGGGCTAGGGATAGTCTGCAAATCCTGGCCACGTCCCCTACCGCGCCCACCACGCCCACCTCTTGAGGCTCGGCCACCTTTGCCACCCTTACCGCTTGCTTGCCTCCCAGCCATGGCACTGATGGAGTTGTGCGTATGGGAGTTGCAGTAGACAATTGTCCTGGGCAATTGGGGGTCAAAGGGGTAGGGTACTAGATGGAATTCGTACCCAAGTGCTCTAGCAAGGCTGTATGGAACCCCTGGGGAAAGATGACGGGTCATGCAATGCACAAGCACCCCTAAAACAGAAAATGACGTGCACGCGACCCCTCGTAGACCACGTGCATGGGAAAAGGAACCCGCACTACGCTGTGGCACCCAGAAACACAAAAATGAATGTATGCGTGTCACACGCAGCCTACAATGACCTCTGAAGGGGTACGCTACACACGGGGCTAGCACAGTTGGTTAATACGTGCGCGACTCACCGTCTGCCTGGGAAAAGAGCGTGAAAAATACGCGCGTGTGCGCGTTGGCAACACCCCCGCCAAAAGAAGATTTGTACACTGTCTGAGGAGACAGGACAAAAGGAGAAGTCAACGCTGTTTGAGGAAACAGGTCGAAGAGAAAATCAGAAAAATACTGACAGAGGTAACAGGGAGTACGAACTAGAAACGCTGTGAAGTAAATCGCGTGTGAACCGACAAGAAGTACCCACTCGCTCTCCACAAGAAGCACGTACAAGGAAATTACGTACTACACGTACCTTTTAAACCGCACCACACGTCCAACGTCACTTCCGCGTATACGCACTGAGGCCCTATCCTCCAATTACGTGGGCTGACACTCGGACGTGCAGTTTTTGGTCTTGTAACATTCCCCCGGGAACAGGGAAACGCCCGCGCGTGTCACACACAGACGCGCCTGCGCTGTCAGGGCCTTTGGTCCAATGGAATCGCGTACACAGGCCAATCGCGTGTGGAACTTCTCGCGCACCTCTGAAATACACGCACACGCTCCCCCAGGCCCGATCGCGTGTGGAACTTCTCGCGCACCCCTGAAATACACGCGCACAGGCCAATCGCGTGTGGAACTTCTTGCGCACCTCTGAAATACACGCACCCAGGTCAATCGCGTGTGAAACTTCTCGCACACCTCTGAAATACACGCACAAGCTCCCCCAGGCCCGATCGCGTGTGGAACTTCTCGCACACCCCTGAAATACACGCGCACAGGCCAATCGTGTGTGGAACTTCTCGCGCACCCCTGAAATACACGCACACGCTCCCCCAGGCCAATCGCGTGTGAAACTTCTCGCGCACCTCTGACATACACGCACACGCTCCCCCAGGCCCGATCGCATGTGGAACTTCTCGCGCACCCCTGAAATACACGCACACGCTCCCCCAGGCCCGATCGCATGTGAAACTTCTCGCGCACCTCTGAAATACACTCACACGCTCCCCCAGGCCCGATCGCGTGTGGAACTTCTCGCGCACCCCTGAAATACACGCGCACAGGCCAATCGCGTGTGGAACTTCTCGCGCACCCCTGAAATACATGCACACGCTCCCCCAGGCCCGATCGCGTGTGAAACTTCTCGCGCACCTCTGAAATACACGCGCCCAGGCCAATCGCGTGTGAAACTTCTCGCGCACCTCTGAAATACACGCGCCCAGGCCAATCGCGTGTGGAACTTCTCGCGCACCCCTGAAATACACGCACACACTCCCCCAGGCCCGATCGCGTGTGGAACTTCTCGCGCACCCCTGAAATACACGCACACGCTCCCCCAGGCCAATCGCGTGTGAAACTTCTCACGCACCCCTGAAATACACGCGCCCAGGCCAATCGCGTGTGAAACTTCTCGCGCACCTCTGAAATACACGCGCCCAGGCCAATCGCATGTGGAACTTCTCGCGCACCCCTGAAATACACGCACCCAGGCCATTCGCGTGTGAAACTTCGCACGCACCCCTGGAATACACGCACACGCTCCCCCAGGCCCGATCGCGTGTGGAACTTCTGGCGCACCTCTGAAATACACGCACATGCTCCCCCAGGCCCGAACGCGTGTGGAACTTCTTGCGCACCCCTGGAATACACGCACCCAGCACAATCGCGTGTGGAACTTTGGCGCACATTTTTTTCCTGCGCAGGGACGCTACCGCCTGCTTTCGTGTGGCGGACATGTATGGGCCTGTGCGCGTCTTTGGCCGTGCGCTGTTTTTCCCTATTCCATTCCATGAATACGTGTTGTAGGTGAGCGTGTGGGCGTTCCGCGCACTTGCCTCCTGTACTTTCCCCGTGACGCCCACATTTTCACGAGTTGTTCCCCATTCTGCGTGTAACGCCCCGTGTTACGCCTACTTTTGTTATGTGAGCCGCGCTATGTGTGAATTCGCTGTGGCCTTATCGCACGGTGTTCGATGACCTGTGCGCCAGCGTGCGCTGCGCACTTTTTCATCGCACATCCCACATTTTGCACGTGCACAGACTTCCATGAATAGATGTGCGCTGTTTTCTATGCGATAATCGCACTTGCACTGCGATTTTCGCTATTTCACTGCGATTCACACGTTTTCGCACGCGTGCGCTGTTTTTTCAGCGCACATTCATTCCATGAATCGGCCTGTTAGTCTCCCACTTGGTAGTTGGGGGCCTTTGCTCGGTGTTGATCAGCAAACTTCTTTTGGCAATTCTTAGCTTGAAGTAGGTGTTCAGCTGCCCTTTTAAAGGTTTGAGAAATGGTCGTGTGCAAGGTTTTGACTGCTGGCATTTCCAGCGTAGTAGGAACGTCCAACTCAGAAGTACGTGGGTGCCTGCCATACATGGTATAAAAGGGTGTCTGCCCAGTGCTGGTGTGTAGGGAATTATTATAAGCATATTCAGCTATCCATAATAGGTCGAACCAGCTTCCATCAGCTTGGTGTAACATGCAACGCAGATACTGCTTGAGCGTCTGATTTGTCCTCTCAGTTTGACCATCCGTTGTGGGATGGTGACTGGTGGATAGCCGGATGTCGATCTGGGCCATAGAGCAGCATTTTCTCCAAAAGTTAGATACGAATTGAGTACCTCGGTCTGAGACCAAAACTGAAGGAAACCCATGGAGCCGTACGATGCCTTCAAGAAATACCGTTGCCAGAGTGGAAGCATTTGGGAGCCCCTTAAGAGGAATTAATGTGCCATTTTTGAAAATAGGTCCACAACCACAAGAATAGTGTTAAACCCTTGACTGGGTGGTAAATCAGTAATAAAATTGAAGGACAACGTGTGCCAGGGTGCTGGTGGGATTTCCAATGGTTGTAATAGCCCAGCCGGTTTCTGCTTGGATGACTTGTTTTGAGCACACACTCCACACTCCACAAGATAGGATGAATTGGATTATGTCTTTACGCCATGTGGGCCACCAATAATTTCGTTTTACCTTGGCTAGGGTTTTAGCGATTCCGGGGTTGCCCTCGATCAAGGAATCATGATAACCGGACATGACTTGTTCTCGTAGTTCTTGGTTTGGTAAGAATAAACGATTCCTGAAGTAAGGCAACTGATCTTTTATCATGTAATGTTCTCCTTGTGCACCCCACACTTGTAATTGCTCCGGACTCATCAGGTTTTGGATTTCTTCATGTAATTCTTTCTGAGTTATGGTTGCTGTGATTCCTAGGAGCTTGTCACTCGGGATGATTGCTATTGGGTCAGGGGTCTGATACCCTTGCTCTTCCACCCCCATACGGGAAAGGGCATCGGCCTTCCCGTTTTTCACCCATGGTTGAAATGTAATCACATAGTTATATTCAGCAAAAAAAAGAGCCCAACATAGTTGTCATGAGGATTGGGCCTTTGCTTTTTTTGGTACTGGGTGTTCCGGTGGTCAGTTATTAGGGTGATTGTGTGTCTGGCGCCCAAGAGGTAGTGCCGCCATGCCTTAAAGGCTGACTTAATGGCCAGGAGTTTTTTGTCTGTGATAGCGTAATTGAGTTCAGGGGGTGTGAATTTACGTGACCAGAAGGCAACAGGATGTAACTGGCCCGTTTTGGGGTCCTTTTGTGAGAGGACGGCTCCCATAGCCATGCTTGAGGCGTTCGTTTCCATCAGGTATGGGAGATCAGGGCGAGGGTGGCGTAAGATTGGGGCAGATGTGAATCTTGCTTTGAGGTCCTGGAAAGCTTCCTCGGCTTCTGTTGTCCACTGGAACTTTTTGTTGCTTTTCCTTAGCAATGACGTGATGGGATGCACGATTTGCAAAAATCCTTGGATGAACTGGCGGTAGAAGTTTTCAAAACCCAGCATACTTTGAAACCCCTTGAATGAATTTGGGGATGTCCAGTTCAGGATAGCATCTACCTTGTGTACATCCATTCGGATTCCATTCGGGCAGAGAATAAAGCCCGGGAATTCCACCTCGGAGATGTGGAATGAGCACTTTTCGAGCTTGGCGTAGAGCTGGTGTTCACAGAGTTTCTCTTATACGGATCAGACGTGTTTAACGTGGTCCTGCTTTGATGCGGAATATACTAGAATATCGTCGATGTACACTAGAGCACAGACATCAATCAATTCCCATAGGACATCGTTCATGAAATATTGAAATGCTCCAGGCGCGTCGTAAAGGCCAAAGGGCATTACTTGATATTCGTACAAGCCGTATTTGGTGCAAAAAGCGGTTTTCCATTCATTCCCCTGTTTTACACGAACAAGGTGATATGCCCCTCTCAGGTCTAGTTTTGTGTAGATTTGGGCATCTTTGACTAGAGCAAGCAATTCAGGGATCAGTGGCAGGGGGTAGCTTTTTTTTACAGTAATCTGGTTCAGTGCGTGATAGTCGATGCACGTCCTCAAGTCCCGCTCCTTTTTCGGTACGAAGAATAGAGGGCTGGCTGCTGGAGACTTCGAGGAACGATGAACCCGTTGGCCAGGTATTGGTCAAGATAGGCCTTCAGGTGCTGGTTTTCTGGTTCCGTGAGTGCGTAAATTCGCCCACAAGGGATTTGTGCGTCGGGTATCAGGTCGATTTGGCAATCGTATGGTCTATGCGGTGGCAGGGTATTAGCCTGTTCTTTATGAAAGACATATTGAAAGTCCTGGTATTCACTTGGTAGGGTGCCGATTGCCACAGTCGCAAGCGTGGAGGTTCTGGTGTCTATTGGTTGTTTCTCTTGGCGATAACATGTGTGGGCACAAGTCTCGGGAAAGGCCCATTCTTTTGCTCGCCAATCGATTCGAGGATTGTAAGCTACCAAACATGGCATTCCGAAAAAATCAACCGGAACTGTGGTGCCTTAATGAGGTCGAAAACGATAGATTCTTGGTGTCCATCCTGGTACAGAAGGGTTAAAGCTGCAGTGCATTGGGATACTGGACCAGAAGCTATTTCTGTGCCATCGACAGTGGTAACAGTGTCGGTGGTTGATTTAGGGTGTAACGGAAGCCCCATCTTTGCTGCAAGATCCTGGTCGATGTAATTCCCAATGGCTCCACTGTCAATGTACGCTCTTACTGCGTGCATCCGAGATGGTTGTTGGTGATTGATCAAGACCACAAAATGGGAGGTCTGTAGTTCACTTTCTTCGCTCGACAAGTGGACCCCTACTCTTGCCGGGCTGGGGAGTTTTCCGATTCCTTGATGGTATCTTCCTTGTTCGGGGCCCCTACCGTCCTCCTCGGTGGCTTCACAGGGCAATCTTTAAGGAAATGACCTGATTTTCCACAGTACAGACATAACTGCTGCTGTCTCCTTTTATCCCTTTCCGCTTTAGTCAAGGGGGATCTGACCCCCCCGATTTGCATTGGTTCTCCTGAACCTTCCGTTGTGCGGGCAATATTGTCCTTTGAACGCACATGCATAGTGCGAGGGTCCGGTCTGGTTCGATCTGCTCTTCGGTCCTGCAACCTATGATCCAGTTGAACAACAAGGTTAATGAATTCTGAGCAGTCTTTCGGGGGTTCACTACTTGTGCGAGAACATCCTTGAGCTCCCCCCGCAACCCCCGATGAAATCTGAAGTCCTACCTCGAACAATATCTGGCCAATGGTTTCATCTTCCCCTTAAAGTCACCTGCAGCGTTTCCCTTGTTCTTCGTACCAAAGAAGGAAGGTGATTTAAGGACCTGTATTGACTATCGCGCACTGAATCAAGTCACTATTAAAAACCGTTAACCCTTACCCCTTATCCTGGAATTGTTAGACCAAGTCAAAGAAGCCCAAATCTACACGAAACTGGACCTTAGAGGGGCATATCATCTTGTTTGAATTAAAAAGGGGGACGAGTGGAAGACTGCGTTTCGTACCAAATAGGGTTTATATGAATACCAAGTGATGCCCTTTGGCCTTTGCAATGCCCCCGCCGCATTTCAGTATTTCATGAACTATGGGCCTCATTACACGGAAGGCGGTATTAGCACATGGACCAAGGTGCTATTAGCACCTTGGTCCATGGCGGTAAAATACCGGTACCGCCTTGCCGGAAAGGGGATTTACCGCCCCATTCCAAGGTTGGTGGGGCGGTAAATCCCCCTTCCGCCATTGCCCTTCCCCATTCCCATTTCTGCCCCATAGGGCTCTATGGGAATGGGGAAGGCGCTAATTACGGCACCGCAATTTTGCGGTGCCGTAATTAGCTCCGAGGTCCCTTAGCGGGTTGGTTTTTAACGCCTGCAAAAAGCAGGCGTTAAAACACCAACCCGCTAAGGGACCTCGTAGTAAGGCGGTAATGGTTAACGGCCACCGTTACCATTAACGGTGGCCGTTAACCATTACCGCCTTCCGTGTAATGAGGCCCTATGTCTTAAGAGAACTGATTGACGTCTGTGCCCTCGTCTATATAGACGATATCCTAGTATATTCGGCCTCCCGAACAGGACCATGTCAAACATGTTCGTTCCGTTCTTACCAAGCTTCGCCAACATCACCTTTATGCCAAACTCGAAAAATGTTCATTTCACGTAACAGAGGTAGAGTTCCTTGGGTTTATCCACACTCCAAAGGGAATTCGAATGGACGTGCACAAGGTTGATGCCATTCTAAATTGGCCAGCTCCAAATTCGTTCAAAGGAGTCCAGAGCATGTTGGGCTTTGCAAACCTTTACCGCCGATTCATCCCCAGATTCTCCCAAATAGTACACCCAATCACGTCGTTATTGAGAAAGTGCAACAAGAAATTCCAGTGGACAGAAGAAGCTGAAAAGGCTTTTCAGGAACTCAAGGCAAAATGCACTTCCGCTCTAATTCTGCAACACCCCGTCCAGATCTTCCGTATGTGGTAGAGACAATGCCTCTAGCATGGCTATGGGCGCAGTTTTGTCGCAAAGGGACCCACACACCGGCCAGGTACACCCGGTAGCCTTCTGGTCGCGTACGCTTTCACCACCTGAGCTCAATTATGCCATCACAGACAAAGAGCTTCTGGCCATTAAATCAGCCTTCAAGGCCTGGCGACATTATCTACTAGGGGCTAGGCACACAATCACTGTGATAACAGACCTTCGAAATCTACAATACCTATAGAGTGAAAAAGCTCAATCCTCACGACAACTACGGAGGCCCCTCTTCTTTGCGGAGTATGACTATGTAATCACGTTTCGACCTGGGGTCAAGAATGGCAAAGCCGATGCCCTTTCCTGCATGGGTATAGATGATCAGGTATACACGACCCCTGAACCTGTGGCCATCATCCCTGGCAACAAACTCTTAGGGATTACAACAGCCATGACTCAAGATGAATTGTTACTAGAAGTTCGACGTGCAATGACTCCCGAATCACTGCGGGAGTAGGAGTCACAGGGGGCACACCGCAGTGTCAAAGACCAACTACCATTCTTCAGGAACCGTCTATTTCTGCCCAAGAAAGAGCTTCAAGAACAAGTCATCTCGGCATATCATGATTCCCCCATGGAAGGCCACCCTGGAATCACCAAAACTCTGCTCAAGGTAAAACAGAGCTACTGGTGGGCAACGTGGCGCAAGGACATTATTCAGTTCATTCTTGCAGTGTTTGTGCACAGAATAAGTCATCAAAAAATAAACCAGCTGGGCACCTTAGACCATTGGACATTCTGCCGGCTCTATGGTATAACTTATCTCTTGACTTTATTACCGACCTACCTTCTAGTCAAGGATCAAATACCATCCTAGTGGTCGTAGACTTGTTCTCTAAAATGGCCCACTTCTTGCCATTTAAAGACCTTCCAAATGCATCCAGCCTGGCAAAAACATTCCTGGAACACATCGTGCGACTCCATGGGTTCCCATCAGTACTGATTTCAGATCGAGGTACCCAATTTGTATCCAATTTTTGGAGAAAATGTTGTTCTATGGCCTAAATCGACGTTAGGCTCTCCACTAGCCACCATCACCAAACGGATGGGCAAACGGAAAGAACAAACCAAACGCTCGAACAGTACCTGCGCTGTATGCTCCACCAAGTGGAAGGGAATTGGGAAGACTTATTGTGGGTTGCTGAATACGCCTATAACAATTCCCAACACAGCAGTACCGGACAGACTCCATTTTATACTATGTACGGCAGACATCCACGCACATCCGAACTGGATGTCCCTACGACTCTGGAAATGTCGGCCATCAAAACCTTACACTCCATAATCTCTCAAGCCTTCACAAGTGCCCTAGAGCAGTTACGTCAAGCCAAGGTTCGCCAGAAGACATACGCAGACCTACGCCGTGAAAAGGCCCCCACTACCAAATCGGAGACAGAGTGTGGCTAGCATCGAAGCATGTACCTCTAAAAGGGACCCGGATATTCCGACCACGATATCTTGGACCCTTTACCATTGTATCCATCATAAATCCAGCTGCAGTTAAACTGGCCTGCCACCCAACATGCATATTCATCCTGTGTTCCATGTATCCATCTTAAAAGCAGTTCAGCCTGGGACACGGGTGACCTCACCACCTGAACCTGTAATGGTCATTGGAGAACAGGAATTCGAAGTCAAGGACATTCTGGACTCAAAATACATCAGAGCAAACTATATTATCTAGTCGACTGGAAAGGATATGGCCCGCAGGACAGAACATGGGAACCTAGCGAGCACATCCATGCACACCGTTTTATATGATGTTTTCATCATGCATGTCCCACCAAGCCAGGACCAGACAGAAGAACCACCCTGAGAGGGGCCTTGGGGGGGAGTGCTGTCACGACCACAGCCCCTGGTCCTGGCATTTGGGCACTCAGGACCACATTGCAGCATTCCTGCAGGGCCCCAAGGGCCCAATCATGCTCCCAAAGACTCTCTTGGAGTCAGGCCTGGCGCTTTTGGCGCCAGGCTTATGTTATTGATAGAGAGGCCATAATCTCCAATGGCAATAGCACAACATGGATGCCTCCACATGGTTCAATTCTAGAACTGAACCATGCGGTCTAGCTCTTTGGGTGTGGTCAGGCCTGAAGACACCTGGGATACTTACAGACTATAAAAGCCACGCCCAAGCTGCAGAACACAATTTCGCGTTGATCTGCACTCGCAGCGCGACGTTCACCGAGGTCTGATCTCTGCATTTCGGGACTGCATCTGTGGAAAGAAGAAGCAGAACAGCATTATTCATCCATACCTGCGAGAATCCAGCGTCTGTTGTTCACTCCAGTGTCCTGCACCTCCGGCATCAAGGCAGACGCTCCCTCTGGAATCTACCTGAAGGAAGGAAAGGAAACGAAAGACGACATTAGTAAGCGTTTGCATTTGCATCTAAACCATCATTCAGAAAAAACGCTTACCTGAGTGGAAGTCGCGGTTGGCTTATTCTCATCGCTGCCTCCCATCAATCCGCCGCAGACTCACTCGATGGTGAATCCGGACATCTTCCTCTCACCGCTCCGCATCCTTTCGCCAGCCTTCATCCGGATCATCACGGCGACCTGTGAAGAAGAAGAACAGGTTAGCACATCATGAAAGCGCACATAGCGTACCATCTCAGGCACAGCTCCAGCCTGCTCGGCGCTTCCAGCATTCCTCCTCCACCTAGGGAGATAAAAGACATTAACAGGGGCAATAACAATTAAGGACAAATAAACAAAGCAAAAGACTTACCTGAAGAACTGAGTCGCAGCAGGACTGGACTCACGGGCCCGCGCCAGCTAAGCAACTCGGCGGCAAAGCACCCCAACCACAACGCACCCCTGCACAGAATTGCAGGACGGAGAGCGCACCATATCCGAATCCAAGGTGAGGAAGGCTCTACGGGGAATCTGAGGGTTTACAAGGGAGGTGGGCCCAGAGAGGAGGAGACTGTGGGCTAATCCAAACTCCTGTATTCCAGATCAGATCCTTTGCAGAGTGGAAACCCAGGGAAGAAGGATCCAGGTCAAAGGCCGTTCAACCAGATCGGGTGGCGTCCCTGTGGATACTAGGTGAGCGTTACAATTTCATAGGTGTGTATTAATGCAGCTTAACCATTACGTCCCTTTAACAATGTTTTCTCAGTGAATTTCATGTGTTTTTACCAGTGCACTGTAATTTCCTACAACTTACTAATATCATACTTACCCCAATATAGTAAATTTACAAAGTTTCACCTTAAAACCGCCATTCCCCACCTTCTAACATCATTTTTAACACTTCTATACACTTTTTGCAAATTGTTCCACTTTTTTTGTGTTCATTTACATCCGCGAACGTCTGACGTTATTGCAGACTCTCCAGACAGTGTCACGTGACCGCACGCATGCGTGCCTTGATGACGTGTCTGCGTACACGTCCGCAATTCGTGAACGGGTCCTTGCTGCGCGGACTGTATGGAACTGTCAAGCTCATAATTTACCCTTGCACATCTCCTACACCTATCCTTACTCGATATCCATTAACAATATAGCACAGAACACATACTTGGGAAGAATATTAGCAAAACTGCTATTTATCTTAAAAATGGCATCAGCTATTGTCATTCCTCCTACCCAAGAGCCACCACCACCACAAGCTAGAGGACCTACACATCAAATAAAAGTGCAGTACTTCCAAAGACAATGAATAGTACCAAGAAGATGAGGTAGAAGAAGTGCCTACCTCTAGCACCCGGAGAGAATCATGGGTGTGGTAGTTCTTTACCACTGTTGGTAATGTACCATAGGCTAAAGCTGCCAAAGTGAAAGGCACTGAGTGCAATGCTGTATTCAGTCGTGGACTACCTGCACAGTACTCCTACGGGACCACCTCCATGCACTGCTACACCAAATCCAACCACTGCAATGCTCTCGGAAAGGTTGTTCCTTTCTTAGGAAGTAGAAGGCTGTATTCCTCATCTTCCTCAACCAATACTGTAACTACACATTCTAATTCTGTAGGACACACAATCCAACCAGCTACCTTGCATGTGATAAAAGAGGTTGTTGACCCATATCTATCGAAGACAACAGTACTCAGTATACACTGCAACACACCACTCAGCAGGGGGGAACAATTGCGTAGTGCTTTTGAAGCTGAAATCAAGGAGCATGAGAAACATTGCCCCTTAATTTAGATGTAACACACGCGCGACATCGTCCCCTGTCTACCTGCCCCTCCATATTAGTAGTTGGTGCCTCTTCCCTCATTTCCCTCCCCACCTTCTTTCTGACCTCTCCAGCAAAAAAAAAAAGGTTCCTTTAGGAACCACCTTTCACAGTTAAAACATACAACTAAAATAAATAATCGTATAGACTCCATCTACTTTACATTTCTCAAAAAAGTAGATAGACTCAATAAGATTTTCCAACATTCCCATTAGAATTTTGTGTTATACTAATGGAAATAATGTGGCTTTCATTCCCCGTTACAGCCTCTGGTTATCAGCCCAAGTGAGGCGAGGGCGGATAACAAGGGCTCCGTGCCATTATCCCCCATTCCAGCCCCTGCAACAGGTGATGAAGGCCATTAGCACCCCGGGTTGCCAAAGCGGTCAACCGGAGGTCTAAGAAAAAAAGTATTTCCGTCCTACAGAGGGACGCACACGGCGCGGAGAGCCGGCCGTCAAGCAGCTTGGAACAAGAACTAGTATCGGCGGTTCAAGCCTTCGTGCCTAGCCACCTGATTGGCTGGCACCCCCGCCAAGGGTGGGATGCATCTTAACCATAACATCCCTTTTGTATATAAGTTATTAATAATTCCTCTTTTCATATATATATGAAAGAACTATAAACCTCCTTTAAGGAACATATTTTTTGCAACACATACTTATGTCTGTCGTTATCAGCAGAGCATGCTGGCGATGGAAATGATCGCTGAACTGCCTACGGCATAAGGCTCCACCATGACCCCAGCCGAACCAAACCATCCCTAATATTCACTGCACCTACCCTGCATCCTAGCTCAGTGTCAATGATACCCTAATACTGTAACCAATGGTCGTTGCTCATGGTTTGCAGCCATGGCCAGTCTCCTAATCCATGGGGCATACATAGGCTTCGGCCATGCCTCATTCCCCAATAAGCAAATCAGAGCACACATTAGCGTTTGCCGAGGGGCCATGCCCACTACCCAGACACCAAATGTATATCACTAGTTTTTCTACATTCTTGGACTTTCAAAAAATAAAACACAAGACCTATTTCCACATGCGTTCAGGTCCTTTCTAATGCTCGTTGCGTTGATATTATTTGTAACTTTAAAACATTTTTCGCCAGCCTACAATGGTTATCACACAAACCTTTATGAGTTTGATTAGTTTGAAACAATTTTCACATGCACATGCATTAAACATAATGTACATCTTTCTATATGAAAATGAAGCATGTGTTCTTCTTTTACCTTTTACTTCATTGTGTTAAATGGGTTGTGGCTTGTCAGGTTGAAGGTGCAGTGAAAAGATACTTGCAGAGAGGGAGGGTCTTAGTGAACACAATCTTGCTGGAGAATTGCATTACTGTTTCATGAGCATTTGTTCTGCTGTTTCTCTGCCTGCTTTTGAAATCTGAATGTTCATAATACAGTCAATAACAGTTGTTGACAAATTCTGCGCTGGGTAAGCACACTGATCTCTATGCCTTGCTGCTGTTATAGAGCCCCAGATACTCACGTAGCTTTGTGCAAGTGCTCCCCATCCATGGATGCAGTCATTGCCACCTTTTCAGCCCCACCAATGCCACAAGTCACCCAGCTCACTCCTCGCCATTGCTGCTGTAATACCCATGTCTCTGCACTTGCAGTACTTTTACTGTGCCATGACTCTCTGTGCACTGTGTCCTCTTTGCTTAATATGCCTTCCCTCTGGTGGTCTTCCCACACTTGGTGTGCTTCCGGACCTGATTGGAACTTTTATTCTCTCCACTCTAGGCTACCTGACTCTTAACTTAAGCATTCCATTGCTATCCTACCTCACTCCGCATTAACTACCTAACCTCAATTGTATCCTCTCACTGAAGCTAGCAATCATCTAGCTGTCTGGCACTTGATTTCTTGACTACTGTGTTCAATGACAGCGCAATCTCCACTTAAGCACCACTCTCGTCCGCCGCATGTAGGATAGTTGCTTCTGCCTATCTGCCAGTTCTGTCCGCCACTCACGTGTAGGAGAGAGGAATCTGTCCATCTCTTTTGGCAGGCTGTGTTAAGGAGTACCTTCTGTTGCCCATGTTGAATTGTTGCATTTCCTTGTTTATCTGGAAACACCACATTTGGGTGCATTTAAAATCTATTGCCCTGTTAAAATTCTGCCATTTTTCGTGAGTGTTTGATTTTCACATCTGGGTGTATTTAATTATCTGTTGCTCCTGCTGAATTGCTGCATTTTCCCTGCCTTTTCACACTCAAATCTGGGTATTTTAAAATCTGCTGCCTTCGTTGAATTTTGTTTAAAGTACCTGCTTCATATGCGCCTGCTGTTCTGCTAGGCCACCATTGTGAGTTCCTACATGCACTCTGCAGCCCTCTGTCCTTTTCCCTCCCCTGAGCAACCTTCTTTCCCACCCCTCCCCTATTGTGCTCTCTATCTCCCCTATCTATTCCAACTGTTACTCTATTAACTATCCTCCTTCTCTTTCCAAGCCTGGAAGGAAACAGTTTAAGAAGCTTCTCCTGGTCTCTAATCCAGGTCTGCCCATTGCCGACCCCTTTGTCAATGCTTCCTCCAAGCAGACTATTGCTGAAATTCTCTTTGTCGACTCCCCATATGGTTTCTGTCCTCTCCCTTTTCTCTTCTTCACCCATTAATGGTGGAACCAAATGGGAATTGCTCTTGGCACACTTCCTACCATCCAGGTGCATCATCAATGTCTACTCAAATGGCACTATCATGGCCCAGGGCTCTCAGCCCAATCTCCTCCTTCTTGACAGGCATCTTCTATCTCTCATTAACTTCCTCCCTTCTCCTGGCGCTCCTCCATCTTCCACACCCCCACCTCCTCTCCCCATTCGGCAGTGGTACCTCGCCCCTGTACACGTCTGTGTAAAACCCTTAAAGGGGGCAACAAGCTTCACTTAGCTACCCTCAATTCTCGCTCTGCTGCCAAACACTCCTCGGACATCTATCACCTCCTTTAAGACTTTGACCTTGACATCCTCGTGCTCTCCGGGACGAGGTTCAAGGCCAGCTCTGTCACTGCTTTTGACACCTTTCTTCCTGAATGCTACAAGATTCTCTCCAAGTCCAGGCCTAACTGGCCTGGAGGCGGAGTGGCCCTTGTCTTCCCTGAATGGATCCCTACCTCTATCATACCCATTCATTCAATCCTAATGCTCCTTTGAATGCCTTGTCTGCAAGCTCTGCATCTCTAATATCCTGTCGATCACTCCCGCTACCATCTACAAGACCCCTGCACCTGTCTCCTTCTTCCTATTCAAGTGGGCCGACCTCACCTCTTCTCTCCTGACTTCTACCCTTAAACTAACCCTCCGCAGAGACTTCAGTATTCATCTCAACTCTCCTGACGTGGACTTACCCTTCCGCAACCTCTGTGACTCTTTCTTCCTCACCATTCCTCCCTCTGGGCCGACTCACTCAGCCGGGCACACTCTGGATGTGCTCATCTCAGTTGACCTCTCTCTTTCCAACACTCTCAGTACACCTCTCTCTTGGTCTGATCACTCTCTCTTCTCCTTGAACCGTTTTAGCTCCTTTTAGACGAGGTAACACTCTACAGGGTGGATGGGGATGGAGAAATTACTCAAACATCAATAATTAAACCGACACAGGAAGTTGGTAAGACTTTTGTCTGTTTTAATATCAATTATCTAAAACAGGGAGTGCAACGGACATCATCCGACGTCCGGCAGTAAGGTTTTGTTCGCATTTCATAAAAAACATGATTGTATAGCAAATATTCGTCATCAGTGACGTCATCCTACGTGGCAAACTAAGAAATTTATGGTGGGCTGTGTTTGGGAACGGAAATATTATTTTTGAAGGTTAGTGTTGGGATTGGATCTCTACTTTCAGGTGGACAACTCTGTCCACCCCTAGGGAGCGTCATAAAATACACAATGTCTTATTGGGTTTCTAAACTATAGGGCTCTTTGGTACGTGTCCCTTTATAATTGGTTGGCACGCATGTGCGCTTCTGGAATATTCCACTCGTTAGCAGCACACAAGCTGGTACCCCAGGTGCCGGTGGGTTGGACTTCACCATGCCTCCCCACCCAATTAGCCCATCATCCATCATCACTCAAGCTGTTTGCCATTAGAATAGTCTTTGTACTCGGCCTTGTAACGTATCACTGCTCCTGGGAATAAAAGGGAGTGTGGGTATGACTTGATCTTCTGGTCTCGGTGTAGCCTGTTCAAGTCTATGTACATCTAGGTCATGTGACTGAAGACCACGTTTCAAGCCTCTTCTCTGTATTTAATAATATTAAATGAATAGAACTTGGCATCCAATGTCCTTCTGCCGCACCTTAACAGGAGCTCAGCTTCTCGCCTTCTCGTACATTGTATTATTCCATTATAATTTACTAGTTTCTTGGTAGCTTCACCCCTTAACACTTGGCCAAGCAGCCTCTTGATGCTCCTTTAATTCTCAGCTGAGTTTATCTTGCTGCGCCACACTTTTCCAGCCCTTCTATTCACGGGGTCCAGTTTGCTCAAATATGATGTAGAACTTCCAGATTCCTATGCATATATACACCTAAGTGCATTGCCGCAATCTATTGACCACGTATAGCCAGCCCTACTGAAAAGCAGGTGCAGAGTTGCGGAACGGAAGTGGTTGCTTTTGCGCACATCCTCTGACAAACAGGCACGTTGCCTGCTCCAAATGCATTACAGACTCCCATAAGGCCCAAGAAGCGGGCACATATTCAAGCCTGCATCTCTGGGGCCACCAACAATACAGCTGAAGTTTTCAAAATCTGTAAGGAACTTACCAAACCTACTAGAGTCTCTACTTCTCCTCTTCCTTCCCAGGCCATCTGCACAGCATTGGCCTCCCAATTCACAATCAAATCTCAGGACATCCTGTCCTCACTCTCCTTTGAGAGCGTCTCTCGCTGCACTTCCCACAGTCTCTACCAACTGTGTGCACTTGGTCCGCCTGCCCCTCCCTATCCTGTCTGCACTTGCAGAACAATCTGTTTACAGCTCTGCCTGATGATCTTTCCTCTTAATGTGCACTTTAAATAAACCGCAGAATCACTGTCAGGCCTATTTGCTGTATCTAAACTGTTAAATGTACCATATACACTTAATCTGCCTATGCAGACCATTATCGCTTCAGAAATTCAAGGGCTCCGAGCGACTGTTGTATTTCTCCCTGTGTTCCCACCCTCCTTGAGCTCTTTGAAACACTTGCCTGTGTATAGACGCTTTATAAATAAACATTTCCATACCATACCATACCTTTACTCCCCTCCCTCCTCCATCTGCACTTAGACATCCCTTGGCTCCACCTCTCCCTATCCCTCCTACTCTCCTCCTTCTTACCCATAGCACCGGATGAGGTAACCAAGGGCCTCATTACGAGGTGGGCGGTAAGGGATTAACGGCACCGGTAAGGGCACCGGTGCTGGTAATCCCTTACCGCCCTACTACGAGTTCCCTTTGTGGGTCCTTCCTTATCGCCTGGTTTTTCCAGGTGTTAAGGATGGGACCCGCAAAGAGATACCGGGGCCAATAACGGTAATGCAATTTGCGGTACTGTTATTGCCGCCTTCCCATTGAGCCCTATGGGGGCTGAAATGGGAATGGGGAATAGCCCTGGTGAATGGGGAATTACCGGTCCCGACGACCTCGGAATGGACTGGTAATTGCACCATTCACCAGGCCGGAGTCGGAAGGGTTTTGGAGGCAGCCATGGCTCGTAATGAGGCCCCAAGACTGTTTGCTGTATGAAAGTCTCCTCGAAACAGGTGCTCCCTGCTCCTTTAGAACCATCAAGGATAATATTGACACCCTTGCCGCCTAAAAAAGCCGTCTGCAGACTCTTCCTGCCTGGCTAACTACCGCCCTATATCTATTATCCCCTTCTTGGGAAATCATATGGAGAAGTTGGTAATCTCCCAACTAATCCACCACTCTGAATCTGTTGGCTCTCTCCATGACCACCAGTCTGGCTTCAGAACAGCCAGAGACACGGAAACTGCTCTCCTGAACATCAGTGACAACTTGCTCTCAAACCTCGACTCCAACTCTCCTTCTGTTCTCATCCTCCTTGATCTATCCTCTGCCTTTGACACTGTCAATCAAGCCACCCTCTTAAATTGACTCTGTGATACTCTGGGCATCAAGGACCGAGCACTGGCTTGGCTGACCTCTTTCCTTTCGAATCGACCCTCCCAGGTTCAACTGGGCCCTTTTCTCTCCTCTACCTCACTCTCTAATTGCGGCATCCCTCTGGGCTCTATCCTCTCGCCATGACTTTTCAACATTTACCTTGCCCCTCTTGCCCACTTGATCTCCACCTTCCTCCTCACTTCCAGTGTAATGCGGATCACACTCAGCTTTCCTTTAGGCTTCCCTCCTCTACCTCCTCTCATTCCTGATTGTCTGATTACTATCAGGCATGGTGTGCTACTAACAATCTCTGTCTTAAAGCCCGTAAGATTGAGATCCTTCTCATTGGTACTCCCCCTCCCTTCCATCCCCCTACAATCTGGCCGCCCTCCTTGGGCCCCCCTCTCCTCTCCTTTTCCTCTTGTGAGGCAAAAAACCTGGGTGTTATCTTCGTCGATACCTCTCTCTCATTCTCACCTCATTTCGCTGACCTTGCCAAGAAGGCTAACTTTCAGCTTCACCTCCTCAGAGGCATTCTCCCTTTCCTCATCTTCCTCCAGAAACTCAATGGGCCTCATTACACGGAAGGCGGTGAGCCATGGCGCTACTAGCGCCATGGCTCATGCCGGTAAAATACCGGCACTGCCTTGGCGGAAAGGGGATTTACCGCCCCATTCCAAGGTTGGAGGGGCGGTAAATCCCCCTTCCGCCATTGCCCTTCCCCATTCCCATTTCTGCCCCATAGGGTTCTATGGGAATGGGGGAGGCGCTAATTACGGCACCGCAATTTTGTGGTGCCGTAATTAGCTCCGAGGTCCCTTAGTGGGTTGGATTTTTACACCTGCAAAAAGCAGGCGTTAAATCCCCCAACCCGCTAAGGGACCTCGTAGTAAGGCGGTAGGGATTTACCGGTACCGGTATTTTACCGGTACCGGTAAATCCCTAACGCCATCCGTGTAATGAGGCCCAATGTCTCTAGAGCATTGGTTCTCTCGAGGCTGGACTACTGCTACAGCCTCTTCCTCAATCTGCCTCTTTCCTTACACCAACCTCTTTAAGTAACCAGAAAAGGACTGCAAAACGTATCAATGGTCTGAAGTCCAGGGACCGCATCTCTCCAGCCCAGAAATCTCTCCACTGGCTCCTGGTGACTGTAGGGATCAAATTCAAGACCCTCTGCATCACTCACAAGGCCTTCTGGGGCCTGCCAACTCGCTCTCCCTATATACCTTCCTGTTAGAGCCCTTTGGTCCTCTAGCTCTAACTCTCTGCAGGTCCAAGTTTTCTCCAAGCAGAGAGTTCGGGGTAGATCTCTTTCTTCCACAGGAGCCTCCCTCTGGAACGGACCTCCCTGCCCCTCTCAGAATTAAACCGGATCTCCTTAAGTTCCGGAAGCTTCTCAAGACCTTCCTTTTCTCCTCCTTCCCTCTCCCCTTTCCTTGCTAATTGCCCCCTGCTGTTGGGACTGAAACCATGGTCCCTTCTGAATCAACAGGGGCCAGGCCCTCCTTTGACCAGTCTACCTCAGCACCCTCTACCAGCACTTGCGTTCGGCACCCTTCCCTGACTAGAATACTGAATCTGGTCCAGCACCCCCTGCCCCCTATCCTGTCTCCCTGTGCACTGCCCCTCTGAGCTCCCCCTAGCACACACCCAGCCACGGGGGCCCCCTCTCTCCTGCTTACCCCCTTCCCTTCCCTTTGCCCCGACCTGCTCCACCCCACCCGCACTTCCTGTTTGTTGCACTTGCACAATCCGAATGGTACAAGGCCTAGTAGGACAGTTTATTGTTGTTTATGCTCCTCTGTTCTCCCCTCCTCTTTGCCTTGTTGTGCCTGGAAACACTTCTGCTGTATAGGAGCCATACAAATGCTCAATACATAAAATGATTGGCTCAGAGGAGCTCAATAATGACTTCTGTGTGCTAATATCTATTAATTAATTGTTAACTCCCTTGGTAGGTATTTGCTACATGGTAACGACCTGGGCCTAAGATACAGGCCCGGCAAAGTCGAGAGCCTTAACATGGGGCCTTGTGCTTCCAGGCACTACATTCCCGTCCCACTACCAAGGGGGTTACAGCTAGTAGTACTTGGTGACTAGCGCCAGGAAGTGGGGGAACCTCACTGTACTCTGAGTGAGATATGGCTGGGTAAAGGGCAGACCGGGCAGAATGATGTCCACAAGAGGTGTCAAGAAAAACAGGGGAAGCCTGAGAGAGGAGGTAGCGCTGAGAAGGAGGTGGCTAGCTGGCTAGGAAGAAAGAGGCAACCAGGATCCAGAAGTCAGAGTTTGGAAGAGAACAGCAGTCCAAGGCACAGTCCAAAGGCATGGGCGTGCCATGGAGGACCAGTACCAGGCATCTGAGGAAGGGGCTAGCGGGAGGTGACCAGCAGGGTCGGACTGGGCCATACAATTGTCTCGGGCAAAGAAAAAGTGCCTCACAGTTGCAAATGGCTATTAATTCCTTTTGTGACACTGTTTGAATAGTAACGAAGGGGGAGTTTTTTTTATAAACTGTGATGCAAATTGTGCATTTTAAAAACTACCCATTCAGCAACACTGGTCAAAACTACTAGCCGCAGAGTGAATTAACTCGTGAAGCCCGCAAGGAGTCAAGGGCGCGCTGTTGTTGGCTGTTCGGCTGGAGGCTCAGTCTGGTGCCCTGCTGGTGCTTTTGTTACCTGTGAAATTGTGCATCTGTGAAATCATCTCTAAATCCCTCGACCGCTCCATTCGCGTAAGTCTAGCAGCATATCACCTGGAGCTGCTAGCAGTTTGACGCGAGCGGGCCCTGTGACTGCCTGACCACGTGACATCGGTCACGTGACATTTGAGACACACCCCCAGGAAGTGACACATAAATACAGTGAAGCACGACCGTTGCGGCGTGAAGCCCGCAAGGAGTCAAGGGCGCGCTGTTGTCGGCTGTTTGCGGCTGGTAGCGGTGGTAATTACTCTCCGAAGAGTAAGAACTCTTCCCCTTGATCGAATCACATTGGGGCCTGATACAAACAATGGAAAGCCAAAAACCAAGAACCAGACTACAAGGGAAGTTAGAAGAATCCCCTGCACATATATCCAAAATCATTGTCCCTCAGACGACATCTGAGGCACTTACTCCTAATGAGGATAATAAAACTGAAGACTTAGCCACACATAATAATGAACTAATCACAAATAAAAATTCAAATGCAACACTGCTAGAGGAACGTGTTCCCCAATCCCCGAAAGAGCAGTTTCCGAGTATAGATAAATTAATTGAAAAACACCCAATGGATTCTAGTCGTCCTTATAAACGTAAGGTCCAAAAAGGGTCTCCTTTGCACCAGGTGGAAATGAACAAATCGATACCGCCAAACTATGACTCTGAGATTCTAGATCTTGATGTCCCAATAACAAATGGTAGCCAAAGAGTCTTACGAGTGGTGCAGAGCAACGTGAGAGCTCCACCAGATCAACCAGGAGATATAAAGAAGACGAAACAAGGTGAACAAGAACCCTTTGTGACACCGTCGTGACAAGAACGAGCTAAAGCGGCTACTGAAAACAAAACACATAAACTGGAATATGGGAGGAGAACGAATAAGAACGGTAGAAACTATAAAATACTTAGGATATAACATTTACGCCCATCCAGCAATACACAAAGCAGAAAGTGAAATCATGGCTAAAGTAACACAATTCACATCACAAATGATCAAATTAAACTATAAACTCTGTAAATTCTCTATTCTCCCATTGGTAAAATTCTACCTTGCCAAAGTGGTCCTAGTCATCCTGTATGGTTTAGAAGCCAAACCCGATCTTTGGCTCTTAAACTGGGACAAATTTGAAAGCCGCCTATGGAAAAAAGCTCTGGGTCTCCCAAACTGTGCCTCATCACAAAGCTTGAGATTTGAACTTGGTCTAAAATCGCTGAACTGTATGGCAGACTGGAAGCTGATTACATTGTCTCGAGAAATAGCAACAAGCAAGGACTCGACACTGTACGGAGACCTCAGACATGAAACAGTGCAAAAAAATCAACTATCCTCACCTTGCTAGAGGTGAGAACACTGGAGAGATTGAAGATTTTAGACATAAACAAAGAGACCTTAATCCTAAACCCACTCAAAGTGAAAAGAAAACTAGAACAATGGGATTGGATCGAAACAGTAGAGAGAGTAAGAGACAAACCAACCCAAAATCCATTCTTGAAGGGAGAAAAGAAGCTTGGATGTCTCTCCAGCTATCTACTAAAATCCCCAAACAGGAAACTGCGCTCAGACTTTCTTAGAATGAGACTGAACCTTGTCCAGTGCGGGGCTGTTCTGGAAAAGCGCAACCAAGGGGATGTAGCAAAAAAACTTTGTTCAATTTGCATCAACCCTACCAAACAAACATTAAGGCATGTTCTAATGGAATGTGAAGGCACATGGCCTCAACGATTAAGACTTTTCAGAGACTTTGTGTGGAGAGAGGAAGATATAATTTCAGACCTCTTTTGGGATAGAATTATCTCAGGAAGCAATGCAGTTTTGACATTTGCAGCAATCCAGGTGCTAGCAGAAATTGGACTGATCATCTAATAAAATAAAGGACAAAAGTCTTCAAAACATTGATACAGCAGAAAAATAGAAAATTGGCAGGGTTGGGGGAAGGTAATGAAATTTAATGTAATTTTTAGGTGTTTTATACTAACAATTTTGTATTATTTTTGTAAAGGCCTAAGCCAAAACAAATAAAAAAAAAAAATAAAAAAAATAAAGCGGCAAAATTACATTGGCAATCTACTTACTCATCAGCACAAAATCATAAGAGTGATCAAAGCAAAACTGCATCACGCAGAACTGCTCGACTTTCACCCGATATCACTGAAATTGAGGCCATAATGGAGTCTCAGGAAAAACGAAATGAACCTTTTGCTGGGGCAAATACCCCGAACCATCTAAAAAACATCAAGACCTCAACACCTATTATGCGACCAAGATCGAGCTCACTTGGTGACAAAAAGACATTTCACTTGACTAAAGTGCTAGATAAGCCCAGGATGGAAGAACCATATTCCTCCCCAGAAAAGGTACAACCGGAACAGCAAGAACATGCATCCGAATCCCAACAAAGAATCCCAACAACCATGTTAGATTTGCAAAATACGTTGGTTGCAGTCCTGTCAACTGCAATGATTCCGTTTCTGAAGATTCAAGAATATACGGTTGACGCTACTAAAGACCACTAAAGACCAGGCAATGCTGCTGGCTATGATAATGACGAAACATACATATGTGGAAACATTTATAAATACCATTCAAGATCGTCTAAATCAAGAAGCCGAAATATCCAGACTATGGCAATCTCGTTTGGCAGAACTCGCAAGAGTCGACTGGGTAGATAAACAGAACCTCTTAGAGACTGTATCAACCCTGACCAAAAAACTGATGGAAGAGAAAACTAAAAAACAGTTGTATTTGTTCAAACACAAACAATACGCAACATGCCATACACAAACGGAATCAAGAGATAAAATAGAAGATAAAGCAGATCAAAATGCTCAACATGAGAGCCAATTGTTCCCGATGGTCCCAACGAACTTGATTATATCCGCACACCCTGTCAATACTGAACCGTCAGTGTGTACCCCGTTTGATATATTTGATCTTACAAAACGTGGAATTGTAGGACAAGAGCCGACAACTAGACCTAAAGGAAAAAACACAACTTAAAGAAATCAAAATGGATCCCGTGCATTTTTGAGAAAAATAAATTTAATACACAAAGTATTACCAAAGGACGCTAAGAAAAATAACAAGCAGCCGACTCTTAATCAAAAAGATATTCAACAAAAAACTAAAGAAGCTAAAAAAATGATAACACACAAAGAGACAATGTAATAACCGAACCATTGGATGCACTCCGGAAGATAATTAATAAAAATCCTCCTGTCCAACTGGAAAATCCCACTCCTATAATTGATCTATCAACAGCTGACGATATGAGCGATTATAATTTCATATCAATCAACTCTCAAGATAACACCTTGATATTGGTTGATGAATATCATGACACGGCAACCGAACAAATGTCAATGGAATCTTACAAAGAAGAGGCAGTGGACCTCGATTTGGAATACTCAATAATTTCAAATGATGAAACGTGGTTACCAAGTGAGATGCTTCCTGAAGCTAGTATCCTTAATAGTTTGGTTCCCCAACCCAGTCCAATTTTAATTAGAACTAAATTTCAAAACTAAAACGACACAACAGCTGCCTATAGAATAGCTTTATATCCAATGACAGAGAATACAGAAGATCCGGTAATAATGAATAGAGCAAACATTTTACGCCTGTTTAAAGCTATTCCACAACTGGAGAAAATAAAATCGGATGATTTGGACCTAGTACTTTTTCCCAAATAAGCAAGACATGGAAGAGGTCCAAATTGATTTTTTCAAGCAGGATATATTCCAAAAAGTTCTAGCCACGCACTATCAGTTTGAGAAACTTGGTTTTGGCGTAGAGGAAATCTTTGTCACAAGGGTGGCAGAAGAAAAAAAGGCAAAAAACATGGCTCTGTTTAAACACTATAAAACAACCAACAAGGAGGAACGGACCAAAAGGACAAAGGTTTCTCAAAATTATAATAATACAAGACCAAGGAGGCACGCGGAGGATGAGTTTTTGCAGCACCACATATGGCGTGACTATCAAGAGTCCCCACACATGAAACCAAATTCAACGTCCCAACAAACTGGTAACAAAACCTATTTATAACAATCAAATAGGAATGAAGCCCAAAAGGATTCAATAGCACTGGGATCGTGGAATACAAGAGGAAACAAACACCTCCTAGAAAAACACTCAAAAGTCCTGCTGAATTTAGATATCATATGTTTGCAAGAAACATGGATAAAGGATGAGGTAATTTGCGATGGATTTAGTACCCTAATCAATCCGGCGATTGTAGCCCAACTGGGTAGACCAGCATCAGGTATGTTGATTCTAACAAAAATAGTCCCCACATGGACAATCTTAATAAGTAAAAATATTCATCCGTGGGCACAATATGTAACTATTGAAATTTCATCAGACAACAAGGACGTTTCACCTGCTGTCAAGGACAACTATGCGATATCCATATTTAATATATACTGGAACCCAAAGCCAATGTCGGAGACGAGTTTCATTGATTCTATATTTGATGAAATTGACAATCTGGCCATTACTAACAGTGAAATGGACTTCATTATAGTAGGAGACCTTAACTTTCATTTATTCGATAAAAAAGGTGGAAAGCTAGAGTTCACCGCACTCTCAACTAGAGCAGCAAAATGGATGAGAGAAGCGAACCAGAGGAACCTCTTCTTAAGTACCCAACCAACAGATACTTAAGGTACACCCTTACCAACTTGGGTAAGTGAAACTTCCAACTCAATCATTGATTTCTAATTTACTTCAGAAAGAATCAATAGATTAATTTTTTCAACAGCCAACTTGTCGCAGCAGGATAGCGATCACCATTTAATATAGATAGAATGGGCCACTCAAATAAGAACCGAGCAACGCCTAATACTCCCAGACCTGGAGCTAACAAATTGGATGAATAGACTCAGAATAAAACCGACCCATATGGAGGAAATAATCGCAACCTTTGAAGATGCACCAAGACAAGATAACATAAAAATGGAATATGGTTGGATACTAGAAACATATCAACAGAAGGGTGAAAAGAAGATCCAAAAACAAATACACTCCCACTACTTCAATATTGAAATTCAAACAAAAAAGAAACAACACTACAAAGTCCTACGAAAACTCTGGAAAAGCAGGGGACCTAATTTTGAAATTGAAATAAAACAAGCAAAGAACAAGTACTCTAATGAAATAAAAGTGATCAAAGCTTCAATAAAACAGAATGATGCACAAGCGATCTTGAGAGCTCTTAAAGAAAGAATTATGCGAAATGTATGGTCAATGTTAAACATGTCATCGGCTAATCAAAACATGATCCAAGAAGTTGATGCAAGCAGATGGGTGAAGCATTACTCAACATTATATCATAATACGGAACAGACAAGTATGACGTGTTTAACAACTGATGATGAGCCTTGGGACCTTAAATGGGAGAATGAAGACATTATTAATACCATCAATTGTCTCAAATCCTCTAGAACTCCAGGACCTGATGGATTAGCAAATAGCGATCTAAAAAAATCCCCAGTTCAGTGGGCCAAGTTCATGAGCCGCTTATTAAGATTAATTGCTAAAACGAAAAAGATACCTCACACTTGGACGACAGCGGTCTTGATACCAATCTTCAAAACTGGAGATAAAAAAGATCCTGCTAATTACAGACCGATAGCTTTACTGGACCCGTTGGGAAAACTATTTGCTGGTTTCCTTCGAATAAAGCTGACTCAATGGGCAAGAGATAACACCAAAAAAGCTATAAGACAAACAGGATTTGTAAAACAAATAGGCACCAATGTTAATCTCCTATAGCTGAACATGTTGAAATATGAAGCAATGGTTAAATCAAAACTATATGCCATCTTCGTAGATTTAAAAACTGCCTTTGATTCATTAAATAGACAATTGTTATGGGCTAAGCTGAGACAATGGGGTTGTGTGCCAAACATTCTGAATCCTGTAATAGAATTATACTCTAATACGTCGATATGTGTTCGATTGACAAAAGAGGGAAGGGTAACAGAATTTATTCCATCGGAAAATGGATTGAAGCAAGGCTGTCCATTGGCTGCATGTCTCTATAATCTCTTCACGTATGACTTTGGAGAAAAGATCCAAAATAACTTTGCGAATCCACCAAAAATCAATAATGAATCAATCCAAATGTTAATCTATGCAGATGACATTATTATTCTGGATAAAACATTAAAAGGATTGCAACATACAGTAAACAAAGCAGAAGAGTACATGAGGGTTAATAAGTTACAAATTAATATTGACAAGACAAGAATAATGACACTGATTAATTCAAAAGCAAAGAAACAACCTAAAATGAGGATTCAGATAGGAAATCAAGTGCTCCTGACAACCAAAACAATCAAATATTTAGGCGCAATAATCAATCCATCATCAAATGAAGCAGAATGGCAACAGCACATTGAAGGAAAAGCGAGAGCTCTGGCGAAACAAGGACGTATCTTTCATGCAAAATACGGGACATTTTCTCTGAAGGCCACAATTTTGCTGTATAGACAGAAAGTAATCCCGATCCTTAGATATGCAAGTGAGACAATTGTCAATCAAAATATAATGAGATGGTCGTACTATGAAGCTCTGTTTTGGAGGAAAACCCTCGCCCTGCCGCAATCATTTCCAATGACCAGACTAAGATTTGAATTAGCACTACAATCAGTTCAATCGATGGTATTGTGGAAGCAAATGGACTTGCTAAGAAAAATCATGTCTGAAGAAGAAATACCAGCATTGGAGATTCTAAAGGAAAAGAAGGAAGCTGTCCAAATAGCAGCTCTGACAAAATGGTTGAATGAAATTAAACAAAAATGACAGTGGAAGATATCACAGACGAATTGTTACTTAATAGACCACTATACGCAAAATGCAAATTACAAATGAATGATTGGCTAAGAACAATAGAAGCATAGAAAACTTTCAAACGACACTTACACTCAGAAACAGAGGTGAGGGCACTTAATCAATTACCTAAATACTTAGTACAATTCCCCAGTGGCAGTATTCGTGACCTGTTTTTGCGTTTTCGATTGAATATTCTGCCGACCTGTGAATATCAAGCACTGATAGGCAAAACAAACAACAAATCGGACGCCTGTTGCTTTTGCAAGTTAATCAGACCAGAAACCCCGTTCCACGTGATTATGACATGTCCGGCCTTGAAGGAGAAAAGAGACTTATATAAAGACTTTTTCAAAATTTCTGACAAACAAGCAACTACAGAGGAAAGATGGACGGAACTCCTCTAAGGAACCAATCAACGATTGATATTCACCGTCATCAAATTTTGGTTAGACATTACTAGTGGAAATATAGTTGATTAAGCTGAAGGTTCTTTTCTGCTTTATTGATTACGTGCACACAAATGAAAAGGCTGTGTGGAATGGGTGCAGAGAAGGTGGCCGGTGGGGAACAGCGAGGTAGAGAGCCGGAAGTGTCAAAGATAGGCAGGTGACCGAGCAAACCTTTAATATCAGATAAGGCCCGCCACACAGCAGCTGAGAGTGACACAATGGTCTGAGGCGGATACAAATATATCAAACCTCATTGTCAAGCCTGAAAGTTAAATAACCTACAAACCAATTTAATGTCCTACATTCCCCTGAGCCCATTTCATTATTTTTTTAATTTAAAACTGACCATTTTATCTGACTCCACTAAACATCTCATAGCCTTGATTGCGCGCCACGAGACAACACTACAACTTGTTGATCATTGCGAAGCGCCATCGCCGCCTTGTAACTGATTTTGAAACAATCTGCTGCTTAGACTCGGGGGATTAAGGGCTAGAATGTAGAGTTAATGTATGTGTAGGTGTACTTTACACCCGCGTATTACACCCCTGCGCGCTTCTAGACATTGGGCCTCATCACGAGTTGGGCGGTAACACCGGCACTAATAGCGCCGGCGTTATTAGCACTAATGCCAAATCCACCGGCGCTATTAGCGCCGGATCACGGGTTTGGCAGAACAGCTATTGCCCATTCCCCATTGAGCCCATTCGGGAATTCCCCATTCCCCATTGGGTTCAATGGGGAAATTTTGCGCTTTTACTGCCGGCAGATTTCCCGCTGGCGATAAACGCGCCGAAAATAGGCAAATTCTCAGCGGATTTCCCCCCAGCTCAGAGCTGGGGGGAAATCAGCCGAAGGCGTGATTTGGCGGACCCTTAAATGCGGAGGTAACAGCACTACTGCCGCATTTAAGGGCTACCGCCAAACTCGTGATGAGGCCCATTGTCTGAATGGACTCAGCAATCGCCTGCTCCTCTAGGGCTCTGCTTTGCCTCCTAGAGAGTGCTTGACTGAGGCACGTTGACGTCTCTGCGCAACTGTTTGGCGATTTTCTCATCATTTCCATATGAATGGATGATCTGAGCACATCTCCCTCTCTTTGCCGCTCTCTCCTCTTCCAAAAGCTGTCAATCACGGGTTTGCGTTTGCCTCTGGGTTGCATAGATGTCATGCACATACACTGGAGCTGCCACGAACTGAGCCCTTATTCGCATTCTGAACAAGCCACACCCCCTCAGCTAAACCTCAGTGGACCTGACAACATGCAAAGTACATTTAAACAGGAATGATCAAAGCCATTAGGCTTTGGCTGTCTCATGCCAAGTGCAGCCACAAATGCCCAAATGCAATTCATGCTAAAGAACACGTATACAGTCTCTCAATGTTCTGCACAACATTACAAATTATAGCAATCATTACGCTGCTGAAGATAGAGCTGGCACACACATATTAAGATAAAATACAGCAACACACTGTTCTGCCAAGCCTTGAACATCTGGGACTCTCCTTATTGAATTGACAAAGGAGGTAACCAATTGCTACTAAGGTACGGAAATAATGCTCACCTTTCAGAAAATCACAAAAAGAGGGAATAAAGGCACTCCTTTAAAGCAGATGTATATTCACACAGATTTTCATCTACTCCTGTCCACTACTCGAAACCAATAATTTTAGTTTCTATTAATGCTGCTGTGGTTACACCTGTGAGCACAAGTTTAATAAGAATGTGTACAATGTTTAATCTCTTCTTCCAATTTGTACAATGTTTCATCTCTTCTTCCAATGAAAGCAGGGAGCCTGTCTGATCTCATGTGTATAAACTTTAATTGGTCTTCACTGCCTCCAGAGTCATTCGAGTTCACTTTTCACGAGCATCACTATCAGTTACCTATCAGAGGTGCTGGGACAATCAGTCTCAGTGTCTAGTGCCGAAACAACAAGCCTCTGGAGGGTCGAAACAGCAAGCCTCTGGAGGGTCGAAACAGCAAGCATTCGGAGGGTCGAAACAGCAAGCCTCCGGAGGGTCAAAACAGCAAGCCTCCGTAGGGTCAAAACAGCAAGCCTCCGTAGGGTCAAAACAGCAAGCCTCCGTAGGGTCGAAACAGCAAGCCTCCGTAGGGTCGAAACAGCAAGCCTTCCAAGGATCAAGGTGTACTAGGAACATTTAAAGACTAACAATTCTTTAATTTTGTAGACGTGTCAGCTTTTCAGCTCAGACCATGGCTGCTCTCGCTCCTCAGCCTTAGAATGCCCAACCTCCTTTAATTCAACTTCTTCCTGCCTTTCTTGAGTTTTGGAAGAGCACTTAGAAGTATGCGTTTTCCCTTGTGCATCCTTATATTTTGATTTCGCTTTTATTGCAATGTATTTTTATGTTTAGTGTTTATCTTTTTATTGAAACAGTTTCAATGGTTACTCTCTATGGTGATATTACCACTGCACTCAGTTTTACTGTGAAGGGCCCATGATCTTCAGGTTAGGGTACGCTTAATGAAAATGCAAAATTAAATCATTTTTAAAAATCCAGTTTATTCCAGTTCTATAATTTTAACCAATAGATGCTCTCTTGTTACATCCTTTAAATATAGGGTGATATGAAACCAGGCCTTTTATTTGTAAGGTAAAAGAAAAGGAGTGATGGCTGGACAGTTTTGAATTGATCTTAACCTCTGGCATTGTTCTGGGCAACCCTCCAGACCATCGTTCTTCGCCTGCCAAGCCATTACAGACGGGGCCAATACCATATGCAAATAAGGCTTGGTCCAATCCCAAAAGATGCAGTCCAGCCTGAACAGCTGGACCACATCCCTTCTACACAAGACCACCAGCATCCCCAGACTTGTTTTGGCCCCATTGGGCGTCATCATGGAGGTGAAGCCTGGGACTCATGGACCAGCAGGCTTAAGCAATACAAAAGGAGCGATGGATGGAAGGTTTTGAATTACTCTCAGCCTCTGGCACTGCACTGTTTAGCTTTCTTTGCATTACGCCAACCTCAAAACATACCCAAACACTGCCCCTAATGTCCAACATCCAACAACCTGTTTATTTATTTATTTAAATGGCATTTGAAAGAAGCTGCTTGCCACAGGTGACCTACAAGTGACTGGATCCAGTCAAACCCATTTGTAACTGGTCAAATCTAATGTACCAATGTCCAATTTCCAGCAATAAAACTGCCGATGAACGTGTCAGATCACATTTTTCTGACAGGTTTGTAGATCACGTTTTTCAAAAAAACCTGATCCAGAAATGATTTGCAAGCAAAGGAAAAGCAAATCACAACTTTTTACTTCCAACCTTTCTTTCAATATATTATTAATAATAATAATAATAATATTGTTTACTTGTATATGGCTTCACGGCAGACACCACACACTTCTAGGCGCCATAATAACAGATGTTACTATTATGTAATGATTTTTTAATGGTATATTCCATCATTGCTATGGAAAAGGGCAGACCCTTATCTTGATATGAATTGTATAAACTCTGCCACCGATTGAGGGGGCAAGATTGATCCTCCTGATGAAGTTCTATTTAAATATTGTATTGAATTAGATCACGTCGAAACATGGTCACTAATCACCTGTGCTCATAATGAATGCAATCAATAAGATTTGATTTAATCGAAGGGTGTTATCCTCATGGGAAAACAATGAATAGGTAGGGGATCATTGTCACAAAGGTAGGCAACAGCTCTGTTTGCACTTTTGTGCAAAAAGGTCACCTCGTGAAATAGTCATCATTTCTGATTCTTAGTGTGAAAAAGTGAAAAGCCTGGTGATTACAGGTCTGCAACTAACTCTGTTTCAGAAAAGTGTAAATGCGTTATATAATTTACAATTACAGGGGCATTCAAAATGTATTCGAATGGAATCCGCTGCTTTCACCAGTTTAAAAATACAGGCAGGTTCCACTGGCTTATCGCAACCATGAAACTCGTGCCAGCGGTGAAGCTGGCGGATTTGGCAGGCTTTGCAGGGCCAGCTGTCCTTGTGGACCTCAGAACCCCTGTAGCCCGTTGCCCCTCTGGCCTGGCTGGTGTGGCTATAGCCCCATGCGTGTCCCTCTGAGGAAATGTTACTCACCACTCCGAATAGGTCGAAGATGCGGAGAACACGACCTTGGAGGTGTTGGTAGTATAGAATTCCGAATTCAGCCTTCCATTCCAGCTCGCCTGAGTACAAGACTCAGGCTCCCTCAAAGAGGGTCTCTTTTCCACAATGTACCTCTCTGCTGTTTTAGTTAGAACAGACAGAGGTGTCAATTGAGTAAAAGAGCAGGGAGAACACACACCGCAAATACCAATGCTGCAAAAGAATACCAAGATATTAGACAGTGTTGATGTGTTGATGTTAAACAAGTGATTAGAACAGTAAAAATGATTGGACAACTACCTATATGGATATTGGAGTGGAGTTGCGTTTCCCCGGGATAATCTACAAAGAATAACACGAATGAGTGGAATAAATCTAAATCAGTATCGGTTCCCACTTTAGCTATCGAATTGATAACAACTGACCCGAGTAAAGATAAATGAAGTAAGAGGAGTCCAGGATTGTAAGAGGAGTCCAGGATTCTGAAGACAACGACAGGAGAAAATAACAAACAGGGAAGTTAGTATAGGTAAGTAACCCCGAACGGCACGAGGGACGCACTAGGGTCGGGTTGGTGCAGTTCAGGAAAGCGTTCATATGTACTGAAAAGCAATCTCACAGGAAAGTCACTCAATGTCCCAGAATCCAACAGAAGACAATGTCCATGGAAGACAATAGATATGTACCTGAGTACACGGGTATAGTTGAGTAGTTGTTGAGATGATCCGAATGTGGACAACAAAATTGGTGTGCAGAGCGGCAACCAGGGAAGAACCGCAAGACACAGATGAGTAGCGTTCCGAGTCTTAATAACCAGACGATCACAACAAGAACAAGGGAGAAGACGAAGCAATCCAAATTTCAGGCAAAAGGTCAAAACCAGGAGTTCAGATAAGGATTTGTGTAGGGAGACACGAAGAGGAAACGGATGAAACCGCGTGTAGCTGGTAACGCTAATTAGCAGCATCGAGCCCTTTGGAAGACGGTGGTTTTATAGTCGTAAGAGGGGCGTGGCTTGCTGTACGTCTTCCACGTACAAGGCGTGTCAGGTGACCTGGAGTGCGTCGTCGTTTGTACAGACGCCATGGTAGCTTGTACCTGGACCATAGAGGAGCCTGTAAAGAAGTTGTATTCTGCAAGGATGCCGGTGGGGAAGTCTGAAGTGTAACAGGAAACACCTAGAAATAAAGACACAGACACCAGGGTAATAAAGGTCATTATTTAAAGTGTAGTGTGTGTTATTTATGCATATGTCCTGTATGTGCGCTTGGAAGAAACCATGCAGCCCACCCTGGGGCTGGATGGAATGTTAAAAGAAAAGAACAATATGACAGAACTCCCCCCACCCCCAAGAATGGGCTGGGCAGGGTAGAAAAATTCCAAAGAGAATTTGAAAAGACTAACAGTTAGACAAAGACAGATGGACATATGGAGTGTAAGAGGAAAGGAGAGAAGCAGAAAGAGACTTACCTCACTGCCTCAAGCGCCCACCCCACTGGGCCTACATTCTTGAATACAGTGCCGGTTGGTGCGTATGGAGTCCCCCCCCATTGAGAAATGCAAGGGGGTTGAGCTGCTATGCAAGGGGCAGTGTGGCTGCCCCATGGCCGTGGCAATGCCGGCCCATCCAGGGGCCAGACCGGATGGGCCCAGCAGTATCCAGGGCCCAGGCAGCAAGCTAGGTGCTGCCTGGGCCCATGAAGAACAGTGTCACCCAGGCCGCGTGTGAGGGGTGGCTCAGACCTGCCCCGACATGCACCCAGAGGTTTGCCTCATGGCCAGCAAAGCTGGTACTTCAGTGAAGTCCTCCCAGACTGTGTATGCTAGGCGCAGCCCGGTAGGTCAATTGAGGCAAGCAGAAAGCCCACTCCAGCAAGGGAGGTGGAGCGGTGAACATGAAGCCCGAGTTGGCCTTGGTGGCCAACCTGGGTGAACAAGAGGTGGTATGGCAAGTCCTGTGTTGCTCCATTGGGTGATCCACTTAAAGAAAGCCCCAGGCCTCCCAGCAGAACAGCCCGGGTGAAGGCAGCAGCCCCCTGCGTCTCGCCATGTATTGAAGAGGGGGCTGGACCGAAGCCCAAACAAGGCAGCGGAGTGCAGCAGTGAGTTTAGCAGCGTTCCTGTTGTCATGGGGATGCCGCTCAAAACAAGATGGCTGTAGTGAGGGCAGTGGTGTGCATGGCGGCATCCCCATGACAATGGGATGCTGCCGTAGTCAAACTGGCATTGCGGCATGGCAGTGATGTCGAGTTGGCCCCCCAGCCAACAGGGACCAACAAGAATGTATACACAATGCTGCTGGTGCAGCAGTGGTGTTGAGTGGGCCCCCAAGCCAATAGGGACCTCCCAGAAGATAAACTCAGTGCCATGGATGAGGTGATGAGTATGGACAGACCCCAAACCCATGCAGGGGGTCACCCATGGACTTGAATAAGAGCACAGGCTGTGCGATGATCATGGGTGGTCCCACGTGGTGGACGGGGTCAAACTGAAGAAATGGAGGGGCCAGGTGTGAGAGAAGGGCCTCAACGACCGGTGGGGGGTGTCTGTACTTCCGCTCCCTATATGGTGGAGGAGAGGCACAGGAGACCCCAGCCAAGATTCTCTATTTGGTAGCAATGGTCGAGCAATCAAGGCCTAGCTTCTCAGGAGGTGATGCAGGCTGGTTCTTAAGTACAGTGTAGTCCCCAAGCCCCCACAAAGGAATATCCACACTCTGTATTGGTTAGAACACAGTCTTTATATAATCAATATTTAAGGTTATGTACATTTATCATCATAACTCACTTTGTACTCCGGAAAAATCAACAATGACACATATATACAATTCTAAAGTGGTACCACCCTTTGTACTAGATCCTAGTAAAGTGCATCAACAATACTGTAACAATGGCACACAGATCAATATAGTGAAACCAGCAATAGAAAGAGGAGAGAGAATAAGATGGTTGAGCAATAGGCAGAATACTGACCCCTACCACTAGGCACAGTTCTGTGTGGAGATCCCCCCACCTGGGCAACCTGTAAAACAAAGATATAGCGCACGCCCAGTCCATATATTGTTCTGTAAGTCTTATTCTCTCCTATAATGTTTTTACCCCCCCAATGTACCTGGT